>NW_027186296.1:16810294-17014512 GCF_028583685.1 Petaurus breviceps papuanus | reverse complement strand
GTAGACTTCAGGTCAGTAATCACCTAGGTTTAAATCTTCTTTTTGTTACCTGTTAACTAGATGACTCTGGGCAAGCGGCTTAATCCTTATTTACTTTTATGTAAAATATGTGTGCTAACTATTTAAAGGGTTGTTGAGGGGATCAAATAAGATAATAGAAGTAAAATGTTTTTTTTAATTATTAGGCATTAGAGAAATGTGAGGTTTTTAAAAATTTCAGTTCCCTAGATCAGAATATGTTTAGGGAGAACTATTTTTTTGTATGATGTTTCATTGAAATTATTTCCATTCATAATGGTGGATGCTGGAACACCAGTTATGAGACTCAGTTATCACCTCTCCTTGGCTAATCCCCAAACCTCCAACTTGTCCCCAGTGCTGCTACCCCTGCTGCTTGACCATCAACTTGGTCATCTCTCAGTTGTTGTTCAGGAGGTAGCCTGAAGGTTAAAAGGCATCTGGCTACCTCTTCCCTCTCAGCTCCCTAGTTTTTCTATTGCCTCTTCTACTTAGTGTTGTCTCTTACTGACACCAATTTATCTCCTCTTATGAATTTTTAATTTCTGCTTTGATTTTCTCAGATTTTTGAAAATCTTCACTGTACGTTTTTATGAAATTAGCTGAGGGAAGTTCTCAGCTAAAGAAAATATCACAGTATTTTTTGAGATCATTTGCAACAGTTAAGAGAGTATCATAAATCTAAGGATGGAAATCACCTCCTTTCTCATCACCCTCCTTTTCTGTGGCAGTATCACATAGATTCTCTCAGATAACAGAAGAGCAAAATTCAATTCAATAAATATTTATTAAATATGTTCATAGAGGCAAGACATTGGGGACACCAGGCTAAAAATGGACATTTCCTGCCCTCAACAAACTTAAAGTCTAATAAAGTATTATAGACATGCAAAAATAAGTATGATCCAAGTATATTCAATAAGATAGGGTTGCAAAGGACAAGTCAAAGCACTTTAGGAAAATATGAGGAAAGAATGATCACATTCAGCTGTTTGGGTTAGGGAAGGCTTCCTTGAGGCAATAGTCCCTGAATTGGGGCTTTAAAGTAAGACAATGACAGTAGATGGAGATGAATAGCATATTCCTTTTAAATATAGGGAATGACTTTCCTTCAAATGATTGTTCCCTTTTAAATACAGAGAATGAAAGCTTAGAGGTGGGAAAGATTCTAGACAAGGTTGAGAACAACCAATTTGTCTAGAAACTACATAGAGGTCAAGAATATGGGAGTGAAACAAGGCTAGGCAAGTGGGTTAGAACTAGATGGTAAAGGGCTTTAAATGCCAGACTGAGAATGTAACCTTTTACTATAGAGGTCATATGTAGCCAATGAAATTTTTTTTTTTAAATCAGGAGAGCTTAGTACATTGAATATGGGCTTGAGGGAAGAAAGAGAAGAAAAATTAAAGATGAAAGTGATATTTCATCTTGAGTGACTGAGAGTGATGACAATCACATCATCAGGGATAGAAAGTTTGGAAGAAGGACAGATTTGGAAGGGAAAATGAGTTTCATTTTTAATGTGTTTTAAAGTGTTGGTGAGTTATCCTGGGACACAGTAGGGGATGCAGAGCTAGAGCTCATAAGAGAGTCAGTAAACAAACATTTATTAATTACCTTATGTATACTGGGCACTGCCATATGTACCAGTGTTATAAAGACAAAAATAAAAGTCTCTGCCGTCAAGGAACTTACTTTCTGTTGGGGGGCAGTGGGAGGACAGCCTGTAAATTTATGAGTGCATACAAATGAAGTACACAGTATTTTTTAGTGGAACTAGTAGTTACGGGGATAAACCAAGACCTGATATAGGAGATAGTATTTGAGATAACTTGAAAGGAAATTTAAGGATTCTTAGAGGAAGAGGTAAAGAAGTTCATGAGGGACAGCCTGAAAGAATCAATTAGTTCAGTTAGCAGTTATGAAGTGTCTACTATGAGCTAAGCACTGGCGCTATGAATACAGAAAACGAAACACTCTGTTCTCAAGGTTCTTACCTGCTATTGGAGAAGGAGATGCATGTGGGTGTTTGTGTATGTGTACATACATACACACATTCATATATTCTATAAGTACATGTATACACATGTGTAATATATGCACATAATTATATTTAGAATAAATATATAACTATGCAAATGGGGTATAGAAGATGAATGAATGGATGAAAAAAGCATTTATTGTATATTATATATCATGTGAAGAGCTGCAAGAAGACCACTTTGGCCAAAATGAAGAATGTGGGATGGGAACTAATACATATTAGATTCAGGTTAGGAAGGGTCGGATTTACTTGTAGTTTCTTTAGAAATGTAGCTTAATTTCTGTCTTATACATTGTAATGTGAAGAAATAAGCAAAGTCAAGTCTTTAGTTCCATGAAAGTAAAATTTGTGTTTATGGAAATATTGTTAGACTTATTGGACCTTTTCCATTATTTTCCTTTCTTTCTCTCTTTCCTGACCACCTTCTCTCTCCTGGTGATGTTTTGTGGCTTAAAGGCATAGAATACCATTCTCTTTGAAGAATTCAGATTGAGGGTCACCCATAGTACAATGGTGAGTTGTATTGTGAGTGTAAGTAGGTTGTAGCAATTATCAATGAAGAATGATATTGGATAAGCAGCATAAAAGAATCATAGATTATAGATTTAGTGCTGGAAGGGACATTGGAGGTCAACCAATCCAACTCTCTCATTTTACAGATGAGGAAAACAAAACTGAGACCTTAGAAAGTTAAGTGAATGTTGAAGATCACATGGTTAGTAAGCAGAAGAACTGAGATTTGACTCCCAATCTAGTTCTTCTTTTACCATACCACACTGTCTCCAAGGATGTTATCAGAAAGGTGTATAACCTGAAAAGGTGGGTTAGAGTGAGGGACAACCAGAGGGTTAACCTGACAGAACACATCAATAGTACTTGATTTGTTGGTATGAATACTCCCTCTACCAATGCATCTCACAGTTCTCTTATGAGTTATGGAACAGCCTTTGAGGATTGCTTTGCTCCAAGATTCATCATATCACATAACTTGGCATTTAGTCTTTCTGATTTTATCTAGCTATGGAGGAATGGTGGTTGGGGTGTTATTCAGTTGATGACAGAGGACCTGTGCTTGAAGCCTTCTCAGCTTTGTAGGCTCTGCCTGACTTTTGATGTATTGTCCTGCACTTCAGTAACTTAATCTCCACACCATGAAGAGGCATTAAGAATTTTGGGAAGGAATTTAACAGAGAGTTACAAAAACTAAATGGACTTTTCACAGTTTAGATAATACAGCTTTCATGTGTGTAGCTCAGTGGTTCACAACCTTTGGGCCTTGGATTCCTGATGGGCTTGGGGAATTACTCTAAGGAATTTGTGAATCCATTTGTGCTCTGAGCGCTGTCATTTTGGTCTTAATTTAGCTCTGACTAAATATGCAGCATGAATAATGGATTTTATATTATTGATGCTTAATTTGTACTCTATAGGAAAAATGTTCTTCTAACTTTTAAAAAATGAAATATGATCTTTTGCCATCATGACTAACTACAAATTCATTTAAAAGTGTTACTGAATTAATAGTAGCTTTTTGTCATTATTTTTCCATTTAGTAGATATATGTTTATAGTTGTTATAATGTGGGGCCCCAAAATCTTTTTACCATTAAACCAATGTTCTCATAATTGAAAAGGATGGGAAACATAGGGAAGTAGACTGATTCCCCATTCAGGAAGAATGGTAGAGTAAATTTGACCATGGTTCTAGATGGATTTTAGGAGATAGGGAGGTACATGTGTGGCCACAAGTCTGCAATTTGGGGAAGCTGGTTAGAAGATGGTGGGGGAATAGACACTGAAGTATAAGACGTCTTGATGTGCCTGAAATACTGAGCCTCATGAGTTAGACAACTATTGGTTCAGTAGGGCTTCAGTGCAAAAGTTTGGAAGCTGAGAGTTAAAAAGTCCAGAACATAGTTTCTAACTCCCAGGGCAAGGCTGCTGGTGAGAGATCACAGGTACGTAGGTCAATGATCACTCAGCTAGTATGTGTCAGAGGCTAGACTTCCACCCAGATCTTCCTGATTCTGAAGCTGTCTGTCTGTCCACTATATTATTATGCTAGCCCTCACTTGGGTTATAAAGATATTTGAGTCTGGAATGAGTTTGGCTTGCTTCATGAGTAAGCATAACTTATCAAACCCTGGGTTGAATATGTGGGTGGATTCTTCTGATTTGCATCTATTATTTAGTTAGGTTGAATTTTGCAGCCATAAAAAGCAATAAAGATCTAAATTCTTTCTTTAAAGTTGAGCATAGGTGCTTGCTTACCACATTTAGTAACATTTGATTTCAGTCCCAAGGTACTGCTATTCCAGGGATGAAGTTCACATCTTGAAGTGTTCTAGTCCCTAGACTTTATTATCTTGGGCTATAAGCAGCACATATGATAAAATGTTCCATTTTTGCAGAGCTCCGTTTTGATTTTGTAGACCCCAGATGTTTGGTCAATTCAGATACATTTTAGGCAGTCAGTCCCATCTTTGAGTGCTGTGTGTGAACTCGATCCAAACCCCAAGCCTGCTGAGGTTGACCCATCTCCCTGGATGATTAGCTTCGGGGTTGTTGCAAAGCATAGTATTATAAGTAACTGGTAAAAGAAATTATAGATGATTACTTTAGTTATATTTTTACAAGTTAAAGTGGTGAGATGGAGTAGAAACACATTTTCTATCCTCACCTCTCCCTCCCATAGTTAATCTGATGGTTCAGGTGAAAATATAATTAGAACTTCTATTGGTTCAGGTTTAAGCATTCTGTGACCTAACATTATCATTTTTTACTATTGCCATTACATGAGGTAATGCCTTAAGGTTATGCCTCCTTAAAAACATCTTTTTTCTTAAATTCAAGCTTTTGAGCTTTTTAATTTCAACAAGTTTCTGCTAATTGGAACTCCTTGAATTAGTGTACTCTTTAGTTTAAGTGGCTAAGGAGAGAAAGGAAGAGAACGAGATGTGAATTTACATGGCATAGTTGGTAGAATCATAAAAAGACTTGGGTATAGATCTCAGATTGGTGATTCCTAGCTATGTGACCATGAATAAGTCACTTAACTACTCTGAGTTTCAGCATCCTTGTCTGTAAAATGACATGATAACTTTAGTAACTCATTTTCCAGGATGGTTTGAGACTCCAATGAGATAACGTATGTAAAGCACTTTGAAAAATTTAAAGTATTATGCAGGGTGACCCAAAAGTCTTAGTTCAATTTTAAGCTATTAAGGTTTATAGATCCTGTATCATTAATTAATAATCACCATCTCTGTACCAGGAATAGAAAAACTATTAAGGTTTACAACTGCATAAAGACTTTTAGGACACTCTGTACACATGTATGCATTTATAGTATAAACTGTCATGATCATGAAGACTGTTTTGGCCAAGAAGGTATATATTTCCTGTTTGTAAATGTAAGAAGTGCTTTGTGCTCTGGCTGCAGAATGTGTCTTTCATAAGAAAAAAAGCTAGTACTTCTGCCAGTATTTTCTGAGTTTTAGTATTTCCAATAAAAAAGCAATCAGTTTATTTTTGATAATTTATAATTATTTTTCTGGATAAGTACTACCAATGCCACCCAGCTTGTTTCAGTAAGTTCCATTACACTGAATTTTTGAAGACCCAGCTGCAGAAGGGATATCTTGCTTCTTTCTATTACCTGACATGGGACGAAATATGGAATCAGGGCTTGGAACTGATAAGGACCCAAGAGTAACAACATTAAAAAAAAGTTGTTAAAGTTACTAGAATATGTAGCTGAAACGACTAAAATTGAATACACAGAAAGAAAATGTATTGACTTAAACTAAAACCTGAAAGAATTCGGAGGCAACAAATACAAAGGTTATGACTCAACAACTTAGAGAATTTAGAAATAAAATGAATTAGAGGTATTAAAGAGACAGCATAGGTAGATAACATGCATATTCTGAAGTTAGCTTGTTTCGTTTAACTTATCGTACATGTTAGAAATGATTAATTCAGGTCTGACTTTTCCTATTGCTTTAATCTTTGTTTAAATGAAACTTATTTTGAAGTCACCAGGGAGAGGAAGATAAGGCAAATTTAGACTTTGGTGAGACAGTGACTGAAGAAAAACTTGATGCTTTTTACACTGTTTATCAGTCATGTAACATCATTTGGAGTTTTCTTGGCAAAGATACTGGAGTAGTTTTCCATTTCCTTCTCCAGCTCATTTTCCAGATGAGACAACTGAGGCAAACAGGATTAAGTGACTTACATAGGCTCATAGAGCTTAAGTGTCTGAGGCCAGATTTGAGCTCAGATTCTTGCCTCCAGTCCCAGCACTCTATTCACTATGCAACCTAACTGCCCATAGTCACCTTAAAAAAAAAACAATAACAGAAAACCTTAAAGATTCAAATGTACTATAACAGGATACTAGGATAGTAGATTTCATAGGAGATTTAAAAAAAACACAACTCTGTACCACAGGAGAGGCAGCGGGATGTAGTGGATAGAATTCTGGGTTTAAACACAGCCTCTTATATTGACTGATTCTGTCACCTCTTTGTGTTTCAGGCTATACCCTAGGATTTATCTTGTAAAATTGATCTGTGTTGGTGGAAGGAAATTAGCTCCTGAACCACAGAGCATATTTCAGGTTAACTGAAATCAATCAATCAGTAAAATTTATTAAGCACCTACAAGTCAATAGCCAATAATAAATATCAGGGAAAAATGTTTATTGACTATTAAATGAGAGCATATTCCAGATCAAATTCAGTCAGTCTCTCAACAACAATTATTAAGCCCCTACCACATATCAGGCACTGTGTTATGTACAAGGAATTCAAAGACAAGGGCATAAACAGATTAGATAGATCTATTCTAGCCAAATTATTTATGGCAGTCAGCCCTACTTAGGCACCACCAGCTGATCTCCTGTAGCCCCTAACTTTTTGAATGTGTGGTTTTGAATTGAGTTTGGGGTTGAGCACTATGAATTTTCCCTATTCCCTAGCATCCTACTGTTGTGGAATTTAGTTTTGACCTGGATTGGCTCTGTAGATTGGGAGAACCTCTATGGAGGTTGAATACTTGCTGGTTGTCTATTGTATCCTCTCTTTTAAATGTGTCAACCAGTTATTGTATCTAACAAATTGTATTAAGTGCTGTGGAGTAAAATAAAGAAGTTTAAGTCATTGTATCTGTGTCCATGAAGGATTTACCATTCTCTTTAATATTTGACCTGGCAGAAGTTTTAAGTGGGTAGATTTAAGTCCTAGTGTGACTAACTTGTGTGACTAAAGAGAGTTATTCACTCAGTTTAATGGAATATGATTCACAGAAGGGTATGTGAATTTATATACATAACCTGCAATGATATTGCCAAATGTTTGTTGCAGTAAGGAACCTTTTAAAAAAAAATTGTGTGGGTGCTTCTTTACCAGAAGTGTCTATCTCTGAAGCTAGTTAAAAATGCTGTTCTCTCTCATCTGGAATTTTTATAAGTATTTCCACCAATCAGCCTAGGAATAATTGTAAAAAGTTTGACCATCTCTTGAACTTTTGCAAGCAAAGTCAGTATTTGGGACCTTAGGATGTTGCAAAAAAAAAAAAATGGATGTTTTCTATTGTGTGTATTGATCTTTATCTGTATAACACACACATATACTTTAAAAAAAACTTTAATTTTTCCAGTTTAGACACAGCTATACTTTAACCATTTGTTTCCATAAACTTTTGAAAAGATAGCATTTGAATTAATTCCTCCTAGGCTGTGAGCTGAAACTGTCTCCAAGAAACCTGATTGAATTGTTAGTTTGCAAAAAACATCCCTAAGTGATATTGACTTTATATTTCTGTTGTTTTCCCTTAAAGCCGGTAAAAACTGCCTTTCTAAACCTTTGCTAAAGAAATATTTACATGTTTGGGCTTTCATTTTACTGAGTAATGTCATAGTTTGCATTCCTGTATTTCTGGTAAAAGTAAGAATGTTGTAACATTTTAGAGGTAGGCTGGGCCATAGGGGAAAAAAATCAGACCTCAAGGAACAGACATTTGAAATTCTCAATGCAGTAGGTTTTCCTCCCTATAGATATAGGTGGTTTATTTCTTAAATTAGGTTCATATGGATCTACTGTCTGAGTTCTTCACATGCTGATATAATTTCACATACTTCATATTGCTTCACTTATTTTCATTTTATTGACAGATTGCATGCATAGTTTATATTAATCATCACTGCAAGAGTACTCCTAAAGGGATCATTAAAGTATCCCAAACTACCAAAACAGGACCTATTTCTCCAAATTTGTTTCCTGTATCCTATAGCAAAATGATTTTCTCATTTAGTTTGTTAATCTCTTCCCCCCCCCCAATGAAAGTATGAAATTTATGTGTTTTTTTGTTTTAGACCAAATGTGTGTGGATCACGTTACAATGCTTACTGTTGCCCTGGATGGAAAACCTTACCTGGTGGAAATCAGTGCATTGTCCGTAAGTTCATATCAAAATTTTCATTCAAGTTTTCCAGGTGTTACTGTTTTGGTATGCATTGTTTCTAGTATTTGGTACCAGTCAACTATATGGCATTAATATATTGATGGCAAAGCCTACTATAAGTAGAATTTGACTCCAATTTAGGAAATGTATTAAAACTTTCCAGCTTCCAGAAGGGGTTCTTAACCTGGAATCCACTAACTTATTTTTTAAAATAAAATGATAACAGTATTCCAATGTATTTGGTTTCCTTTGTAGTCCTATGTATTTTATTTTGTGCATTTAAAAACTTTATTCTGAGAAGGTCTATAGGCTTCACCAGACTGCCAGAGAAAGGAGCCCATCTCTCTGTCTCTCTCCTTTTCTTCTCCCTCTCTTTCCCTCCCTCACTTCCTCTTCTTCTCCCTCTCTTTCCCCCTCCCTCCCTCCTTCTCTCTCTCTCTCTCTCTCTTTCTCTGTCCACACATACACACACATATACACTCACAGGTTTATATCTGTTCTAGGGTACAACTTAATTTTATCTTTGCTTTTAGAATTTCCCAAGGTTAAGAAGATCCATGAGTATATTTGCAAAATAGTTGCATATGCTTTGAATGCCTATAAAAATTGATTGTAGGCATTTTCAAGGGTATTACTTCTCTTAGGTCCTCCTTGAATTTTTCTTTTCTGGTTACTAACCTATCTAATTCCCTTATGGGATAACTTTATGTTTGTTCATGTAGCTTAGGGGAAGGGAGTCACATTAATGTAATGAAAGTAAAGCAGTAATCAGACAAATATAGTGCGAAGAATGAGGGATAATGCCAATAGGACTAATGACTCCTCTGATTGAGGAGCCATGGAATAGTTCCAAGTTGGCTATAATTCCTTTTTTAAAATAGCATTTTAAATGAGAAACCTATATAACTATATAGCTATAAACTATATATAGTTATGAATCATGGAATTTTAGAGTTGGAAGGAACCTAAGACTTCATCTAACTCAGGATTTCCTAACCTAAGGTCCACAAAGCCCTAAGGGATAGATCCCATGTATAGATTTCAGGGGATCCATGAACTTTAATAGGAAAAATAATACATCTTTATCTTCACTAAACTCTCACTAGAATTTAGCATTTCTTTTAATTATTTAAAAACATTTCTCTGAGATGAGGTTAGTAGGCTTCACCAGGCTTTCAAAAGGGTTCATGACCTAAAAAAGATTAAGAATCCCTGGTCTAGTTCAAACCTCTCATTTTACCATTACAATTAAATATTTAGAGCAAGACATTGATTTACAAATTCAAAACTATCTTAATAAATCTTACCCTATTGAATACTAGTGCCCTGAGAGAATTAACATGTTTCTCAGAGTTCTTGATTATCAAGAAAATAATCTTTCAATCTCAAGGAATTATGGAACTGAATGTTGTAAATGAAAAGTAGATAAATAAATTAATAAAAATAAGTTTTTATTTGATAAATTCAAACCAATTTCAATATACAAAATAGTTTCTATCATGTTGATATAGGTCCCTTGTGTAAAACTATGCACAGTATTATTTTAGTGTGTTTAAGTACTTTAGTATTTAAGTATTTTATCATATTATAATTATGCAATCATCATAACTCTAACATCTACTGTGCGCTGCTCTATTTTGTATTTTCCATTGAGAATGTTATTTGAGCCTCATCTTCCCAGAGCTTCTTCCTACCAAACTGCTTTGGGGTTTTATGAGAAGGATCATTCCTGTAGCAGATACACTCTAACACAATGATGGAATTAGTCTTGCTCATTTTGAAGGTGAATTTACCCATTTAAGGCATGAGCACATGGTTTATGTCACGGAAACAATAATAGACTAAAAGGTCTGTTGGGAGCTCAAAAATATTCATTCATTTCTACAAGGTGAACAGTTTCCTCACTACCCCTGCCTATCCATAGGCTCAGTCTTTGTCACAGTTGATTCCAAGAATCTCCATAATTGCTAAGGGAGCTCAGAGGAGAAGCTGTAGTATAGAGAAGAGAATTGGAATGCTGGAGAAAACCTTAGAAATTATCTCATCCAAAAGTCTTGAGGAGATTGAGGCTCAGAAGGGTTGGGGCTTGCTCAAGGTCATACATACAACTAGAAAGTGGTAAGACTGGCCAAGCACTTGGGTCTACTAAATATTGGCTGGTTGTTGTTTTTCATTATACTTAATTGTATCTTCATTACTTTCAATTAATTTACTAATGGACCACTGGCTT
Organism: Petaurus breviceps papuanus; assembly: GCF_028583685.1. NCBI lineage: Eukaryota > Metazoa > Chordata > Mammalia > Diprotodontia > Petauridae > Petaurus > Petaurus breviceps. The sequence goes on along the minus strand of NW_027186296.1, from coordinate 17,003,753 downwards.
TATTTGTAGCAATTTGTCGGCATTCCTGTGGAGATGGATTTTGTTCAAGGCCAAACATGTGTACTTGCCCAACTGGACAGATATCTCCTTCCTGTGGCTCAAGATCAAGTAAGCTTTTTGCACATGATAGGATATGATATAAAATGATACAATAATTCCTTTATGTGGCTTAGCTTCCATATTAGGTTTTGGCTTTTTGTCTACCTGCTTTATTTTTTCTCTCATTTCAACAGTCAGTTTTTCTGTTTTCCTATACACTTGGAACTGCTTTTTTATCTGCCCTGCCCTGCACTTTTGGCATGAGTGTGTAAGGCAGCCCCCACTGGGAGGTTGAGGTTCAAGATCAAATTTTTTAAAGATAATAAAAATGTATTTAGAGACAATAAAGACTCCACTTCATAGTAGGAATATAAAACAGGGAATAATTTAAGCAAGTTTGAGGGTAATTTGCAGGAAAGTACTAGATGATACAGCTTTTTGCGGCTGTCCCTGCAATCATCTTTTGGTTCCCAATGAGCACCATCATCATGTGTACTTTTCTCTTTGCTTTCTCTCTCTAGATTTCCCAAAGTGGGGAGATAGACAAGTGATTCAGGGAGAAGAAGATAACTTTTTAGCTGGAGCTGGGAAAAGACAGGAAGTTTATAGTTATACAATCAGTTCATAATTAGTTCTTTCCTACTGCTAGCAACAAGGCAAGGACTGTAATTGCCCTTTTTTCTCTAATAGATTCATCCCATGAGCTGCCCTTTAGTGACTTTTTTTTTTTACATATTTAAAGTAACACTTCATGTTACTTTGGTTGGAAAGAGAAGCTAGGAAAAGAAGATAGATTCTTTCCTCTTTCCCCCCTCAAACTATCACAACTGAAGTCTAGAGTGAGTCCCTCAAATATATTAGATTCCTTGATGAATGTATGATCTCACTGATGTGGATATGTCATCTAAGAGATTCATCCACACCTTCTTATGTGACTCTTTATCCATATATCTTCCCTTAAATCCTCCACAGGAGTCTACCTGGTACATAATAAGGTCCTTACTCTAGAGTGAGGTAGGGTTTTGGCAAACTATAACCAGAGAGCCAAATTTTGCCCCTCCGACCTTCTGTCCCCCAAGTTCATTATGTCTTCACACTAAAAATGGCTTTTACATTTCTAATCTTAATAAAATTTCATTTTTTTGAGGGGGGGAAAGGCAGGGCAATTGGGGTTAAGCAACTTGCCCAAGGTCACACAGCTAGTAAGTGTTAAATGTCTGAAGCTGTATTTGAACTCAGGTCCTCCTCTATTCATTGTGCCTACCTAGCCACCCCAATAAAACTTCATTTTAAAATGTAAAGACCATTTTTAACTTAAAGGCCATATAAAAATAGATGGTACGTAGTTTTCTAATCATTGCTCTAGACCTCCTGACTCTGCATAGATACTCATGTGGGAAGAGGTGGATAAATGTGGACCTCTTGCTTTGTTATAAGATCTTTTTTTTCAGTTATATATCTCTCTGATGGTATCCCTTTATACCACATATCCCATCTAATTCTCTAGTGATATGTTGCAGCTTATTCATACACCTCTCTGTTGCCATTCAAATTGCCTTGAATTTCAATTCTTCTTAGTTTATATTTATTTATTTGTTTGTGTTTGTTTGTTTATTTATTTATTTGCTTTTTGGAGGGGGGAAGATAGGGCAATTGGGGTTGTGACTTGCCCAAGTTCACACGGCTAGTTTTTTGTGTTAAGTGTCTGAGGACGGATTTGAACTCAGGGCTTCCTGGCTTCAGGGCCGGTGCTCTATTCACTGCACCACCCAGCCGCCCCCCTCCCCTAATTTTTATTAAAAAAATTTTATAGAAAGATTCTAACATGAACTTGAATATAAGTGGAATGATTTTGAATGTCTCTGATATAAGGAAATTTATTAAGAGAAAAAGAAGGCATTCATTCATTCAGCAAATATTTATTGGGTATTTAGTATGTGTAAGGCATCAGTTCAAGCTTCCCTAAACATCTTTAAAAAAAAAGACTTGGAATATCCACAGTATACTCAAAATCCCTCTGAGTGCTCAGAAGATAACAAAATTGTTAACTAAATATTATTAAATATATTGTGAATGTGGCTGGAATGTTAGTTTTAGAAGGTCATATTTATGATTCATGCAGTTAGATTAATGTGTTGTATAATGATCTTCAGTATATAAAAATGTAATCAATTATATACTTATGTTCATCTTATAGGACTTGGAGCATTTTAAATTATTGTACGTGCTATTTCTTCATATATTGTACATATATTTTATTTTCTTATGTCATGAAATTAATTGGTTTGCTTTTTGATATTTAATTGGCTATGGCTGTAATTTCTTTGATGTTGAGGTGTTAGTGAGAAACCCAGTCCTTAATTATAGCATTGTTCCTACAGGAAAGTGTGATTCCTTTTACATTCTTGTTTCTAGAAATATGCAGTGACATAAATCTGTGGAGACCTCTTGTATTGATAAAGAAACGGCAGCATAGGTAGACATCACTTCTTATGGTTAGAACTTTACTCTAATTGAGTAATCTCAATTAAATAATAATAATTGCTAACATTTGTAAATGTATTATCTCATTTGATCCTCACAACAAATCTGTGAATTGGTGCTCTTATAATCCCCATTTTACAGTTGAGGAAACTCTAGCTTAAGTGACTTCCCCAGGGTCTTGCATATAATGTCTGTAGGTAGGATTTGAACTCAGAACTTTCTGATTCCAAGTCCACCACTCTACGTACTGTGCCACTTAGACCTCTTAACACAGAACAACTTAGAGACTAGTTACAACTAATTATAAATTGACATAGAATCCCATCTGGAGAATAGTTATCTAGTATACCATACTGTGTACAGTATTTATGAGTAATATACTCTCAGATGAACAGATCTTTACTTGCTGTAAAAGCCAGTCTCCTTTTAACACTTAATATTTTCCTCATTATGCCATATGACAAGAAATAATGAAACAAAACTATATCAAAGAAATGAAAAATCACAGAAAACTCAAAAGGTGAGTTGTGGGCACAAGCAGGCTGTAGCATGTCACGAATCATATTCTGTGCAAATAGCATGAGATCAATCAGTAATTATTTGTTAAAACTCCTACTATGTGTCAGGCATTGTGATAAGTATTGGGGACATAGGTACAAAGAATGAGATAATTTACAGTCACATTGAGCTTACATTCTAATTGGGGGAGACAACATGCATGGAGATGTATGGCAACAGACCCATGGAGACAGGGGATGTAGTATCATGAATGAGAAAGAAAGAGAAAGCCAGGTTGGCTTAGTTGCAGAGTGTGGGAGGGAAAATAATATATAAGAAACTGAAAATATAGATTGGGGTTAGGATCTGCAGGGCTTTAAAAACTAAACAGATTTATATTTTATTCTCAATGCAATAGGAAGCCACTGGAGTTGGTTGAGGAGGGGAATCACATGGTCAGATCTGTGCTTAAGGAAAATTACTTTGGCAGCAGTGTGTAAGATGGACTGGAGTGGTGAGAGACTTGAGGCTGGGAGGCCAATTAAGAGACTGTTGCAATAATGTAGGTGAGAGGTGATGGATGTCTGAACTAAGATGGTAGCTTTGTGAGTAGAGAGAAAGGGTAGGATATGAGAGATGTGAATATCAGCCTTGATTCCTCTGTTGGTTGGTTTTACTTAATTGATTTCTTTGTTATAAGGAAGGTCCCTTTTAGGGGTATGGAAGAATTAGTAATGCATATGGAAATGGATGTGATATAAAAACAAAAAGATATGAAGAAAACTTTTTTAAAAATAATATTGAATAAGCCATCAAGGCTTTATATGAAAAGAAGAGCCAGTTACATGATAGAAAATGAGACAAAAAAGATAACTAGCCTGGGTGGTACTCAGGTATTCCCCAAGATTGAAGAGAAGAAGAAGATTATCACAATGCTTTGTATAATTTTTGTAGAGGATTTATGGGACAATATGACTAAGACCTATATAGGATGAAAATGTATGGATCATGTATAGTCTATCTACAGGAGAGGAATACCAGTACTAGTGAAATCATGCTATCCCTCAAAGTATGGAGGGTGGAAGAACCCAAGAGTCAAGGAGGTCAGTTAATATGGTTTTAAGGATCATTGTAAAACAGATCCAATTCTAGCAGGCACCTTTGAGGCTGCTGAGAAGTTGCAATGCTTGGGAAAGGAAGAAATACAGATAAATGTTCAGAGAGGGATCTTTCTAGTCCCTTAGATAGGAACCACCTCTTAGCTGATAATAGTGTCCTCTTACATCAATGAGGCTTCACATTAGGAAGGGATCCCAGTAAATTCCAGTGAATCAGTGAAGAGTCACAAGCTTATGCAGATGCCTGATTTAAAAAAAATGATACACAATGAGAACCTCAGTGACAAAGACTTATATGGGCATTTGAAGATGGATTATTAATAAGAACAGAGAAGGAATCAGTGTTCTTAGTACATGGAGGATAGTTGTGAATTAGGGAAAGATTCATTTGGGAGATTTATTTGGGAGGTTCTGAAAGTTATGAATTCATTCAAACTCTCCCTGAATTTATTTGTATTTTCAGCCTTTACCACCTCCAGAGGGTAAACTGTCCCACAACAACTTATACAAAATCATGCTTCCTTTTATTAGTATAAAATACCTTTTCTGGGTGTCAAGGAATATCTTTTAATATTCTGGGCTTTGCCAAGCCTCTTTTCACCCTGTCCTCATGTCTGACCATTTTATAAACTTTTATCACTTTCAGTTTGATTGGATTTAAATCAATAAGACCTTTGAGTACTTCTCCATTCCTAGCACTGTGCCAGGAACCATGGAGATTTAAATAGGAGTAGAAGATGTGGTTCCTACCCTTGAGGCAAATGGAGAGTAATTCTATACTTGTAAGTGGAAGATAGCATGGTGAAAATTTTAGAGGGAATCTGGAGTTTAGGGAGTTCCTTGTGGGCTGGGGTTAATCAGGAAAAGCTTTATAGAAAAGGTCAGTCTTGATCTGAGCCTGCAGGGTTTAGATTGGCAGAAAGGAATGGGTAGTATAACCCCTTCTCAGCCTTGGATGAAGGCAGACTGGGGAGTCCACATTTTAAAATTCTATCCTCATGAATAAATAAGACTTTTCCTCCTTGAGGTCATTTAAATTGTCCATTTCTCTGGACCCTCTCCACTTCTGTTTTTTTTTTTCTTTTTAAGACGCTTTGGACAGCACAAAACATTTGTATGAATTCATCCTAAATGGAACTTGTCTCCTTTCATTTGATCCCCCAAGTGTCTCGTCCAAATGAAAATGGTTTTTATCCTGCAGTGACTTCTGCCCCTGGAGAACTGTTGTCTCAGGTGTTCAGTGGAGCCATGTAGTAACTTAGTCTAGCTGTTTAATTTGTCTGTCTGTGGTTTTCCTAGGGCTTACATTAAACTCAACATGCCAGGAACACACATGCTTATTTGCAAATTGCTCCTAATGTTCCTTTAGCCAGCTCTGTGCCTGCCAAGCTAATGGCAGGTCTTGGGTCCTTAGAATTATTCCAGGTTTGATACAGCCCAAAGAAAGCCTTTACTTGAACTACAGACACACAAATAGTACCCTTGCATTTCTGTTCTTTCCTTAGTTGGTTCACTCCTTTTTAACTTTGTACTCCTTAAGCCTATTATTCAGAGTAGGAACATGATGGAGTGAATGGAGATCTGGTCTTGAAGAGTAGGAGACCCAGATTTAATTTATACCTCTGACACATTCTGGTTGTGTGTCCTTGGGCAAGTCTCTCTCGGTTCTCTTGCAACTCTCTAAGACTCAGTTGTAGAGTAGGTAACAGCAACAACAACAATCACTGACTTGCATATTGGTACAGTGAATTTCTTCACTCAGGAGTGAAATCACAGGTCCAACCCCAGTCTCTCTCCTCCTTAAAGTTAATAGCTTTAGGTTAATCAAGAATTGTTCCTAAAGAAAATTTCTTTTTTTCTTATTGAGGCATTGTTTTGTTTTGTTTTTTTCCTCGTGACATTGATTTCAGGCTTCCTGAATGAACACAGAACTACATTTTGGATATAGCAAATTGCTAGCTATCTTCTGTATGGGTGACATTACTTTAAAGCCCTTTTAGATTACTTGCCACTTTTAGATTACTTTCCAGAAGCCACCTTACTTTGGACTTTGTTTCTTATGGATTAGGGCAGTCAGTGGTGCAGTAGATAGAGTGCCAGGCCTAGAATTAGGAAGACTTATTTTTGTGAGTTCAAATCTGGCCTTAGACATTTACTAGCTGTGTGACCCTAAGCAAATAATTTAACCCCGTTTGCCTCAGTTTCCTCATCTGTAAAATGAGCTGGAGAAGGAAATGGCAAATGACTCCAATATTTTTGCCAAGAAAACCCCAAATGATATCATCAAAGAATTGGACACGACTGAAACAACCAAACAACAGCAATCTCATGAGTTGGCCACTTAAGACATCCATTACTAGTAATAAGGCAGCCTTCCTCCTGAAGTTCCCCTACCTAACAGCATCAATTCTTCCCTTTCTCCTCATTGCTACAGACCTTGCTTGTTTCTCACCCAGTCCCCCACCCCCTTAGGCATTTCAGGTTCCAAACAACTGACTTACAAATGAACTTTTGGAACACAACACATTTATAAGCTGGAGACTGTCTGTACATACTGAAGTTTTGATTGCTAACTTTGAATTTTTTGGCATTTTCAGTTTCTGGCAAAACCTTAATGTGAGTCGAGTTTAGGGATGTATTCTGACTTGGAGTATGTGGAGGTTCCAATGAAGTAAATAGAATCCTTATATATGAATCCAAACTCAGTCCATGTTTTAGGGTATTAATTTTAGGTCAGCTGTTTCGACAGACTTAGGGACTGGTTCTATAATTGCTCTGCATCTGGAACTCTTGTTCAAATCAGTGTAAATTTAGGGTGTGGATCAATTGCAGGAGTGTGTCCAAAATGAAATCAAATCACACATGTATTCTTTTTAACTGTTTCCTACTTCTGCTAGGAACCTGATTGCCCGCTTTCTACATTGTCTGATATAGCTTCTTTGCTTCCTCATGAAAAGTCAAAGACCTCACTCTTTGTTAAGCAAGAGAAAACATTGAAATTGAAATGTTGGCTTTCCAGAGCTCCAGGTCTTGAAGCCAGTCCAAAACCTCCAGTTACAATTGTATGTGTAACAAAGTGCGTAACTAAGATCCCGTACTGTATTGGTGAGCTTGCATTGCTGTATAGTGCCAGGGGACAGAGTTCATTGATTTGTATGGATCATCGGAATGATAGTTACTTCATGTCACATAAGACTTAGAGAGTAGTTTTATTTTTTAAGAGGATAAAACAGTATTTTCTCTACAAAAAAGTAAAAAATATCATGGAAACTTTGCTGGTAAGCTAGAATTACATTTAAAGGTAACTTATTCTCAAGAAAAGGAGAATGAATCTATTCTGTCTTCAACTTGAACAAATAATGTAAAAATCACTATTTAACTACTGTTAGCCTTTTTATCTCAAAGTAGTTAAATGGCTTTGGTGCTCATGTGGGAATGGAAATTAGCTCTTGGCATGACTTACTTTAATTGAAATCAGTTTGTGGTTTTAAGTTCCTATGCTGCTTGACAGATGACATCATTTCCTATGCTTTTCCTAATCCCCTCTGTTTTTCTAAGATTGTATGAAGCTAAGTTTAACTACAAATTTAAAGTAACTATACACCTTTTCCTGACCTACTTAGGATAGGGTCCAACCTTTTTCGCCAAATCATTTTTCTTGTATACTTGTACATATTTTCATAGTTAAAAGGTATTTTAGGCTGAGGAATTTTAATATAATCTTAGCAACCTAAATTTAATAATATGTTTAAATCACTTTCCCAGGGGTTTGAGCTCCACAATAGTGCAATGAAAAAAGTAATTTACTTTATACGTGGAGAAACTGAGGTACAAAATTATTCAATAGCTCCTCTTATGACTTAGGATCATGTCCACACTCAGACTACAACTCAAAATTTCTAAGACTGTGTCTTTCAGCACAATCTTTGACTTCAACTTCAAATAGCGTTAGTCAGTAGAATTAAAATACAACAATAGGCAGATTATTTTAAAACCAGCTAAATAATCTTCAGAATTTAAGATGACAGATCATTTCTTGAGTTCTTTATTATTTGCTCAAATGTTTTCATGCTAGGGAATATGCATTTCCTTGAGGAGCCAGTGGACTATTTATTTTCTCTTAAAGCTTATAGTGCTTTTTTGACCACCACCACCACAATTTCTATGTCAATCAATCAATCAATCAATCAGCAAGCATTTATTAAGTACCTATTATGTGCCAGGCACTGGGCAAGGGACTGGGAATACAAAGATACAATAATGTCCTCACTCTCAAGGATCTTGCATTATATACAGCTAGTATGTCTCTAGGTATATGCAATCAGTCAGTCAGCCATTTATTAAGTGCTCACTGTGGGCCAGAGATTACAGAATAAGTATACACAGAATAAATCCAAGGTAATTGGGGTGAGAAGGCAGTAGTAGTTTAGGGGCTAAAGGGAGTTGATGTGTAAAATGCAGTCCTTGAGTTGCATCATGAAGGAAGTAAAGTAAGGGCTTATATAAGGCAGAAGTGGGGAAGGACTACATTCCAGTCGGGGGGGGGGGAGAGTGGCAGGTTTGAAGAACAGGACAGCGAATTTGGCTAGATCATAATGTACAGGGAGGAGAGTAATATATAATGTATAATGAGGGGTGGAAGATAATTTTTAGGTTACAATCCTGAGAGATTGAAATAATGGTGATGCCCTTGGCAAAAGAGGGAAATTGGGAAGAGGGGTGAGTTTGGAGAAAAAAAGATAATGAGTTCTATTTTGGACCTGTTAGGTTTGAGATTTCTCTGGGACATCTAGTTAGAAATGTCTAGTAGGTAATTGGTGATATGGAAGTGGAACTCAGGAGATAATCTGGGGCTGGATATGTAGATGTGAGTCCATCTGCATAGAGATGATAATTAAATTCAAGGGAGCTAAAGAGATCATGAAGACAGAATATAGAGAGAAGAAAAGGGAGACCAGGGGAGAGCCTCGGAGAACACCTACATTTGAAGGTGGGTGGGATATGGATGATATCTAGTCATAGAGACAAAGAAGAAGCAGTCAGATTGGTAGAAAGGATACCGGAAGAATTAGTGTCAGAAAGCCCCAGAGAGAATATGCTGGAGGAGAAAGTGCTCAATGGTGACATGCTGCCAAGAGGTCAGAAAGCATAAGGAATGAAAAAAGACCATCAGATTTGGCCCTCTGAGAGCTACTTTACAGTGGCATTGAAACGTAAGAGTGTGTGTTTAGGCATTTTTCTCTTTCAGAGGGAAGGCCTGGCAGTACACCAGGCCCCTTTGCACCTGGTCAGATGTGAGAGTTGAGTGGACACATCAAACTTAAGTTTGTGTCTCTACAGAGAAAGGATAGAATTCCTTCTTCCTGGTATAAATCTTTTGAGGGTTTTCTTATGCCAATTTGTTCCCTTATCTCTTGAATAACCTGCAACGTGGTGAACAGGCAGAAAACCCCAAGTTTGCTTTTTTTTTCTTTTAAAGGCACTTTATTAACTAGTACTCAGCATCAATGGATTGTACATTTTAAGAGTTGGAAGCTACCTCAGAGACAGTATCATTTTACAATTAAGGAAACCAAAGCCCAGAAAGGTTACAAAGTACTAAGTAGCAAAGTCAGAATTTGAACCCTGGTCCTTCGACTCCAAAACTGATTCTTTCTACTTTACCACCAACATAGCCCTGAAAAAGTATTATTATTATTATTATTAACTTGTGGTATGACTGAGCAAAATCCCAAATTTTCCTATATCATAATTGCAAATACAGTGTGGTAAAAAGTTTGTATTTGCTGTTCTAATGACAGGATCCTACAGACTAGTCTTCACAGGTAAGGGTCCTAGGGAAGATTATCCTGCCATATGAAAACTGTATGTGTCTTGGGGTAAAGAAGTTTATAAAGTTAAGTGAAATGCCTCTCAGTAGTCAGTCTCCTTCAGGCAACCTTCCACTTATTGATATCATCAGAAATATCCCAATCCTGGTAAGACTTCATCTCTGGGAATTTCTTATTCATTCAGACTATTAAGGTTTTCTGAGGTTATTGTTTCAGAGGTATCAGATTTTAGCTCAATGAACTATGGTTAAATCCTCATCCAACGTATTTGTGTAGGGTGCTGCTTAAAAGGCAGAGATCTTTCACAGGATCGTACAGCTGGAGCTGGAAGGGACCTTATCTGTCCTACTCCACCATTTGCAGATGAGTAAACAGTCCAAGTTGGGGGAAGAAACTTGTCAAGTTCACAAAGATAGTAAAATAAATAGCAGCACCAGAATTCAAATTTGGATCTTGGGACCCCCAAGACCATATTTTTTCTCACTGTTCTATGCTGTCCCCCATGTTTTTTTCTCTCATGATATTTTATAATGGCTTTTTAACTCTAGCTCTTTATAACGTGTTTTATAGGCTTACATATGTTCTGACTAATTATATCTCTTCTCTTGATCATCACAATTTTTGGGATGAATATATATAGATGATTAATCTCCATGATACCGTAATACAAAAATATTAATGACAAACACATATAGGTCTACAGCATGATTTCTTTATAACAAATTTGATAGTACAAATATTGTTACTCTTATTTTATGGAGGAAGAAACAGGCTCAACAAGTTTGACTCAATTCATTAAAAATAATAACTAACATTTATGTTTTGCTATAAGATTTGCAAACAGTTTACCTAAATGATCTTTTTGATCATCTCAATAATATTGAGAGGTGGGTAGTGTGTATTATATTTCCATTTCATAGATGAAGAAATTGACCATCAGAGAAGTTTGCTTATGATCACATTAATTAGAATGATTTGCTTATGATCACATTAATTAGAAAGTAACAATGGCGGGATCTGAAAACAAATTTTCCTGACTTCAGGTCCAGTGTGCTGCCTGTCACACTTTAGTCTAAATAAGGTTTGAAATAAAGAACTAGCTTTGAGGGTCGATTGATGCTGATATTAAACAAGCACTCTTTCCATTGAAATCATTCCTATATCTCTCTGATTTTTTCAATCTCTTGGAATTTCTGTTCAGTTTTTTATTTTTATCAAGTATCTATTTGAATCTAAAGCTTCTAACTGGTTTTTACATGAATTTTTTTGATGGGTCTGTCATCTTAGTATGAGTGTTTCCACTATTATTGAAAGTAACAATTTATTTATGCTTTCTTATTCTGTGGTATTGTCATCTCTGCATTACATTTTGGTTTTGGTTGTTTTTAATATATAAATCCTGCCTAGAAGATCTGCTGCATAATACTCTGGAAACCTTCCCCTGGATCATTTTGTGGCTATCAGTACACTTTGGCCATCCGTCTGTTGATTCTTAGACTTGCTACATGTCTGACCTGCCTCCCTTTTTGATCCTATTCTAAGTAGTATTTAGTTTCTAAGGAGGAAACAGGGCAGCGAGGTGGTGCTGAACTTGCAGACAGACATGAGTTCAAGCCCAGCTTTAGACACTTAATAGCTATGGCAAGTCATTGTTTGTAAAATGAGGATAATGATAACATTTACCAGGGCTAGTGTGAGTGTGGAGCGTGACACATAGTAAGAGCTATACAAAAGTTAGCTATTATTATTGTTCTTTAGTAGACTATCTTTTCCACCAGTTCTCTCATGTAAGTCATCATTAATGATGTGTTACCGCATATCTACTCATTCCACCTTGTATCTGTCCAATGCCTTTTAGATCATTTGTTGTTGTAATTATACTGAGATCCCAGTGTTCTGTGAGCCACTTAACTAGTTAAGCATTATAAAAAAATATATAGTCCTAGCCCTCCTGGCTGCTCAAGATGTACTTTTTTGTTACTGGGTATGATTTGTGCTTCAGGAATGACATCTAAGTGGCCAGTTAGTCTTCATTAAGCAGGGACATCACTTAGTAAGTATCAGAGAAACTACTCAGACTTTCCTGTGACTAAATGTGGACACTGTCTTTATTCATTAGTTCCTAGGTATTTAGTGTCCTCTTTAGAAAATTATTCTCAGGGGCAGCTAGGTGGCACAGTGAATAGAGCACCGGCCCTGGAGTCAGGAGGACCTGAGTTCAAATTTAACCTCAGACACTTAACACAAAAAACTAGCCATATGACCTTGGGCAAGTCACTTAACCCCAATTGCCATACCTTCCCCCCTCCAAAAAGCAAAAAAGGAGAAAATTATTCTCAGCAGATAAGAATGGATCTTAGTTATTTAACAAAAATTAAAAATCTGTTAGAAACGTGAAAGCCATACCTTATTTGTGGAATATAAATCATGCTAAATTGTGTTTATCATCTTTAATCTTCTCCTGAATGTAACAAACATGGGAATACTGATAGATACTTTTTCCTTCATGAGAGTTACTTACTGAACATCTTTAGTGAGCTACTCAGAATGCTTAACTACGTTGTGAAAAATTACTGCTCTTTTTTTTTTTTTAAGTACAACACTGCAACATCCGGTGTATGAATGGAGGTAGCTGTAGTGATGATCACTGTTTGTGCCAGAAAGGATACACAGGAACACATTGTGGACAACGTAAGTAGCTTTACATTTGTATAGTTAAGCTCATATGGTAAGAATCTAGTTTCCTTTTTTAAAAAATTAATTAATTTTTGTTTTCAACATTCACTTTTAAAAGATTTTGAGTTCTAAATTTTTTTCTCTCTCTCTACTCCCCTCTCCCCAAACTGTCATGCATTATGATGTAAGTTATAAATGTATGATAATATTAAATATATTTTCATATTAATCATGTTATGAAAGAAGAATCAGAACAAAAGGGGAAAACCATGAGAAAGAAAAAAAAACAAAAGAAAATATTATGCTTCAATCTGCATTCTTTCTCTGGATGTGGATTGCATTTTCCATCACAAATCTTTTGGAATTGTCTTGGATCATTGCATTGTTCAGAAGAGCTAAATCTAATAAGAAAGTGAACCATCACACAATGTTGCTGTTACTGTGTCATTGTTCTCTTGGTTCTGCTTACTTCACTCAGCATCAGTTCATGCAAGTCTTTCCAGGTTTTTCTGAAGTACACCTGCTCACTATTTCTTATGGAACGATAGTATTCCATTATATTCATATACCACAACTTGTCTAACCATTCCCCAATTGATGGACATCCCCCCAATTTCCAAAGGAATCTGGTTTCTAAGTAGCATTTGGATATGTATGGTTAATAAAATTAATTTTGGGTGTCAATAAAATGAGCTTTGGTGGTTGGGGAGTGTTTGCAAAAAGAAAAAAAAACTTTGAGCATTGGCAAAAAGAAAACCCCAACAACCTAGGATTCTAATTTAGCTTGGCTACTGACTTTCTTCATAACCTTGGGAAAGTCAGTAAGCTTGTGAGTAGACATTTATTGAGGGCAACTACTATGTGTCAGACATTGTGGTAATCACTGGGGATTCAAAGAAGGGCAAAAGGGAGTCCCTGCTCTCAGGGAGCTCGTGTTCTAGAGCATGTAAATAAATAGTTATGTTCCAACAAGCTATATACAGGATAAATTGGAGATTATCAGAGGGAAAAGAAGTAGCATTAAGAGAGATTGGGAAAGTTTTCTTATAGAAGGTAGAGTCTTAACTGGAACTGGAAGGAAGCCAGGAGGTAGAGAATTACTCTCAACTTCAGTGGTCCTCAGTTTCTTCATCTATAAAACGAATTGTTCGATTAGATGATCTGTAAGGTCCTTGCCAGTTCTTAAGTTTTATATGTCCGTGAACTGTTTTCTAGCTTCACTGTTATAATTCAGTCAACGATAAATTATTAGGCACTTAATTACAGATCCTTTCTCTAATCTTTAAATGTATTTATCTGACTAACTTCTGTGATAAAATAGAATTTCTGACTTCATTTTTGGGTTCATCATCCAATATTTTTAATTCATTTAGTATACTTTTGATATCATACATTCTTTAAGTGCATTTAAATTAAATACATCTCTGTGTCATCTTATGCTTTAGGTGGTGCAATATGTGCCTTAGTGGTGGCAATTTTCTTTTGAGTAGCCTCCTTTCTGGTTTTGTTGTTCTCAAGTATACTCTTCTTTCCAAGGATCTAGCTTCTCTAAACTCTCTTACATGGTATTTTGACTTTGGTCTTATATGACTTTTACTTTTGTTCTGGCTGTCCTGCTTGCTAAGGAGGTATAGACAAACCTGCTGGCAATTTGGATCTCTGTCTCAGCTTAAGACAGGAGTCACAGTTACAAACATTTTCTTGCTCATGGCCAAAATGAGCAGCCACAAGTACCCTGGTTTGCAGTTTTGGCAGAGTCATAGAAAGCAAAAGTCATACTTAGGAACTAGGACTCTTAAAGATCATTTAGTTTAACTCCTATATTTCAGAGGAGAAAACTGAGGCCCATGGAAATGGTGTCATTTTCATAGTCACACAGAAAAGTCTTTGAATAAGCTAAATCAGGGTATCCCAAAAGTCTTAGTTTAATTTTTAATTTAATCTAATTGTAATAATTAATTAAAGTTTAATTTAAGCTACTAAAGCTTAAAGCTACACTAAGACTTTTGGGATGCCTTGTATGTAGAATTCCCCTTTACTTTTGCCCTTCCCTAAGCCAATAGAGTGTAAGCTCTTTGAGAGGCTTACCTCACTTGTGCATTTGTAGTGCCCAGCACAATTTGGCATATAGTAGGCATTGAATGTTTGATTTGGTGGATTGAATGAGTGAGAAAGCATTTGTTAAATCTTTACAATGCTCCTTATGATCAAGATATTTGAAAAAGAGGCCAGCAAATGGAAAATGCCGCTATAGAAAACTTTGCTGAGGGAAGAGTTGTTGTTCAAAGCAAATAGTTGTTTTTTTGGTTTTTTGTTGTTTTTTTTTTTTGGTGAAACTCAAAAAAGTTGAACTTTCTTTCTTCTCACCATAAATCAGCACACTTTCTGATAGTGTGTACTTCTGTGTTTTTTGAATAATGCCTCACAGAATAACGCAGAATTCTGTCTGAGGGGCAGTTTGGCTCCATTGGGTAAGGCTGGCGGAAGATGGCGTGATTTTTTTTATTCATAGCAACTATTAACAACCATTAAATTATGGAGGGGTTTTACTCTGTGTTGATGGACACATTGATGAAATTACAAATCCTTGAAGTCAGTTTTATTTAATGAATGCTAATGTTTTATTAGAAAAGGTACTGTGTTAATTTAGTTATGTAGCCATAGCCAAAAAAAAAAAATCCTGTCCTAGTGAGGATAAGATTTTCTGTACTTACTTACCTATGTTGATTAGTGAATAGTTCCCATAATCTTACTCAAGGTCTTTCCAACATGGCAGCTTGCCAGAATTTGTATTCTGGCATAACCTTTGATAACTCGTTCCCTTCCATGTTCAATAGATTCCTTGGGATGACCTGGAGAAGAGTTGCCACAGGATGGGTAGGCTCAGATGGGTTATGATCTGCATCATCAGAGCAGACATCCAAATTGATGAGAATGCACATCCATTGGGGTATTTGGAATGTCTCCTCAAATACTATACCTAACAGGGAATGGGACAAATTTCTTTTCCATAAGAACCTCTGTTCATTCTGCAAAAACCTCTGGAATGACTATACATCAATGAGAAAAATATTCAATCTACGAAGTTTGCTTCCATGCAACTTTCAAAAAGACATCTATTATAAAAAGAAAACTATTTTATACTTTTTTGTTTTCAATTCATACCTGAAAGCATTGCCAGGGAGGAAGTGACCCATTGCACGTCACTCCTTACATATAGAAGTTTACTGCAGCATTATCTATTGAACTACTTACTCAAGACTACAAAATAAATGTTTAAAAATATACCTATAAAGGTGATCGGTTGTACACTTTTATTATTTTGCTCTTTCAGTAGTTAAGAATGACATTTTGATGGCATCTAATATTTGTTTTTTTTTCTTTCCCTTTTTTCTCCCTGCATTACAGCTGTCTGTGAAAGTGGTTGCCTTAATGGAGGCAGATGTGTGGCACCCAATCGCTGTGCTTGTACATATGGCTTCACAGGACCCCAGTGTGAAAGAGGTAAAGACTATGTATTCTTTATATAGAAATATGTTGTGGACAGAAGTCTGCCTTGGGTGGGGCAATTATTTTGGCTATACGATTACTTTATGAGCTTTGCTAAGTGGTTTCAAGTTGATTTTTGAGACTTCTTTTTGTTGTTTTCTATAGAGACCACTGCTTCTTTTGGTTTTATTACTGGATACTCTTCATAATCGTGTATCACCCTTCCTGCTAAGATTATATAGATGAGTTTATATTCTAACTTAGTATTGTCTTTGGCAAGCCATCTCTTTCCACGTAGTATATAAGGTCATTGTTTTCTAAGTCATTTTCTGGGCTCTTTTTATCTCCTTGTAAAAATTAATTTACATGGGTTAAACTTGTGAATAAAATTAATATAGTCAATATTGATGTCCTTTCTGTTGTCCATTTACCATTTTTTTCAATTTCAGTAACTTTAATTAAGATTAAATCATTTTAATTGCACACCATATATTTTTCTCAATATTATTCTTTTTGTAAGTGACATGTTATGATCTTAGCCCTGACAAGTCAGTCTGACTGAATAAGGACATAATGCTGACTCCCAGGATTATTCTTATGTTAATAACAAGTCTCTTCCTGTCTTTTAAAATGTAAGAGTTTTATTTTTTTATGTTGTTATTTGTTGCTCATTGTATCCAATGCCTACTAGTTCTTTTATTATTTAAGAAAGTATTCATGATATTTAGACTAAAGACTTCTGTATAATATTACAATTCTCTGGTCTCATTTCTTTTTCCAGAAACCCCCCCCGCCCCCATTTTTACCTTTTTTTCCAACTTTGTTTTGAAGCCACCAGGTATTAGTTTATGTTGATTTGATTTGGAAAGTCTTATTAAGTTCTCAAAATTTCTCTACCATATCATTCTCAGCAGCTGATGTTAGTGCATAAATTGCCATCATCCTCAAGATGGTCTTTTTGCATTATTTATCATTGCAGTGTGTGCTGACCAAATATTCCCTGATATTTCCTGAAGCCGCTAGGTATATGATGAAACCCATTCTTGCCAATTCCTTCCTTTGATTCTTCAAGGAGTACTTCCATTTAGTTGTATCTTCCTTCTTTCTTCTTTTATTTATGACAAATGGAAGATATGGATTCTTTTGCATGTGAAGTTTGCTGAAAAGGGGACAAGAAATAACATTAATGTGAGGAAAACAAAAAAAAAATGCACTTGTGAAGAAATACAAAATATTGAGAGGTGCTATCTGGTTTCTGAGAACCAGAAAAAAAAAACTGGCTCTCAAACGAATATACTTAGAGGACATGTTTAAAGCCAGAGCCATTACTGAGATAACATGGCTACAGTGTTGTAGTCCATTGGGTCACTTACATGTGACTATTTTTTAGCACTTTGAAGTTTATAACTGAGAAATTATGAATCAAATAACTGGGGACTGTAGGGAAGATCATCTAGAGATATTGAGTTCATACTTGATAGAAAGGTAGAATTTTTTGAGTTTTACCACATTAAATAAAAATGAATCTTTGACAACCAGGAAGCACTGACTTGATTTATGGAAACTATATGAAGCCAGAGAAAAGACTTTGAGAAGATGCTATTATAAAAGAATAAACAGGAACATTAACTGAGCTTAGGAAGAATCACAAGAAACTGGGGATAAAAACAGAGAAGGTTTCTAGCTGAGACAGCTGATTTCTTCAGCTACTTTGATGCTAGTCTGTTGATTTGGAGGAGAGGTAATACTTTGCTGATTGGCTGGAAAAATGCTAGAGCATCTTCTGAAAGCTCACTAGAGGAGAATGTTGAATTCTGTTGCTTGCTGGGGGGCCATTGGGACATATTGCTATCTATTTCCATCTATAGCTTGAGAGAGGTGAAGCCTCTCAGGTATGTCAGAGTTGTCTTCTATTCACCTCTAGTTTGAGAAGGAAAAATAGAATGGGATGACAGTCTTTACATCTTCTTTGCTGGAAGAAGAAACTTGGAGCTGATTAGATAAAGCAACATCGCCTATTTGAAGATCTTAGAAACTAGGTAAACTTTGCTTAAAGCAACTGTTTGTCACTGAAAGAGTGTAACACTTTTTTTCAGCACTCTTTTAAAGCTGTGAGTTAAGAGCTCATTATTTCTTCATTTGCTTGAAAAAGTAGAAGAGAAGTGGTTTTGTATGGTATGGGTTGTTCCTGAAGGAACTGAGGACGTAGAGGTTTACAATTCATATTTGTGAGTTGCCTTGGGCACATGGGTTTCTGAACTCATGTACCCCTTGGCTATATATCTATAAGTTTGTGTTCACTCTTCTCCATGGACCCTTTATACTTTGATGGGAGAATATGACCCAGGTTTATGAAGTGGACCATATTTTCCTTATCTCTGCTTTTGCCTTCTTTTGAATAAATATTATCATTATTCTTGTAAAATCACAAGGAAAAAGCCCTATTGTTTAGTAAATGTTTTTTGTGTAAGAGTTGATGGGGTCATAGCCACTGATTTTATGTAAATAGCAAGCATACCAGAGGGGACTCAGAAACTACAGTGGCAAGTAATAGGAGTGTATTTCTCCCACACTAGGGTGTACCTTACGACCTAGAGAGAGGGCATTTTGAGTTACAAAGATGTGGTAGTAGTCCCTCTTTGAGAACACCAGTCCTACCAGGGTGACTGTAGCCAGCTCAGAGACCTTCAGTGGGTATCTATGATATACCTGGGCTACCCAAAAGTTCAAGATTGATTCCAGGCATTTTCATTGTCTCTTTCTCATGGCTAGAATTCTTTGCCTCCTCATCTCCAGGTCCTGGCTTCTGTAACTTCTTTCAAGTGGCTCAGAGCACTGGGCCTGGACTTAGGAAGATATGAATTCAAATCCTGACTCAGATATGTACTAGCTGTGTGCCCTTGGACAAGTCACTTAACCTCTGTTCACCTTACTTTACTTATCTGTAAAATGGGAGTCATAATAGTATTTCCCTCATAGAGTTGTTATGATAATCAAATGAGACAGCATCTGTAAAGCACTCAGCACAGTGCATGGCATGTAGTAGGCACTTAATAAATGTTTGTTCCCTCCCTCCTTCCTTCCCTTCAAATCCTAGCTAAAACCTTAGCTTCTACAGGAAGCCTTTCCTAATCCTCTTAATGCTAGTGCCTTTCCTTTGTTGATTATCTCCATTTTATCCTGTATATATCTTGTTTGTATGCAATTGTTTGCATGTCTTCTTCCCCATTAAACTGTGAATTCCTTGGCAACAGGGACTATCTTTTTACTTTCTTTCCCTAGCACTTAGCACTGTACCTGGCATATAGCAAGTGCTTAATAAAAATGGTTGTTGATTGACTGACTGACTCCACCAATATGCCTATTCATTAGCCACCAGTCAATCATTTTGCATTTAGTGTATCGAATCGAATTATCACCTTTACTTATTTATAAGATGTGGAAAATTAGAGCTCTTTTCAACTGGCCTAATGGAAGTATGAAGAGTATAAATAGAATCATGCCCTATTGGATCTTTAATCTTCTTAAAAGGATGCTGCTTGAATATAAGCTTTTGTGTTGAGAAAGAAGAAAATCTAAAAAGAGATCTTAGAAATTGCCTGGATTTAGAGCTAAAAGACTTCCCATTCAGTTCATTTATTCTTGTAGGTATACACAAATGAATGGTTAGCTCAGCAAGTTAAAGTAATTAGCTAATTAGGCATAGTTTCAATTCTTGTGTAAAGCATTTAGCTTTTTACACTCTATGGCTGCAGATTTCACTCCAGCCAAGGTTTCCACCAAGCTGCTTTTTGTGAATGCTTGTGCATGGCATTATATGCCTCTGGTGTGCCTTTGTAAATCAGTGACCTCCTCCTCCCCTTTCCCCCTCCCCTCCTAATCTTTAGTTTCACCATGGCTGGTTTGGGAAACTAGGAACCTAATGAATTAAATGACAAATGCCTTGAATTCTAGGAGTGATGTGAAGTAGGGAAATTGGGTAAAATTTTGAAGTAGGACAGATTTTGTCTTTGTTTTCTCACCTAATTTCCTGAATTCTGCCCATGTCACCTTCTACACCATAGCAAACCCCCACGCCACACTCCCACATGCCTATAACCTGGTCCTTGACCAGGAGTTTAGTGCCTTCATATGCTGACCGTTGGCCATTCCAATTCCTCTCTATCCCCCTCACCCCTTCTGTAGCAAGAGGTAATTTGAGGAAATAATAATCATGCCCATTTCTATAGCACTTTGAGATTTACAAAGAGCATAGAAGAGAGTAGTTTCAAAGGAGAGTGGCCAGAATTCTGACTGGGGTTTTAGGAATGAGGCAGTTGATGTAGCTTGTCCCATATGGGAAGTTTGGCTAGGTGGGTAAGGGAAATCAACAGTGGGATTGAGTAGTTTCTTTTCTGTATTGGGGAGATCTGAGGATATCTGAGGATAATTAAAGACAGAAGAGAGCTGGTGTTGTTACTTGGGTGTGTGATTCAGGATTTGGTAATGCTCTGCTAATTTATTGATTTCAAACATTTCAAAGGTACCACTAGGCCTTTGCAAAGTATTTGTCATACATTATACATGTATATATAACATGGTAATACTATATGGCTATATAACTTGGCTATATCTTCAGAAGGAAAATTAATTAGAGAGCAATGTGTTTTCAGTATTTTCATCATTCTGGCATAAATAACTTGCTATTGAGGGAAAAGGAATTGTGGCATGGGGGGTACTGGAGGTAATGGGATTTTTTGGCCTCAATTTTATATATTAGCCATCTAAATTAATTGATTTCCACTCAGTCACATATTTTGTGTGTGCTATATTAGTTGATACAGAGATGGGTGGGTTAAGGAATTGTACATTTGTGGTCTGTGTTGTTATGACTTAAGTTTGGTTAATGTTATGGAGGCTATTTATACTTCATTGGTTAGGCTAACTGAGACTTTTAGTGGCCAAATTTGATTTTAGTTAATTCTATTTTGAATTTTAAAGGTGATAAGTACCCTTTTAGGTTGAGGAATTATGAAGTCACCTTCCCAATTTGATGTCTGACTATTGCTTGAACAATACAGTTATTACGGCTTAAAGTTTGTGTCTATTCAAACACTAACAAGGACTTGGAAGAAACCTGAAACAGTCACATATACTAAAGGCTTGCCTCCATGATGCCAAGCTTCAGGGTAGTTGCAAAAAATCTTGATTTTTAAAAAATGTTTTGTTATCTAGAAATGGAATCACCTAGACACAATCTGAATCTGCAAATACCTTCCTCTGCCTTAAGCATCTGATAGAGTTTAAACCACCCAAGTAATCTTTAGAAGAGACTCTTGATGGTGTTTCATAGACAACATATGGACCTGGATTGACATCTGTAAGTCAGGGTTTAGGTGAACTAAATTTTTCAAAGCATAAATTTTTCCCTTTCAAAGCATAAAATGGTATTAACAAGAGTAATGATATTCCCTCATTGCTCCATCTGGAGCTCTTCATTATGTGCTGGCAGGGGAGAACCATGCATACATATTCTTCAAAATCTTGATTCATTTGTTGTTTGTATTTAAATTCCTACTTAAGCCTAAACTGTGAATGCAATATTGGGATTTTTGCCAGAAAAAAAGGAAAGCCTGTTGGATATAATGCCGGGGGGGATGCAGATATATATCATCATGGAAAATTTGTTTGAAATAACTTTGAAGAAAAAAGAATAAGAAGGGGAAAGTACGTGACTTGGAATATACAATTAAAGTATAATGGACAGGAAAAAATACATAAATAGATCAGGATATCTGTTGAGTGGAAAGAACTAGCAAGTACTTCACGTAACATAACATGGCAAAAAGAACTAAGTGGTTAAGGGAATTCAATGAAGTATAGAATGTTTAAGACAATGAGGTAGGGAATCAAAAAAGCTAGCTTCTAAATCCAACTCTTTCTCAGATTTGTTCATCTAACAAACATTCATTAAGTGCTGGCATTATGAGAGGTAACAAAATGGACTTTATATTTTAATGGGGCGGGGGAGGGAAGAGGATAGGCTACAAGTACGAAACCAAAATACATGGTACTATATGGTTAAGTGGAATAGAGATATGCCAAACAAAACGCTTTGTGAAGACTGATGTGGGATCTTACTGATGAGGGAAGTTACTGATGAGGGCTGTAATAGAAACCAGGGAAGAGGTGATATTTGAGTTGGGGTGTAAAAGGAGGATCCAGCAGGTGAAGAAAGTGGAAGGAAGTCCATTCCAGGAATAGGAAGGAGCATGAACAAAGTTACAGAGGATGTTTTGCGTGGCTTTGGGGAAATCTCAACTTCTAGTTTCCTTGGTTTCTCTCTCTGCCTATAAAAGTGATGTTTTCACATAGTAATGGTTTAAGTTTTAATATATGCATCATGTTTTAATAAGTGGATATAAAGCAGTTGATGAACACTTCATACTGCAAAATCCAGGAACAGAATAACTAGTTTGTTTAATGAATGGAAATGACTTGCATATAATAATGAAACTGTATATTTTGGATACATTTAGCCTATAAAAAGAACATGAAAAACATTACCTTTCCACATAGGCATGTCTGAGTGAAATTTAGGACCAATATATTCTTGCTCATGTTACCGACCCCTCCCCCCTTCCTGCTTTACCCAAGCTCTGGTGACAAACCCCCATATTCCAAAAATGACTTGGTATTTTTTCTGAGGGATTCGACTAAATAAAGGTTCATTCTCTCTTTCTCTGGAAGCCATTTTTATAGAGCTGTGTTTCTGACAGTGACTTTGGATAATTTTTAATTATAGGTGGCTATTGTTAAAAGCTCCCAGAATGAATCCCGCATGTGAAAGTCTCATTCTCAGAGTGCTCTTAGAGGACAAGAGTGCAGTGGGTGACTTTATATGCTATGTGTAATTTCTTCTTTCCAAAAGGCTACAAGCAATAAGCTGTTTCCACTGAATGATGCTGTAGCCAGTTGTGTGTCCCACTTGCTGTATTTAGTCTAAATGGAAAGATAGCAGCAGAAGTATGTCCTAAAAGTTACATTGCATTTAAAGTGGTATTGCAACATTTGGCAGCTGGTAGACAGTTGAAGAAATTTGATTTCCCTAGAATTCTTCCAAGAAATACATCTGTTGTCATTGACATTTATTTTCTGTGGTTGTGTAATCCTACGCATGTATTGCAGGAACACATGCTAACATGGCTGTTAAGGGTCTCTGTGTATGTTGTTATCAGAGTTTTTCATGGTCTTTATAAATCAATTATGTATTCAGGGTATAGAGGGAGCAGATGTGGTCTCATCTTCAAAGACAGTTAACTTTTCCAGCTTTACATAGGGTATTTAACCATTTGTGAACTCTAACCAAAATAAGGCAAAGGGTTTTTTTTTTCTTAAGTTAAGAATTGGGGTGGCTGGATGGTGCAGTGAGCAAAGCGCCGGCCCTGGAGTCAGGAGGACCTGAGTTTGGTTCCGGCCTCAGACACTTAATACTCACACACACACACAAAAACTAGCTGTGTAACCTTGGGCAAGTTACTTAACCCCAATTGCCCTCCAAAAGGCAAAAAAAATTTTTTTTTGAATGAAAAAGCTAGATTTTAGTACCTGGGCCCATATTCTCTCTGATGTGTTTAAAAAGAATACACTAGACTCTTTCTTCCTGTATATCTAGAGGTACTTGTTGTTCGTCCCTCATTCTGGAAGAAAACCAATGACATCACGAGGGTGTCTTGTGTGTGAATTGGATTTTAGTGAGGCAGAGCTGTGCAGACATCTCTCCTCCAATCATTGGAGACCTTACTGAATTAGATCATCCTAGGTCTCTGTTGGACCCCTATTTAAAAAAAATTTTTTTTAGGAAGCTGTTCCTGAGGGGAAGAAACTTGAGAGGTAGTATTGCTTTCTGAAATGGGGGTGGGGGAGAGATTGTTAGGTAGAGGGACCCAGGTCACAAAGCAGAAAATCTCAGAACTTGTTTTTCCAACTGAAATTGTGGTTTGGGACATTTTAATGATTAGCACAGACTTTGTTAGATAAATGTATATTTAAATATGTATGGAGTTTCCTTCAAGTGATTCAGATACAGTCCATCTATAGCATATTGTCTCAGAAAGTTGCCCTCAGGGTGCTCAGAAGGTAAGTGACTTACCTGTGGTCATACAACTAATACATGCTAGAGGTAAGATTTGAACCCAACATTTCCTGATTCCAAGGCCAACTCTCTAGCTAGTATGCTTACTTCTCAATTTTCTGAAGTTTCACAAGTATTGATTGGTTTCTTAGCCCTGTGACAGATGTTAAATAAATATAAAACGTTCTTTTCCTTTGAGGAAGGTAAAATCTTGATGAGGAGATGTGACATCCATACTGACTGACAAAACAAGACAAAATTGGTGTCAATAGATAAGTGATATGAGAGTGGAGAATAGAATTATTAGCATTAGCCTGGAATGGTCCCGGAAGCTCTCATAGAGGAGTTGATGCCTGAGTTGGCTTCTGAAAGACAGGTACAGATGAGTGAGGAAAGGCATGAATAAATTAGGTGCAAAAACAAAGACCATGGTATTTTCCAAGGACAGAGAAGAATAAGAGGATGGCCCTTCTCAACAATATAAGACTATCTAAACTTCTACACAGCCTTGGAAACCTTTTCTTAGAAGAGGAGAATCTGGAGACTGTTGTCTGGAGACTATTTTCCACAGGAGAAGAGTAGCTAGGGCAAGTCTCATTCACTCACCCACTAAATTTTAGCTCCATCAGGATATGATGAGTGAACCTCAGGGATTTCATTGTGGTTGCACTCTAGTATGCCTGAAGATCATACATTTCCTTTATGATTTATCCCTTATAGCTGAAGTAATACGGTAGAGTAGATAATGGGAGGTTCACCTTTGAGTCTGGAAATCCTGGGTTTAAATTCTGCCTTTGATGCATCCTAGCTGTGTGGCCATGTGTGAGTAACTTAACTTTTCAGCATCCCCAGGCAGTTTTCTAAGAGTGTTACAGATGAGTTGCAGTTGGGTCTGCATTGAAGGGAGGAGTTTCCACACCAGGAGTTGCCAACAGGGATTAAATTATAGGTCAGGACAAACAAAACAAAATGTTATACCAATTCTTGTGTGTGTGTCATCATTGGGAACATTAGGTAGCCTACTTATCGCCTTCTTTGTGTATCTACATTGCCCTTGGGTGACTTGCTGCTATTATTCTTCTGAGACTGTGGTGTTCCAAATTTGTAACCATATAGCATTGCTAATAGAATATTTTATGTTTTCTAAAAAAAATCTGTCTTTGTACAGTGAACAGCTTGGGATTGTTAAAAGCACGGCACAATTTCCCAAATGCAATCCAGCCCACTTTCATTCTCTTATTCATTGCTGAGTCCAAATCCCTTGCCTCTTTGTAGTGCCTGTCTCAGATTATTTTTAGACTGACTATAAGTATTAGCTTAACCCTGGGTACTTTGAATATGAGATCTTTATCCAACAAACAGTGAATTGACGTATGGGAAGAACTGAGCCACATCAATATTGATATTGATTGATATTGATATTCTTTTGATAAGTGAAACCAGAAGAGACACACACGTGGCATTTAACACGTATGTCTTCTGGTTTCATTTATCACAAGATATATATGTCCCTTTAAGTCTCTTTTCATATGGAGCAGCTTAATGATGAAAAGGGTAGAAGTGTTTTTGTGTAAAGGGAAAAATTTATAATAATTGTCAAAGTATGTAAGATATCGCCACTGACATAGATAAATGTTTTGATGCCTGAGAAGAATAAGAAACAAATTTTTAAAAATAAATGCTGCTAGGGCAGCTAGGTTGCACAGTGGATAGAGTACCAGCCCTGCAGTTAGGAGGGCCTGAGTTCAAATGTGGCCTCAGACACTTACTAGCTGTTTGACTTTGGGTAAGCGACTTAGCCCTAAATGCCGCCCCCTCCCCCAAATAAAGGCTGACAATATGTTGTATGTATGTGTGTATGTATATGTCTCTGTGTGTGTGTGTACAAATATGTTTGTATGGATGAAAAAAACATGATTTTCAGACAGCTTTGGACAATCCTGGACAGAAAATGATCAGTGGTATAAATAGGAACATTCAAATTTCTTTGTGAATAAAGAATGATGTGATGATTGTTTTGGAAACTGTTTAATGTTTTAATGAGTTGGAAAATATCTTTTATTTATTAACAATTAAAGAAATGTTAATGTACAAAAACATAATTTCAAGGGCACCAAAGCAATAAAACATTGTTTTGAAGCCTTTAAAGCTTCAAGTATTATGAGTACCCCAGCTCATTTGCATATAGTATTATTACAAAAGAAAGTAAAACTAAAAAAGAAAGAGAGAAATCATATAAACATTTGGAGACAGAGATTTAGAGATTATGATTAAAAAGGATCATCTATTTAGCAGGAAATCAGGAGGCCCTCATTAAATCATGGAAAGTCTATAGAAACCAGGTATAGGAAACTGAGAGAAAAACCTGACAGAGATAATGAGACATGAGATAATTAATTAATTGAGGGAGACTGAAAAGTTACTTTGTCAGAGTTGTGGCTATTAGAAGCAGTCAGCTTACAGAAGATTTCAGATGAGTGATCTCTTATTGGCTGGAAATAGAATTGACTTCATTGGCCAAAAACTAGAGGGATAACTATTGCCCTCAACTCTACCTGGAACTGGAGAAAGGTGAAACTCCTGTCCCAACTTCCTTTATGTCTTCTGACTTTTTTCTATCACAAGAAGATGAATATTGATGTGGTTCAGTTTGTTCAATAATATGTCAATTTGTCGTTCATTGGATAAAGATCATATATTTAGAATATAGTTAATGTTGATGTGCAGTCTCAAAGCTGTGTTACTGCTCTTCCTCCTCACCAGATACATTGTAGTCCTCCCCTCCTCTACTTTCTAGCTCTCCTTTATGTTTTGTCTACCCCTATTAGAATGTTCTCTCTCTCTCTCTCTCTCTCTCTCTCTCTCTCTCTCTCTCTCTCTCTCTCTGCTTCTCTCTTTTTCCCTATGTCTCTATCTCTATCTCTCTCCACTGCTGTCCCTATGGAAATGCTAAAGGGGGATATCTTTCAAAACCAAGGGCTTTTAAATTTGTTCTTTAACTCACTGGCAGCTAAACTGTTGACGATGAGCCTTGCAATTCATACTGGACTTTATGCTCCTCTGGCATAACCTTCAAAACCCAGGGTCACCTCCTTGGTGACACAATGAGACTTTGGAATAGAACTTTGTGGAATTAACAAATTACCAATTTTCTTTGCTTCTCTAGAATGCTTTGGAATATAGAACAGTGTACATATTCGTTAGTACTAAACAACAATCTGGGTATTCCCTCAGTTCCAAACAGAGATTTCACACTATGATTAACACGGAAATGTATATTCATATGGAATATGAGCACCTTAACAGTGGGGACTATTTTTTTCTGTTTTTATGGACAATGCTTAATAAGTGCTTTTTCACTCATCCATTCATTCACTCATTCACTCACTCATTCATTCATTCATTCATTCATTCATTCATTCATTCATTCATTCATCACAATGTGGACAAAGGTCTCCTGAATGGCAGAACAGCTGACCCTGTGGTCACCACTTCTATGTTTTCCAATAAACAGATTGGATTTTCCATTGATTAGTGAGAGTTAGCATCAGAGTTTTAAGAAATCTGCCCATTAAATACAACACACCAAAAAAGACACTATAAAATATCTTCATTTTTTCCATCTGTATTTTAGATGAAAATTTAAATATTTAATCTCATAAGCATGCTATGAGCTAACAAACATAAGCTGTGCTAAATGCTGGGGACACAATTAATACAAAGAAAATCAGTTCCTGCTCTCAAGGAGCATACAGTCTAAAGTAGGAGACAACACACAAAGAAAAAGGAGGAAGGAGAGGGGAGGGGAGGAGGCACCCAGAATGGGGCAGAGGTACCTCTTGTTCAGTGGAGTTGAAACCAGCAGCTTCAAAGTGGAATATGCCCTTTACTTACTAAAATAACTAAGGATGCCAACAGTACATAATACACGACCCAAGACTGGCTCTTTATGTTTTAATGCTTCCGTTTTCAGAATGAATTGCCATAGCGCTAATCTCACTCTCTTTTACAAGGTTATCCCCTTCTCCTTCTGACACATAACTCATTAAGAAAAACCTTTATAAGAAAACAGTAGACTAGGGGATTCAATGTAAAAGGAAGTAAAAATGTTGTAATTCATAATATAACTTCATCTCTAAACCCAGAAATGAGCTTGATCTTTCAACACCTTTTCTGCTAGAGGACACTATTGAAGCACATATTATGGAGAAAATTTACCCAGACTAGAATAAGGCCATCATGCTTCCTCTGAATGTTCCTAAGGTTTAGCTCACATACACCTACTCCTAAAGCCACCTCTGATCTCCCCCAGCTCTGAATGCTCTCTCATTCCTCAAATTACCTTGTACTCATGTATCCATTTGTAAAAATACTGTATGCCTTAGTGGAATATAAAGTCTATGAGGACAGGGACTGTTTTATCACCTAACAGTACCTTATGCTTAATAGACATTTAATAACTAACTTTGTTATAGTGAATTGACTTGAGCACCATTTAGCTGCATTAAAAATATTTATTTTGATGCAGCTGATACACAAACCTGATCTATATCACGTCTAACCTTGGTAAATAACTGAAGAATTTTCATTTTAAATTCTGAAGTCTTACAGATAAACCTTTTATGTCTGTTAGAAATTATATTTATTCGGGCTCATAATTAGAATTAGTGGGTTAGAAATTCAGATGCTAAGCCAAAGGAATAGGTTTTAGGGAGTCATTTTTTGGCATACCATTTGTATGATTATTATCAGTACAGATTTTTGGGGAAATGGGACTCTCATTTTAGTTTCAATAAGAAAAAAAAGAAAACAGTGACATACACTGTACTTTAATAGTTCAAATCTGATGTTGGACAATGCCTCAAAATAGTACAAGCTTGTGAATTATCTTTCTCTTCTCCATCAGTACAGTCCTCAGGCACAAATTTACTTTTTCAAGTATATTTTACTGCAGAACACTTCTTGGAGAGGGAAATGGCTTTCTTTTCAGACCTTATGTAGGCCTCTTTTCTTTTCCTACACTGTTGTTACACAGTGCCAAGAGGCAAGTTGTCACCAAAAAAAACTAAGAGAGGCAATTACTGCCTTTCCCTAAGCCAATTTGTAGTGGGAGCTGGGGAGCCTTTGTTCTCCTGGTTCCTGAGCTGTTCCTTTTGCGTGAAAGAGAGGAAATGATAGGAAAATCATTTTTAGAATAAAATAAATTATATTTCAAAGGACTACCCATTTCCAGCTGTCACAATCAGGTGGCAATGATTTTAATGTTTTAATTTATTATGGTTCATGAGGGGATTTTCTCTTAGAGAAATTTAATTCCTGCCAAAGTTTAAAACAAAACAAAACAAAAAAACAAAAAACACCGACAGAAAAAATGGGTTACCTAAGAAACAATGGTTTTATAGAAGTCATTGTGGTTTTTCTATGCATTTCCATTGTTGGATGGAAACTCTGAAGCCTCAGTGGCCATTTCTAATTTATAGCATTTATTATTTTACCAGGACAAATAACGTAAGTTTTGGACGTTTTACCCAGATGAAACCCACTAGGCTTAGCAGGATTTGGGCCATGTGTTTTCCTCTATTAGAGAATCTTCCATTGCAACAGTGATAAAGGCTAAAAACCTAATTGCTCAAAGAGTAATAAAGAAAAGGGAAAGGGAAGGGGCAAACGGAAAGTATTTCCATAAAATTTAATGATGACTAAGTCCCCCCGAAGCATTTGTTTTCACAACAACAAACCAAAGGTTCCCAAGTGGTTTTGTTTTCTTACACTGACACATACACATATGCAGAGGATGAAATGAACACTTTTCTCCATAAAAGGCAAGCAGAGGAGGAGGAGGTGTTTAACTTTATTTTGACATAATACATTAAAAAGTGAAATATCCAGACATCTAAGCCAATCTTGAAGTTGTGTTCGTAGTCCAGACCATTATGTGCTCCTTGTGGGTTGTTATTGTACAGTTGTCTCTGACTTTAAGTGACTGACTCCATGGACTTTCATCTATGGGATTTTCTTGGCAAGGATACTGGAGTGATTTGCCATTTCCTTCTCTAGAGTGTCCCCATTTTATAGACGAGGAACTGAGGCAAATATGGGTTAAGTGACTTGCCCAGGGTCACACAACTAGTAAACATCTAAGTCTAGATTTGATCTTCCTGATTCCAAGTTCAGTGCTTTATCTACTGCACTACCTACCTGTCTCCACTAGCTGCTCTTTGGTTCTAGTGGGCAGTTAATAAATACCTGTTAATGAATGAATGAATGAATGAATGAATGGCCACAATATACTTATTTCTGAGGCAACTTTTACCTCTAGGACTCATGGGTCAATTGATAGGACAGAGTCAAAAAACAAGATTCTGGGGAGAATAGGGCATGGCTTCCATGCTCAAGGACTATTATTCCTCTTTAGCTCCAAGAGGACTGCCATGTAACTCTAGATGACAATGGCCTATAAAGGACAACTTATTGGGAAAGCAAAAGAGAGAGTTTAAAGGAAGGCATTTAAGAGGCAGTCAGGACACACTTGGTATGGGAACATGGGAACACAGTGTGAATACATGGCATGTCCTGTTCATGCTCACAGCTGGGTAGTAACAGCAGTGATAAGATTTTGCCTTAGTCAGAGGTCTAGTGCCTGTGGTCACCCATGAGTGTCTGCACTAAATTAAACAACTAAATGTTCCAACATGTAGTTGGTAGAAATGGCTAGACGGCTTTCTTGTAGGTGACAAGTTTAGTGAGAAGTGCCATTCATTAACCCTGGAAAATTTAAGTCTGGCACCTAAACTTGGGCTGGTAGGGGTACTTGGTTTCATTCAGACAGTATAATGCTAATGGGAAATGGTTCCAGTCTATTTTCAGTAGGCAGTTTTTCCCTGTCATTTTTTCTTAAGCCTGCTACAGTGTGATATGTGAGAGAGCCTCTGTGTAAGACCTCAGAAATGCCAAAAAATGCAAAAAAAAAAAGCATTTTATGTGAAATCTTCTTGCTCTTTCCATTAAATATCTATCTTAGTTTTAGAATCTGCATTTGTTCTACATACTTTATCTGTAGCTGTTTTTAAAACTTCTTTGTACTATAGGGTGATGTTTTCCTGGCTATTTTTCCTCCTTGATCTTCCTCATCAAATATTCCTCTTTTGATTACCTGTTTACTTTTAAGTAAATATTTTTAAATTGGGCCATCTTTTGTCCCAATTCTTACCTAGCCCTTAGTCACTGAATGGGTGTGGCCTCAGACAAACTGAGACCTGGGAAAGACCTTCCTTTAGAAAGGCCAAGGTCATCCATTGAATTCTGAACCATCACCAGTCATCTTGATCTTTGTCTTGCCGCTGGGCTGTGATGATTCTGGAGGAAAGAGCAAGTCTACGTTAGCTCTGCCTTACTCAAATCGGGTTCACTCACAAGCCAAGATATCACCCTCATGATGTCATTGCTTCTCTTTGAGGAAGAAGGACTAACAACTACAAGAAAAAAAACAAAAATGCTGTTAGATACCTAGGGATTTGTGGGCACAAACGTACAAACTCATAGTTACTCATCTCCTGATCTGGAGGTGAGTATAAGTAAGATGGTGGTCGTTTGGGTGATTTTGTGTGGAAGCTTGTCTTTTAGAGTAAATGGATGTAATGATGGGAAAAAATAGATTTAGGTCTGATGAGTGGGAGGAACCCAATGACATGGGAATGTGACTAAAGTAGAGATATGAATGGAATGGAATGAGAATGTGTCGAACTCTTGAATACACTGTAAAAGAAACAAAAGAAATCTTTAGGTTTGTAAAATAATATGAAGTTGTGCTTCTACAATGCATCCAGTGTGTTCCTGGATTATCCCCTGAACCTACCTGAAGTTATACCAGGTTACATCACATTATATATTGCATTTTATTTAGGTTGCCTCATTTGATCTTCTCAATTGCTTTATGAGGTATGTAGGGCATTATTGCCTTTGTTTTGAACAGATCAAGAAACTGAGCTTCTACAAGGTTAAACAGTTTACTCAAGGTCACATAGGTATAGAGCAAGACTTGTCTCAGGAGTTTTTCCCAGGCTTGTCTGTGTATGTAGAAGGCATAGGAGCTTGATTATGTTTCATCCTCAGTTCTTTTGTCCTAATACAGAGAGATTTGGGATTATAATTTTGAGAAAAAAGTATCATATTAGTGAAAAAAGTGTAAAAGATCTTAACTTTTCCTCTTGAAACATGTTATATCACCTTTTGAAACTAGGGTACTGGTTTGAACACTGATCAAGAGAGCCATTGCTTCAGCACAGTCCTGACCTGTCCTAGCCCAGCTTATTCCATGAAATTGGGCACAACCCCAGACTGAGGTGGTATTATAGCTGCCTGGGTGGGTGTGTTTAATTCTTGGCTGCCAGCTTGCCACCACAATGAGTTTTCTTAGCAGGCTGTACTATTTTGAATGAATTCAGCCCTTAGTCACTATTTCCATGTGTAATTCTTTGCAACTCCCCCTACCCCCAATCACTATAACTATTTATGAAATTATACTCAGTTTTGGTTTAGCCATAGAAGACAAAATAGTAACTGTTGCTAATCTGTTAAACTGAAGTTTAGGGAGAAGAATGAAAGGAATTAAAATTAGTAGCCTTAGATGTCTACACGGATGTTATCTATTCTTAGAAATAATTTCTCTTAGTTCTTTCTTTTTTTTTTGAGACAATCAGGGTTAAGTGACTTACCCAGGGCCACACAGTTAACACATGTCTAAGGTCAAATTTGAACTCAAGTCCTTCTAACTCCATGGCAGGTACTCTGTCCACTGCACCACCTACCTGCCCCCATTTCACTTAGTCAAAAGGAAAACTGGAGATTTTAAAAGAAATTCAGCGTCTTTGAGTGCAACTTTTAGATTTGTCTACAATTTCAGAATTACCTAGATTCTGTTTTATTTCCCATAAACCACACACTTGCCCATTGGGTTAACTTTCCATGCTGAACAACCAATTAAAAAAAATTCACTTTGGCCAATTTTCACATTCAGGTAAGTCAAGAAAGAAAAGCTAGTTGACTACTAATGGACTATAGATGTGCAGATATTTGGAGTGATAACTCATGCTCAGTATGTATGTGTAAGTTGGTAATTCCTAGAGGATAATGAGTCACATGCCAGTACATAGATACTTAAAGGATCTGAGATTCATCAGGACAGGAGAAATCTTGAAGTGGGCATCCACCAGCTAAGTTAGATAAGTTCTAGAGACTTTGAGGATAAGTGACTTTTCCATATAGTTATAACAGTAGCTAATGACCGGCATTTAAAAAGGACTTTCAGATTTGCAACACACTTTACATAGGTCATCTCGTTTGATCCTTACAACAATCCTCCCACAATCCTCAATCCCCTGACCTTAATTGTCAGAGACAGGACTGGAATATGGGTCTTCTTGACTTCAAGGCCAATACTCAGTCCGTTATGCCCCACTGTTTATTTGTTTCATATAGCATTAGAAAATAGTGAGCTATTAAGACATATTTTAAATTTAAATATTTTTAAAATTTTAAATATTTTTAAGTAAACTTAAATTAAATACAGAAATGTATGTGTGTATACACGTACACACATTTCCTGCTTATAAAACTTTCAAAAGGGACCCCTAATAGTCTGAAAATCTATGTTCTTTTTGTTACCAAGAGCTATGTGTTTCAGTGTAACTGGTACATTTTCTTCATCGATAGTGTTACAGGGTATGTGCATATGTAACAGTCAGGCTTTGGGGGGCTGAAGGTGTCAGGATGGCTGGATGGATATAAAAAACTAAATTAAACTAAGATGTGGCAGTGGAAACTAACCAGGAAGGGTGGAAACTTCAGACTTTCTCTTTTAACTTAAATAACCACCACCAAGAACCAGAATGTCAGAATCATTAACAAAAAAGAAAGAAAAGAAAAGAAAAGAAAAGCAAAAAAGTCTTAACACATTTCAGCTATCTTAGACTCCAGTTAGCCAACTTCAAATCCCTCTCTCCACGGTAAGTGTAGCACTGTTACGTGATCTGATGATGCCTTAGCAGAGTTATTGTGATCCAAGTAGTTGTGATGAAAAGTGACTGTGTGCATGTGCTGCTTCCTCCAGACAGAAGGAAGAATTTGTTCCTATTTGTGTCACAGACTCGTTCCTCTTATCTTTCAGTCCTTTCTTGTTCTGTCTGCTCTCACTCATCATTTTCTCCCACCTCATCGGCGCAGGGCAGTTATGGGAAAGTGGGGCCAGCTGGTCTTGGAATGAATTATCCTTGTAAAGTTCTCCTCTCTTCCTTCTTACCTCAGAAGTTTGACATAATTTGCAGTGTCTGCCTTGCTTTAAAAAGACATTGCTAAAACATTCTGTGTGCTCTCACGATGCACATAATTTGAGTTTCCTTCAGGTGTGTCCCCCAAAAGTATGTATGTATATCAAAGGCACAATTACAGAAATGTCCATGGTGGTTGGTGCTGCTATTGAAAAAAACCTGATTTAGATTTATGAATAAACATGTTGAACCAATGAACAAAAATAGAGACCTTGATGAAGCCAAGAATGGAATTTATAAATTTTTACATTTTGATTGTTTAGTGCTTCCTTCCTGAAGGGGATAGGACTCAAGAATTCTTTTCCTCAGATCTCTTTTCTTTTAGATCAGCCTGGTAGATTTATGCAAATAGTCAGAATATTGGAGCAGAGCTTTGGAAGCCCTAGCCCAATCTCTGTTTCAGTAAGATTAGAACAATAATAATTGGATGCTTTTAAAAAGGATAATGAGAATAAATCTGTATTCTTCTAAAAAAATCAAGTTGTATGAATAC
Source organism: Petaurus breviceps papuanus (assembly GCF_028583685.1). Classification (NCBI taxonomy): domain Eukaryota; kingdom Metazoa; phylum Chordata; class Mammalia; order Diprotodontia; family Petauridae; genus Petaurus; species Petaurus breviceps. The sequence goes on along the minus strand of NW_027186296.1, from coordinate 16,968,687 downwards.
CAGCGACCAAATGTACAGTATCAGTATGGTAGTTAGTGTTCCTGGAATGACCCCTCCCTCTTCTACCAATTTTTTAAGACTTAAATCAAGACTCAGTTCCAGGAAGTCTTTCCTAACCACTCAAGGATACAGTGTTCTCTTAAACTTCTATAGCACTGACTGAACCTTTTGGTGCTAAGCCTCTCTCCACTTAGTTAGGTTGGGTTTCAGATGACACATGTCTAGACTATCATTGGGCCTGTACTTGAAGTCTTTCCAGCATGGGAGATCGTTTTTGCTCCATGTTGGCATAGCGTTTGAGAACCCAAGGTTATTTGAGAACCCAAGGTTATCTTCAGACCCTAGTGAGGCATTGGAATAGGACTTTAGTAGATGACTACTATTTCATATCTTCATAGAAAAAGATTTGAGAATAGGAAAAAAATCCTTGCTATATCAATCAGTTCGTTAACTTAATCATATGTGTTCATATTCACTATGAAAGTCACTAATACAAAAAGTATACTTATAAAAATGCCACAGCTGGATAACTGTAAGAAGTCAGCTAAGGTATCTCTAGGGACCAAGGAGCAGTTGAGAATGCCTTGCATCGCTTAAGTCAAGAAGAACCATGCACTGTTTATTCATGTGGCTAGTCCATCTGTTTCCTGAGTGTTCTCATTGTGAAAATGCCAGTGCATATTACAGTGGATAAAATAGAATAAAATACAATTTAAATTGGCCAGGAAAAGGCGATATTGCACATTTAAAACTTTCTTGACATCTTATGACTTACTCAATGAGTAGTATAAGAAAATGTGGTTCTCTGGTATAGCAAAACAGCCTAAAATAATCCTGTGCCTGATGGACCTTGTCTTTTGGATTCCAGACCAGAGGACCAGAACACATGACTGGAGATATCAGTGAGACTATGTGAGATTGATAAAGGAAGTAACTTAGTCTCTATTTTGTCTATGCAAGTTCTTCCATCATGGGAGAATTGTGCCCAGAGATTCTGATTTTAGGAAACATCAGAATGATGTACATAGTTTGCCATGTCCTACAGATGCTCGTTATTTACGAGTACGGGAGAGACTCATAAATAATGAATTATGATAGTCTAGCTGGGATGTGATGAAAGAGTTTTTGGGGATTTCCACATTATGCCTGGACCATAAGGATTATAATTTGGAAAGGTTCCAAAGCTAGTGGTAGTGAGACATATTTATAGTCCAATTTATGTTAGGTCTTAAAAAAGAAGTTAAGGTAAAAAAAAATAGCTTCAGAATTGTGATATCTACAATAACTTCCATTGAAAGAGACATTAGAGAAGGAATGAATTCCTGAGATAAAGAAAAGCAAGATCAATGAGACTAGATAGATATATTGCATTGGAAGCAAAGTGCTTTATTTTTCTCTGTAAAATAAAAGTTTAAACTGGAATTCATTACAAGTCAGCTCTTGATTATCTATTCTCAAGGAGGAAATTAATGGATAGAATTAATAAATCGCTGGAATAGGTGGTATCACACATAACTTTTTTTGTTTTTTTATATTAGGAGGATTCTTGCTATTACAATAAAATGATTAAACCACATCATAAAGGTCTGGCTATCCAGCTGCCCCATTGTGCCACCCTGCCTAACTTCTCTTGGGTTAACTTTTCCTAGTGGGAATGTACTGCACCACCTCTCAAACTGAAGCAAGATTCTGAAACAAAAATAGGCTCTCTTCTTGTTAACTTGCTGGTTTATATATTCACTAAAGTAATTGGTCATCCAACAAGCATTTCCTAAGTACTTATTATGGGCCAGGCACTGTGTTAAGCTCTGGGGAATAAAAAAAAGGCAGGGCAGGAATATGGTCCCTGCTCTCAGGAAGCTCAAAATCTAATGTGGGAGACAAGTGCCAATAACTATGTACATCTAAAATAAAAACATCATAAGTGGAAAGTGGTCTCAGAAGGAATGTGCTAGTAGTTAAGACTTGGAAAGGCTTCCCCAAGAAGATGGTATTTGAGCTGAGTCTTAGGGAGAAACCAGAAAATGGAGGTGAGGAGGGAGAGCATTCCAGGCATGGGGGATGGCTAGTAAAAAAGGCAGAGTCAAGAGTAAGTTTTATGCTAAATTATAAGTGTCATATTGTGTTATTATGCAGATGGTCCCATGAATCTAGATTAGAATTCTCTCTCTGACCATGACCTTAAAGAAACTTTTTTTTTTTTTACTGTTGTAGTTGTCCTCCGTGACATCCAATTAAAAAAGATTTAAGGTGTACTTAAGTTTTTTTCAATGAGATTGTTATGGATCTTTCCCCTGTAAATTTAGCTAAATTTATTTGTATGTTTATTGAAAGAGAGGCAGGATGGTGTAATAGTAGAGAGCTAGTTAGGAAGACGGGGTCAGGTCTCAACTCTGAGACCTCCTGTGACCTGGGCAAATCATTTAACTTCTCACTACTCTAGGCAGTGAGATTCTAAGTCCCTAAGTTGCAGGAGAGGTACTGACCTCCAATGTTAGTAGAAAGAATTCAGTATTGATGAAATTACGGATCTAGTCTCTATCTCTATCAAAAGTGCTACTCAGTGCTTTTAATAAGTCTAATCTGCTTGCCACCCCACAAACCCATCTTTTTTAGTACATTATATTCTTAATGAGACTTGTTAATGAGAGACAGTGTGATATAATATAGAGAGAACTGTGGCCTTGGAGTCAGAAAAACCTGGATTCAAGTCCTGCTTCTAACTCATATTGTCTTGTGAGCTTGGATAAGTCACTCAACTTCTTAGTGCCTTAGGAAACTTCCTAAGACAATAAAATTGCAGAGCAGGTACTAATCAATATTTGTTAAAAGGAATTCATTACCATATATCCCTACAGCAATGACCTCATAGGGCTAGTTCATTTTTTTTTCTTTTATTAATGCTATATGAGAATCATAGGGCTCAGTTGTCTTAGTGTCCTACAAAGAAACCTACAAATCTGTGTGAGCCTTAGGAATCCATTTAACCTCTGTCTGCCCCAGTTTCTTCACCTGTAAATGGGGGTAAAAATAGCACCTACCTCCTGAGTTTGATGTGAAGATCAACTGAGATAATAATTGTAAATCACTTTCCACATGTCCTAGCACATAGTGAGTACAATATAAATCTTAGTGATGATGATGATGATGATGATGATGATGATGATAGCCCTGACTGGGCAAGTCATTTAACCTCTGTCTGTCTCAGTTTCTTCATCTGTAAAACAGGGATAATAATAGCACTTACCTTACAGGATTGTTAGGGTAATCAAATGAGTTAATATTTGTAAAATGCCTAGTGCCTAGCACATAGTAGGTGCTTAATAAATGATTATTCCCTTTTCTTTCCTTAACTTCAAAGACTGTTTGGTTCTAGTGCTTTAAGATTTTGTGAAGGTCATAACTTTTTAGAGTGTGACCTTATTCCATGCCAGGCTGTGCCTTTTTTATAATGAGTATGCCCAAACTTTTCAGTCACATAGATAGGAGGTGCTCCATACCACTGATTATTTTATCATCCTTTTATAAGGGACCTTGTCCTTAAATGAAGGTTATTTGATATTCTTTTTTTTTTTGCCTTTTGGAGGGCAATTGGGGTTAAGTAACTTGCCCAAGGTTACACGGCTAGTATTTTTGTGTGGGTGTTAAGTGTCTCAGGCTGGAACCGAACTTGGGTCCTCCCAACTCCAGGGCCGGCGCTTTACTTGTTGTGCCACCTAACCGCCCCTATAATACTACTCTCTCTCTCTTTTTTTTTTTTTGCCTTTTGGAGGGTAATTGGGGTTAAGTAACTTGCCCAAGATTACACGGCTAGGTTTTTGTGTGTGTGTGTGTTAAGTGTCTGAGGCTGGAACTGAACTCAGGTTCTCCCGACTCCAGGGCTGGCACTTTACTCACTGCGCCACCTAGCCATGCTGTTATTTGATATTCTTGTACCAAAAAGAAGGAAATTTGTTGATTGCGGCTTATTGGTCTACCTAGATGAATTCAGGAGTCAAAGGGAAAGGCCAGAATCGGTCATACCAGTTATTGTTAAGTAGTTGTGAAACATAAGCCAGTAACTTTGAAGCACTGAATAGAAAATGGTGGTGACCACATAGGAATTACAGTATGGTTCCCCAGTTTTAGATCATAGCTCTGTGCTGTTTGATCCACAGTCTCAAAAAGGGATCTCAGACAATGTCTAGTTCAGTCCTATCATTTTGCAGATGAAGAAATTGAGGTCCAAGGTTACAAGGTAGTGTGAGAGGTTGGATTTGAACTTGGTCTTTTGACACCAGAGTCAGTACTCTCTTCACAATGTAGGTATAATAGGTCAAAAAGTGATAAAATGTAGAGAATTTGGTAAACTACATCACCAGATTGTAAAAAAAAAAATAGGATTGAATGATTCTCACCCACCAAAGAGTTTTGAAAGCATTAAAAGGTGAAATAGTGGAATTACCGTCTAAAAATGTGTAACCTATAATTATAAAAGGCTATTTACTATGCCATAGGGCTGGCAAAATGGACTGTATGATACTGATCTCAAAAAATATTCCAGAGAGCGCCCTGAAAGCTACCTAAGTCTTACTTCTGTACCTGGCAAGCTGGTAAAATCTGTAATAAATGAAGCATCTTAGATAAGCATAACCAGCTGTGGGAAAGGTCACAATGTTTTCTATGAGGGAAATGATGCCTCATTAATCTGTTGGAGTTCTTAGACAGTGAGTATAAGAACAATAGAGAAATTGTGTATATGTGTTTTATTTAGACTCTCCAAAAGCCTCTGATGAGTTTATATACCACAAACTGTTTAAAACATTTTTTTTCCTTAAAGAACTGGACTGTCATGGAATCAGTAGGAATACTGAATGTTCACAGTCTCTCTGCCTTGATTCACTTCCTCTTCCAATACATTTTATGTATTATAGTCAGATTAAGCTTCTTCACACACAGTTTTGGTAATATCACCTCATCACTTTAAAATGTTCAGAGTATCCCCATGCTCACTGAATAAGATCTAAACTTCATAGCCTGGAATTAATTCATGACCCTCTATTAATTTATCTCCAACCTACCTTTCCAACCTTATCTCATACTCCTGGTCTTCTTGTGATCTAGGTTTTAGTCAAACAGGACCACCCTTCAGTCCATGAAAACCTCCTATGTTTTCCCAACTCCATGCCTTAGTCTATGTCCTTTGCATGGATTTTCTTTCTACTTTTGAGACCTAGTTTCAAATCTCAATGCCTCCATAAAACCTGCCCAGATTTGGCCCTTCCTGAAATTTTAATAGCATTTTTTACTTCTCTTATGTCACTTAACCATATCCTGTTTTGTAACATAGTTATTTGTGTAAATATTCTATCTCATACTCTAGTTATAGATGTAAGCTCCTTGAGGACAGGGAATATCTGATTTGTCTTTGTATCTCCAGTGGCTATTACCACAGTGATCTATATACATTTGTTGTTGTTGTTGTCAGTCATTTCAATTGTGTCTGATTCTTTGTGACCCCATTTGGAGTTTTCTTGGCAAAGATACTGGAGAGGTTTGCCATTTCCTTCTCCAGCTCATTTTATAGATAAGGAAACTGAGGCAAGCAGGGTTAAGTGACTTGCCTGGGTCACATCTAGGAAGGGTCTGTGACCAAATTTGAACTCAGCAAGATGAGACTTCTTGATTCTAAGCCCAGTGCTGTGTCCTCTTCACCACCTAGTTGCCATATTTATATATTGTGATTACTTAACATGTTTTTTGAGCCAAATTGGATCATGAACCTAATAAAAATGGATACACAATCACAAATATTTTATGTTGTAAGAGTTCTAAGCAGCATTTTTTAAAAATACCTATAAATCTAACTGGAGAACTATTGAGTTTTGCCTAGTTCTAGAAGTTACATTTTGTAGGATTAATAATTTAACTGTTTGTTATATAAGGTAAAAAACAAACTTGATTCATCTGCTTTAAAATTATCAGAACAATAATTAATTAAATTTGACTTAAGATTTTTTTAAAACTGGATCTCTAGTTTCTTTATCAGTGCAGAGAACTTCTGGTCTGGAAACTCCCTCCACTAATGCAGGTCTACAACCTGGGGCACTGAGAGGTTAAATGACTTGCCCAGGGTCATACAACTAGTACATATCAGAAGTAAGACTTGAACTCAGGTGTCTCAGATCCCAAGGCTGACACTGCATCCAGTATGCCAGACTCCTTCTTGACTTAAAATATAAGGCCAAATAATTACAATAGGCATTTATGTTGTGGAATTGATCTGAAAGAGTTGAGTTCCTTTATCTTAGGGACTTTTTCTCTCTCTGATCCCTTTAATTTTCTTTTAGTATCTATAATCCCTGAAGTTTTTTTGCCCTTCTTGTTTAAAAATCCAATTAAAATGGTGCTGAATCAGTTGTAGACAATTTGCTTCCCAAGCCTTCAGGGGCTGTGGCTGGAGCTGTCAGGGTGCATTAGTATGATTGGGCTAGTCTTACTTACAGATTATAGCAGGCTCTCTTATAAAGGGTGGAGGTGTTTGGTTTGTCTCCAAAGAAAGTGAGTAATAATTGACCTAATGTACAGAGCGCATGAATAACATATTCTTTTGGTCAGAAATTTATGTTTTACAGGGTGTGCTAGAGTTCATATTCCTCTTTCATATCTTCCAAAAAAGATTTTAAAATGCTCAGTTGTTTCATTAAATTTCAAATTCAAGGAAGATTCACACATAGTGATACCTTACATAAAGTTCTTGACTTTGAGGTCATACCTGAACAGATATGATCTCTCTTCAAAATATCTGTTTCAGATTCTTAATAGCAATACTGTCTTTGGCTATGTTAGTAGTGGTTGTGTTAGCCTCACATTAGAATAAAGTCATTTGTTTTCAATTTTATATATTGTGATTGAATTCTCAATTCTCTTTGGGAAATGAGGTTTACCCAGTCCCCAGAACATACCAATTGTTCATTTTTTGGCCTAGAATATTAAAAGAAAGTTGAATTCCTTTAGTATTTTTCCCTTTAAGTGCATTGAACATCACCAACTTTAAGATAACAACTGTTACTTTATTTTCATTATTCTTGGCCTGTTTCTAAACACTCAACTTGGAATCAGTCCCTGACTTATAATGGATTGGCGCTATGACCTTGGGCGAGTCATCTAACCTCTATGTACTCTTGGTAATTCTCTAAGACTGTAAGTTGCAAGGAAGGTGTTTATCTGCCTTGATAGAGATGTTTCCTTATGAGGATTTCCCTACACCACTAAAGTTATAGGCACAACCCCCTATCCCTATCCCAACTTAGATCTGTGACATTTTTGAGATGAAAGGAACTTTCCAAGATACCTTTTGTTCTATGAACACTTATATGTTAATTCAATTCAGTACACCTTTATTCCATGCCTACTGTGTACAGAACACTGTCCTGGGTGTTGGAGGAAGCAATCATCTGGTAGAAGGTTTCAGTTGAGTGATTCCTCATTAGTTGGAGAGAGAAGTGACTTCATTTGGTCAAGAATTACAGAGACAGCTGTTGCGCTTCAGTTCCCCCTAGATGTGGAGAAAGGTACAGCTTCACATGGGAGCCCCTTGCTCTCTGTGGTCACCTCTGACTTGAGAAGGGAAGGTATAAAGGGCTTTATAGCAGCTTTGGTATCTAGGGGAGCTGGCTTAAAGAATCATCCCAAATTGTGTTACTCTGAGGTCCATTCTGTTTGATTGATCAGGGCAGCACCCAGGTGAGTGAATAACTAGCTGGTCTGGTCTATGTAGCCCAGAAATGGCAAGTTTCACATAAGAGCTAACACTATCTAGAAATATCCTTTTAAGAGTGATGGTTAAACTGAAAATTTATAAGGGGTGTAGGTGTGTGTGTGTGTGTGTGTGTGTGTGTGTGTGTGTGTTTGTGTGTGGAGAGAGGGAGGGAGGAAGAGAGGGAGAGGGAGAGAGGGAGAAGGAGAGGGACATATAGAGACACATGAAGATACTGCCTTTATTTATAAGGGGGTAGGGGCAGGTTGGTCATTTATCATTTGTATGTCATTGTCTTCCAGAGACAGTTTTTACCAGCTCTTGAGAGCCAATTGCTAATTTTCAGTGTGAGTATTTCTACCTAGAATTCAGCAAATGATACAAATCAGGACTTGATTTATTGTTTTGTTGATTGTCTGGAGTTAATGAAGTGATGGAAAAAATGTTAATAATGCAGATTAAACTTAAAATAGGTCATGGGAACATTGTATTCTCTGCCCCCCTTTTCTGGAGAGTCAGTTGTTAAACATTTGCCAGAACACTCCTATTTACCTGTATACTGTATGCACCGTGGGCCATGATCATACTGACAGAATTCTTGTGTAGGTAATATTCAGGGAGCTGAGTTTTATAGTTATCCTGTCATGTGCCTGAGAACATTCTATTATAGTCTGAGTGTAGTTACAGTTTTCTGGGAATTTAAGGAAATCAACTTCTAGTAGTACCTCAGGAAAGGGGCATAGGAAAGGGAATATAGGATTGATTTTAAAAATATATTTATTGACTTCTTTTGTTTTAACATCTCTTAAATTCTTATGTATGTCCCTCCCTACTCCTTCCCAGAGAGCCATCCTTTCCAACAAAGAATTAATGAGAGGGAATAAAAGTTAGTTCAGCAAAACTAGCCAGTACGTCTAAAAATGTCTGACATAATGTGCAATGTTCCACACCCATAGTCTTCTAGCTTTACAAAGGAAAGGCCATTTCCTAGTTCTTCTTGGCCAACCTTGGCACAGGAATAATTAATGGATTCAACAAACACATTTGGCATCCACTGTGTGTAGAGCATATTGTAGACCTCATGGAGTTGACAATGAAGTAGATGTTCTGAAAATCTGAGCTTTTATGTCTTGGACTCTAAGAATTTGACTTGCTAGACTTCCAAAATAACAAAGTGAGTATTTATGCACTATAGGTATTTACACAACAATTATTTACATATATCTTTAGAAGTAGACTTCATTCAGACAACATTATGTTATATGTCAAGGCTATGGAGACAAAAATCAGAGAGCTTTGCCTTCAAGGAACTACAAGGAACAATTTTACTGGGAAGACTACATCTAAGAATATAAGTAAATAAAAATTAATTTCTATGGTGAACAGGAAAGACCTCATATAGGAGATGACATTTGAACTGAACTTGGAAGGAAGCTAGAAAATTCAGAATTTTGAATTCACAGTATTGATTAAAATCATAGATTGTTAAGAGTCCAGTAGAGTTATGCTGGAGCCAGCTTCTGTTGTCATAGAGATGATTGTTAAAATTTTCAGTGTGAACATTCACACTTTGGAAAGTGGCAAATGCTACAGATCAGGACTTGATTTATTGTTTTATTGATTCTCTAGACTCAAGAGAGTGATAGAGAAAATGTTCATGTAGATTAAACTTAAAAATGCATTGTGTGTACATTCTCCCCCTCCCCCATCTTTACTCTCACCCCAAGCATCAGCTTATTGTTAAACATTTATGAACACATCCTTGACTGAAAGAGACTTGATTTTTTTGGTTGTTTGCAATATTTTCTCCTTGACCTGGGGGCTCTGGAATTTGAGAGAGTTCCTGGGAGTTTTCATTTTGTGATCTCTTTCAGGAGGTGATCAGTGGCTTCTTTCAGTTTCTATTTTGCCCTGTGGATATAAAATATTGGGGCAGTTTTCCTTTATAATTTCTTGAAATATAATGTTTAGGATATTCTTTTGACTCTGACTTTCAGATAGTCCAATAATTCTTAAATTATCCCTTGTCAACTTGCTTTCTGGATCAGTTGTTTTTCTGACGAGATATTTTACATCTTCTTTTTTTCACTTTTTCACTTTGTTTTATTGTTTCTTTATGTTTCACAGGATCTTTCACTTCCACTTGCCCAATCTAATTTTTAAGGAATTATTTCCTTCAATGAACTCTGGCACCTCTTTTTCCATTTGGCCAATTTTGCTTTTGAAGTAGTTCTCTTCAGTGAATTTTTTTATTTCCTTTTCCATTTGGCCTATTCTGTTTTTTAAGCAGATGTTTTCTTCAGTAAATTTTTGTGTCTCTTTTACCATTACACCAATTTATGTTTTAGAAATACTTCTTCAATATTTTTTGTGCCTCTTCTACCAAGCTGTTAATTCTCTTTTCATAATTTTCTTGTGTCACTCTCTTTCTTTTTCCCAGTTTTCCCTCTGTTACTCTAATCTCTTTCTTTAGCTCTTCCAGGAATTCTTGTTGGACTTGGGATACAATTAGCATTTTTCTTTGAGGCTTTTTTGGGTAGCTATTATAACATTACTGTCTTCTTCTGAGTTTATGTCATAGTCTTCTCTGCCACCATAGTAGCTATTTTATGGTCAAGTTCTTTTTTTGTTGTTTGCTCATTTTTCCAGCCTATTTCTTGACTTTGAACATTATGTTGAAGTTGGGTTCTGCTCACCTGGGGGTAGGGAAGCACTATACCAAGCTATAGGCATTTTTTGTGCTGCTGTTTTCAGAACTAGTTCTGGGGGTCTGCAAATTTTTGGTGCTTCCATAGTGGTATGACCTAGGGAGAGGTATGATCACTGCTCTCCTGGTCTACATTCTGGTCTTTTACCCTCCTCCCCTGCAAGTGTTAGTGCTCCTCTTGGCCCTGGAACTGCCACCAGGGTCCCTTCCCTTGTGACCAATTATGAACTCTCTCTGCTCTAGAGCTGCAACCCAAAACTGTGTGTGGGCAATAGAGTTGTCAGTCAGCACCAGCTGCACTCAGTGTCAGCAGAGAGTCCCCTGTAATCTGTACCTAATCAATCATCCAACCCCCTTACCATCTCTGGGCCTAGAGAAAGATGTTGCTGCCGCCATGGCTGGTGCTGCTGCCATACTCTGGACCAACTTCCACTCTGGTATTACAGACCTTTCTTGTCAACCTCCTGAACTGTCTCACCCTGACCTTTTGTTGTCTCGGCTGTTCCAGTGACAGGAGAGTTCATCTGGGTGGCTCTAATCTACCATCTTTGCTCCATCCATCAAATTTATTTTTATGAAATATCTTTGTCATTGGTAGAGAGCAGATTTTTTCCCCTGTTATACAAATGAAGAAATCAAAGGAGAAATAGGGAAAATAAATGACCCTAGATCATTTAATAGGGCAAGAGTAGAAATAAAGACTAAGAAGCTCAACCTCTCCAGTTTTCCCCTAAACTGTATTCCTTCTACTTTTTAAAGTTAAGTACAGGCAAAATCCCAGCCCAGCAGAATCACAAAGAAGGATTTTGTTTAACAGAATTAGTTCTGTATTCCCAGGAGATGACTGTTGGCCTGGTTATAATGATTCTCTATACCAAGTAATCTGGTTCAATACATGCTTTCTCCTGGCTATTTGACAGTCTCTAACAAAAATAACTGATGATATGGTATTTGCAATGGGAATAGGGAGAAGAGAGATGAGCTATACTTTAGCAAAACACAGCTCTATTGTTCTACAATTAAGTAGTTTACACAATCATCCTTGACTCTCTGAACTTCTTCCTATTTCATATGTCCCCTAAATCTCTCAGACCACCCACTATAACAAGCATCTCATATAAAAGGGGCCTTAATGGAGAAAAAGGTGTGGTGTGGTCTTTTTGATTTGCTTATCGCTTTTCCTTGCTGGACTGGAAATGCTTCTTTTCACTTGCTGAAAGAGATTAGAGAGTCTACTCTTTGTCTTGAGGTACTACAAACTGAAAATGTGATTCCTAGCAATGTGCCTATTATAACCATTTTTTGGGATATGATTATTATGGGATTTTATACTTTGGATTAGTTTTTTTTTTCACCTAAGCCTGCTTGTTTAGGTAATTTTCCTTATGGGTTTATGTCCCAGTGGGAAAGAAAAAGGAATCTCTTAATTTGTTTTATGCTAAGTATATGAGTTAGGATGTGAGGAGTTAACTATGGAGAATGGGGAGGAAATGGAAAGCAGGGAACAGATGGAATAATAAGGTATGGATGCTCCTAAAGCTGTGAGATCTGTACAAAAGTCATTTAAATTCTCTAGGTCTCAATTTTGTTATCTGTAAAATTCAGGGGTTAGAAGACAGGAGCTGGAAGGTCCTTTCCAACTTCAAAATTCTATAACAGATCTTGACTGTGTTGCAAAGTGGCAGAAGGGACCTGGCCAAATTGAAACAGGTTCCTCTGGTATTCTCTAACATGAAATTATTTGGGGGAAGGATTTCTTTGGTTTTGTAAGTTTTGGGGGAAAGATGTTCAATTTTTTAGGAAAAAGACTATCATTTTATCTTGGTTGGGAAGTTAGTGGTGGGGAAACTTTGAGCATATTTTTGAAAATTTTATGGGATATGTGGGAGTAAAGAGGTCTGTACAAGCAAACAAAATCCATTTGACAGTCACTCAGGGGGCTTAGGTTAAAGGCTATGGCATTTAAGTCCAAGGTTGCTAGTTCAAATCCTGTTTTAGAACATAAAACATTTTTTTTTCATCCACCCTGCACATGAGGTCTTGATTTAAAGTGGGGCAATCTCCCCACATAAGAGAGTTACTTATTCCTTCCTTCATCTTACCTTCATGCCTTAAAGAGATGGCTAGTTAGATGCCACTTAAACAGCTTTTTTTTTATCTTGGGCAAATCACTTCATTTTTCTTAGGTGAAGCATTGTTTCCTTATCTGCACAGCTGTAGAGGGTGGTGTGTGGGTGTATATGTGAATTATATGTGATCCCTGGCATTCTTTGCCATGCTGTGATTTGCTTGCTAATTTCTACTTTTAATTTTTTTTCCAGTAAATGTGGGAAAAAAGGCAGTCCAGGATGTTCTAAATATCAGACTTTTCTATATAGGGGATTTTGGGATGTGACCTATGATTTTCTGCTAAAGTATTTTGGGTTCTTGCTGTCCTCATGGTCTGTAACACTTGTTAAATGATCAAATTATTCTCAGCATTGATACTCATTTAAATTCATCAAGCATTTTTAAATACGGAGACTTGGAGAAAAAGAAGCTTGAAGGAGGTGGAGGTGAAAAGGAAGAGTGTTCTAGGCACAGGGACAGTCAAAACAAAGGCATGTAGACAGGGGATAGAGTGTGGGTAGGATGCCATGCCAGGGAATCAATTAACCAATTAACAAATATTTATTTAGTGCCCCCTATGTTCCAGACACTCTGCTTGGGATACAAAAACACAAGTGAAAATGTCTCTCTTCCCTTGCAGAGTTTATATTTTGTTGGGGAAGACACTATATATAGTGCAAAGTCACTGCTTGAACTTGCAACTCTCATAGATTTATTCAGAATCATTGGCCTCACCTAGAGAGTTTACTATCCTGCTCAATCTTTTTGATTGTTTAGTGCTCACATTTCTTTCAGTAAACATTTATTGAATATCTGCTGGGCAAGACATTGTGCATAGTTATAAAATATTTATTATTGCCTTCAAGGAGATTGTAATTAGTAGAGAATAAGGACATGGGCCCATACCACTATATTAAATGTTAGGGGGAAAATAAAAAAAAGAAGATATGGGTAAATAGTTTTAGGAGCTTATGGCATAGGTATAATTACAGAACATATGCCCATGAAGAAACTTGAGGACTCAGTCTATAACAGGGTGTAATGGGAATGTAAATTTTAAAGATCTTCCCTGCCCCTAGGCCAAAGTGCACCTGGAACCTGGGGTGGGAGGCTTGTTTTTCAGTAGATACTTCTTGATTGGTCAGTGAGTCAATAAGGTTGTTACATTCTCTGAGCCAGGAGAAGGCTATATAAGCCCTGATGTGTCGCTTTGTTTTGGGGCTCACTTTGAGAAATGTTCTATGATTTGATCCAGATGAAACTCTGGGAAGCCGTTATCCAGGGACCCCTGGCTTTGAAACCCGGATGTTGTTTGGTATGGATATAATGGTTGGACAGTTTGGAAAACTGTCTGCTTGATCTGTTTCTCTGTCTTGTTAATTCTCTGTCTGTATATTCTGAAGTTCAGGGTGCTGACCTTTTCCCCCTGTACTAGGTGAATGATACATATCTGACTGATTAAAGTAAGCTTGTTAACCCATTTTGAGTTGCTTTCCTTTATCAAAGCAGATCCAAGAACCTGTGTTGGCAGACACCCTGGGGATGCTGGGGTGCTTGCCGCTACACAGGGGTTCTTGACTTTTGCCATCCCATGAACCTCTTTGACAGTCTGGTAATGCCTACAGAATAATATTTTTTAATTAATTAAAGGAATACTAAATTTCATTTAGAGGTTAGTGAAAATAATTATGTATTTTTTCCCATAAAGGATGCCCTTAAATTTTTCCATAAGAGTCCATGGACCTTGGGTTAAGAATCCTTGGCCTCTTATATGAAAATTATGAAAATAACACGTGCCTACTTCAAAAGATCTGTTCTTCTACTAAGCAAATTGCAGGGGAGTTTCCATGGTCAGAAATATCTTTCACCTGATGGTTAACCTTGAGTAATGAACCTCTCAGAATTTAGGTAGTCTGATCTTTGGGCAACAGATGCAGTCTGTTGCTGAATCTGCATTTGAAGTACTTCTGGCTTAGTTTGGACTTGTTAGAGTGATAGTTCTTGAATTTTTGGGTCTCAGGACTCCTTTTCTTAAAAATTATTGAAGACCATATTGAACTTTTGTTGTATGGATTATGTATTTATTGATATTCTCTGTAATAAAATTTAAGACTGATAAAATTTTAAAATATTCATTTAAAATAATAAACATAATTAATATTTTAATGAAAACAACCATATTTTCCAAACCAAAATTTTATTGAGAATGCCATTGCTTAATATTTTTGCAAATTTCCCTAATGTTTGGCTTAATAGAAGATAGCTAGATTCTCATATCTGTTTTTGCATTTAATATGCTGATATATATCGCTGTGGCTGAAATATATAAAGATAATCTAGCCTCATACATTTAGTTGGAAAAGGGAGGAGTATTTTAATAACCTTTTCACATAATTGTAGATGTTCTTCCTTGATACCCTAACAAAAGTTGATACGATGTAGTTTCTTAAAGATTAGTTACAATGTGAAATCTGAAATCATATCCATGAATTTTAAAAATTCTGTTACTGGTCTATCTTGCACAGAGAATGGATTTTTTTTTTACCTATGCATGATTTTGTAACATCATGCATCGACTACTTAAAAAGTAATGGTTCACTGAATTATGCAGAACTTCTAAATGTTGACATTTTTCATTATGTAATATTTTTTAAAAATCCTAATCATTAACATCAACGCCAATCTTATCAGGAAAGTCTTTAAGTATTAGAAAGATGTCAAGTTCATTTTGACAGTCATGGTTTCCCAAAATTCTAATTTTCTCTTGAAAGTTTGGGTTTTGTTTTTGGCATCAGATACCATTGGTTGTTTTCCTAAGTGACAGGTTCACTTTGTTCATTTTTGAGAAAATGTCTGCTAAATACCAAACTCCAAAGGAAAAATGGTGTTCTGTGAAAAGAGGCTAGTTCAGCTCATAGCTCAAACAGTAGCATAGTTTTTTCTCAAGACAACCATCATACTTGAGTATGTAAGAGAACTGCTATATATATATATATATATATATATATATATCCTATTTTGTCATGTAGAATATTAAAAGATGTATATTCAAGGATTGAGATTTTAAATAATTTTCATTGCTTCATCAAGGACACTCTTAAGTGGAACTGCCATAAAAAAACCCTAAAGAGACAAACTGAGCTTGTTGAGGTGAAGAATACAATGAATATAACTAGTACAGTTCTATGTTATTGCCTTGATTTAGGCTAAAGTGCCATCAATTTTATCCATCATTGCTTTTATATATTAGCAGTGCAAATGTCAACCCAGGTATTCCAGGATAAATAATATATATATATATATATATATATTCAATACTTTGAGTATTTCATCAATACTTGTGTTTATTGCCAAGTATTCACATAAAAGAAGATCTTCTTCAATGAGTAGTTGGTACTGATCTTGGATGACTATAAATAAAATTGCAAGTCCAGATACATCTGTAGATTCATCCATTTGTAAGGCAAAGATGCAATTTTAAAGACAGGATATTAACTCAGTTTTCATGTTTGCAGCTAAATCTTTAATTCATAGCCTATGGAAAACCCTACTGTACACTTGTGAGAGACAGGGTGAAAAAGACAAATACCATCTTAGTATTACTATAAAAATAGTTTTGTCTTCAAAGAACTCCTCAAATGGTCTTGGGAACCCCCAGAAGTCCCTGGACCCCACTTTGAAAACCAATACTGTAGAGAAACAAGGGTCACCTCCATGTCACACTGAGGTACCAGAGAAGGATTTTGATGGGACATGGATATATATGATTTATTAATATTTATTGATAATAGTTCTATTATAGACAAAAAGAGAGATAACATGGTATGGGTAGAAAAGATACCACACCTGGAGTCAAAGAACCTGGATTCAAATTCTCTTTCTGATTCTACTTATATGACCTTGAGCAAGTCACTTTGAGCAAGTCTCTGGACCTCAGTTTCCTCTGTTGTAAAATGAAGGTGTATCACGAGATAGCTTCTAAGGCCCTTTCAGTTCTACATCTATGGTCCTTTACTTTTTTGTACTTAGCTGTTTAGGAGATACAGAATGTGGTACAGTTCATCAGGGAGGTTTCCTAGAGGAACTGAATTTTGAAGGCTTTGAAGGAAGGAATAGATATGCATTGTCAAAAAGGAAGAAATTAGGTATTCAGGTAGTTCTTTATTTAACTTCCATTCCTAGTTCCACTTTGTGGGCTCTAACTAAACCTTGGCTTTTTTCCCCCTCCTATTACAGGATTGGTATGTAGGATGAAATCTCTGCTTAGAGCACACATGTTCACTTTTAGATTTGGGTGTTTGGGGCAGATGAGGTTGGCTGACTCCAGCTGGTTCCCAGCTTTATTAAACTGGATTCCAAATAATAGCCACTTGGTATACCTTTTGTCAGCTCATTAGTGAAGTGAGGGATTTTGGATTTAGTGTAGTAACCTTGAACTATGCAGCTGGGAGTGGAAAGAATGTAGAATTTAGTATCAGGAGACCTGGGTTTGAATTCTAGTTCCAACATATTAATGAACTGTATGATGGGAAAGTCCCTTTAATCCTTAAGAATCTCATTTTTCCTCATCTGTAAAATTGATAATAATTTTCAAATTACCTGCTTCACAGCATTGTAAGGATAGACCTTTGCAAACCATAAAAGATATATAGAAATGTGATAAGTTGTTATTATTACCCTGAAACTATTCATTTTCTGGACCTTGGTGTCTGAATTGGAATAAGTATTATTATATCTTGTCTTCCATGTTAAAGTAGAGAAAACATAGAAATCTTAGAGTTGGGAGGTACCTAAGTCAAACTTCCACAAAGTAGTAATCATGTCTAAAAGATTCCCTTCCTCCCACCCCCACCGAAAATGATAATTCAGCCTTTCTTGGAAGAATATGTCTTGGTGTCAGCTTTGTGTTATATGTTAGGAACAAGGAAACCTTTTTTCCTTCAGTGGGTCTGTCATGTTGTAGTAAACACCCACATGAAATTGCTTCTATTTTTCTTTCCTTTGATTGTCATCCCCCAAATCTTCACCATGCTTCATTTTTCTGGTTAATGGATTGACTTGCAATTCAATATATTTGTGATGTACAGTGCTACTCTGATGCCTTTTTAATCTATCAGTGTCCAGTCAAACACAGGCTCCTTGAGAGTAGGGATTGCTTTATTTTTATCTTTGTATTCTCAACACCTAGTGCAATACCTGGCATATGGTAAATATGTAATAGATGCTTGTTAAATTGAACTAACTTAAGATGTAAAGTTGGAAGAGATCATAGAAATATCTAGTCCAACCCCCTGATTTTACAAATGTGGAAACTGAGGCCCGAAGGTACTAAGTGATTTGATCAAGGTTGTATGAGTATGATGGGGTAGACAGGGTTTCAACTCACATCTTCAGAATATGGGTCCAGTGTCCTTTCCACTAACTTTGATTCCCACATTAATTCTGTTTATACAAGTATACCCCTCTGTTGGTCATGTTCCAGACATAAATTGCTTCTCACCAAGTTTCAGTGGCATCCCATCAAGAGGCAGCATAGCTTAGTGGAAAAAGAATTATCCTTGGCATGAGAAACACCTGGGTTCAAGGCCTGACCTGTCTGACACTAGGCAAGTGACTGAACCTTCCATTCAGGTTTCATGCCACTCTCTGAGACAGTGTATTTTGGAGAAGTTTCTCATCTGTGTTGGTGGAGGGATTTTTTCACCAGTAGCTCCCTACCTTGATGAAACCATGGGTCTGTTTTTAAAAATGTCTCAGTGATACCTAATATCACCACAATTAGATTCTTGCCTCATGACTGCAGGGTCATTTTATATGATATTTATACAGTGCAGATTGGCACGTAGGCATTTAAGAATTGTTTCTGATCACCACTGAGTATCTCTATTGCCCTTCTTCCTCCTCTGTCATGGCTGCTGCTTTCTAAATCATCTGCTTAGCAGCTGTATCTTGGCCATTTCCTCTCACACTCCCCATTCAGTTTAAAGCCCTCTTAATTGGATCAGCCAGTCTCCAGGCAAATACATTCTTCCTGACCCCCTCCTTAGATTCACTGTGTCCCTGGCTACAAGCCCGTCATTCCTGTATCCTAAGCCATGATCCAAAAAGCCAAATCTCATTCTCTAACACCACCTTCTTAAGCCAAGTGTTCATTTCCCATATCTTACTTTTTCTCCTAAATTCTCTACCTTATATTAAGAGCAGTGATGAAAGCACAATACCTCTCTGCTCCTGAGTCCTTCGGTTTCTCATCCAGGATATCATAATCCATAGAGAGTCTTTTCAGATTCTTCCAATACCATTCATTCATTCTCATATGAATCATTAGCAGTGGGTTGGGTAAAAGTCCTTGGGCTTGATATTTCTTGAGGCTCTCAATCATATCCTGAATGCATTCCCAAAGAAGGCAGAATATTTACCAACTAGGTATATTAGTTTGTCAAACATCCTTCTCCATACCCTCAACAGAGTATTCATAAGATCATAGATTTCAAGTTCAAAGGGGCTACAGAGATGGCCTAATCCAGCTCACTTATTTTTACAGATGAGGAAACTGATGCCAGGAGAAGTTGAGTGAAATCTCCAATATCACAGTTAATAATAGGTTGAAACAGAATTTGAACTTGAGTCTTCTGAGGTCAGGACCCTCACTCATTCCACTATATAATTTTGTTCCCTTAAACAATCTTTCTTCTCTAAAGGATATCCTTGCTTTTTGTGTCATTTTGGGGATACAAAAGGGAAGGAAGGGGAGGTTTGAAGATTTTTTTTAGTAGAGCATGAAAAGATACTTCTTTAGAATGTCCAGGTTGATCCTTTGTAGATTAGAAATGTGAAGACTTATTTCTGCAGGTTACAGGTGAATAGAACCATGTGAGGCATATGATTACCTAGGTGACAGTTTTCTCACTTTTGGTCTTTTATTTCATATTTTCATAGATTTAGATTTGGCAGGAAACCTCTGTCATCCAGTCCAGAATCCTCATTTTACCAATTAAGAAGCTGAATCTAGAGAGGTTGTTACTTGCTTAAGGTCATACAGAGAATAAGTGGTGGAAACAGAACTTGAAACCAAGTCCTCAGAGTCCAAGCCCAGCACTTGATTCCAAAAAAGCTTTTCTATATTGGAATAGGCTTCCCTGCCTTTTGTCATAGGACTGGTTTTGTTTGTTTATTTTTGACTTGCTTTTCTGCTCTTTTCATTTGAACATCCCCCTCTTCCCCTTTGCTTTGCTCTTTTATCTTTTTTGACTGTCCCTATTATTATCAGACCAGATTCCTTTCTACTTTAACATGTAGAACAACTTTTGGCAATTGAATCCATCCTGTTCTTTGTGTCAATGGAGAATTCTGCTTTGTACCAGGACTGTGATTGTAAAGCAAGTCACTTTACTTGTTAGCTTTAGTTTCTTCATCTGTAGAAAGAGGGACTTGGAGAAGGTGATCTCTGATGTCTTATTAGCTCTATGGTTTTTTTTTTTTTGGCTTTTTTTTTTGGAGGGGGGAAAGTAGGGCAGTTGGGGTTAAGTGACTTGCCTAAGGTCACATGGCTAGTTTGTTTGTGTGTGTGTGTGTGTGTGTGTGTGTGTGTGTTTGTCTTAAGTGTCTGAGGCCAGATTTGAATTCAGGTCCTCCTGATCCAGGGCCGGCGCTCTATTCATTGCACTACCTAGCCGCCCCGAGCTCTATGATTCTTGTATTCATTCTCCCACTGTAGTAGTTAAGTAAGTGGACTTCTGAGAAAGATCTTTATTCAGTCATTCCAAGATGTTTTAAATATCAGAGTTCTCTTCCACAAATCTCCTGAAAGTATCTGGGACTTTTGTTGTAGAGTAAGCAGACTCAATTCTGTTATGAATTTCATTGGTTGTATGAGCAGTCCTTCATTTGACAAGGATTGCAGATTAGCCATGTTTAGATTGCACACAAGGCCACTGAGGTGACAGTTTAGGTGAGTGGATATAGAATCTAGGATCACAGGACTGACATCAGCCCCCTCACTTTACTGAGGATACTGCAGACGGTGAAGTGATTTGCCCAAGGACACAGAATCAGTATTGGAACCCAGGTCTCATTCCAAATGCACTACACCGTGTTGCTTGTTGTTTGCAAAAATATTCCCAGGCTGTGACCCTGACTTTTAATAGGGGTCTGGCTGCCTGAAACTTCTCCAGTGAAATCAGACTCCTTTGTGATCAACTGAATAAGTCTTGGGATTCAGATGAAACCCCAACCAAAGACTGACAGGAAGACCCTGAACTGAGGCCCCTGAGGCCCTGATAATACACTCAGTTAGAAGGGGGCCTAAGAACTCCTCAGGCATGGAATCTTTGTAGCTGTGATTTATTTTTAAAGGAGCATAATTATAAAGCGGAAGGCCAGTGAATCACTAATTGTGCACATACCTAAGATAAGAGAAATGGTTTATGGAGCAGGATCCTCATCCTCCCTTTTCTCTTACCTCATGTTCGGTGCTGCCAGTAACTTTGAATGGAAGCTTAATTCTAAGCAGAGGCCCAAATTTCTGCTCTTTCCTTCCACCTAAACCCTTAAAGGCCTTTCTCCCTTCTTGCTTCTCCTAAGTCCCTAGACCATATTTTACGTATTCATCACCCAGAAATTTTCTTCTAGTAGGTTTTGAAATTTACTATAAAGAACAGAAATCCAAAGAACTCTGAAACTGCTATCCCCAATACCTTTCCGTTTTGTCACAGGTAAATTAGTTGATATTTCAGTAAGCTTTTTTTTTTTAACTTAGTGCTAGCAAGAATTCTGCCCATAGTCATTCTGTAATCAAGTCAATCAACAGTTAAGTATTTACTTTGTACCAGGAATTATGCTAAGCATAACAATTATGCTAAGCTAAGAATACTACAAAAAAAAATCCATCCCTTCAATGAAATTACATTCAAATGATGAGGGGTGGGTTAACACGTAAATAAATAAGCATATAGAATATATTTATAGAATAGATAGAATGTAACCCTAGAAAGAAAGGCTTTAGCAATTGTATCACTTTTCAAGACAGTACAGCCTTGTGAAAATGAAATTCTGGGTTTTTTTTTTTTTTTGGAGGGGGGAGGTCAGGGCAATTTGGGTTAAATGACTTGCCCAAGGTCACACATCCAGTAAGTGCTAACTGTCTGAGGGCACCTTTGAATTCGGGTCCTCTAGGGATGGTGCTCTATTTACTGTGCCACTTAGCCACCCCTGAAATTCTATTTTCAACTAACTCTTCTCTATTCGCACAGAAGTTACGATACCACAGGGCCTCATTCCATCCTGCTTGTCCTTTTGCAATAGCCCTCTGACATATCTTCTTGCTAATATACTCTTTCAGTTTCAATTCACCTTCATACCTGTGGTCCAGCTAATCTTCCTTAGTTATATATACTTGGTCACATCATTCTTTTTTTTTTTTTTTTTTCAAAAACCTGTGGTCAGTACTTTTGCCTGATTTTTGAGACCTGGTATGGTCTGGTCCTACCCTACTTTCTAGCTCTGCCTCCTACAATTACCCACACTGTTTTCTATGCTGTAAATAGGACAGATACTCTGTCACCAAGTGTCACTGTGAACTATATCACACACTTTCCAGCTTATGTGTCTCTTTGCTCACACTGTTCCTGATGTGAGGAATTCTGTACTTAATCTCAGAAAGTCTGATTTAAAGCCCATCATCACCTTCATCAAGCCTTCCCTAATCATGACGGTTGGTTATAACCTCTCTTCTTTACCTCACATAGTACTTTGATTATAGATTTGCCGTGAATTATTTTGGATTATAGCTTTACATACAGGAATAGAATATTATAGACCATCTGCTATATGCTAGGCATCGTGATAAGTGCTTTACAAATATTATCTCATTTTATCCTCACAACAATCCTCCCCCTCCCCCTTTATAGTTGGAGAAACTTAGGCAACCAGATGTTAGATGTCTTGTCCAGGTTTGTACAGCTAATAAGGGTATGAGGGTAGATTTGAAATCAGGTCTTAGGGCTCTATCCATTGTGCTACCTGGCTTCCTGAAACAAATGTAGAACATATATCATGTGTACATATTTATATATTTTATATACACATATGTATGTACACGTGTATATATATGTATGTATGCATACCTTCCTGATCAACTAGTTGGTACAGTAGATAGAGTGCCAGGCCTGGAGTTAGGAAGACATCTTCCTGAGTTCAAATCTAGACTCAGACATCTACTAGCTACATGACCCTGGGCAAGTCATTTACCCCTGTTTATATCAGTTTCCTCATCTGTAAAATGAGCTAGAGAATGAAATGGCAAACCATTCCAGTATCTTTGTCATGAAAACCCCAAATGGGGTCAGAAAGGTCGGACATGAATGAAAAATGACTGTAGATGTTTTCCTACTAGACTAAACTCCATAAAGTCACAGACTATATCTTGTTTAAATGTCCTGTATCCCCTAGAAACTACTACACACATCTTTGTACATAATAGACACCTAATAAATATCTTTTGAATTTAATTTAGGAATGCAGACCCCAGTTATTTCATCCCAAATAGCTAGCTATATTTCTTGGACAGTAAATTGAAACTGTTCTAATGCTAGTAAGCATTATACATTTTTTTAAAGTTTTATTTTTTCAAGGTGGTGCAATGGATAGAGTGCCAGGCATGGAGTCAGGAAAACTCCTCTCCCTGAGTTCAAATCTAGCCTCACATTTGCTGTGTGACCCTGGGCCAGTCACTTAATCCTGTTTGGCTCAGTTTCCTCATCTGTAAAATGAGCTAGAGAAGAAAATGGCAAAACACTCCAATATCTTTGCCAAGAAAACTCCAGTCACAAAGAATCAAACATGACTAAACAGCCACAACAAATCATTTCTCAATGACTTATAGCAAAGAACCATAGTTAAACATTTCCCTCCTTATGTTAAAGAAATTTAGTTAAAAAATATAAGTCAACGCATTACCTATGACTGACAGCTCATGCCTTGTTTCTGCATTTATAGTTCACCATCTATCTGAGGAGAGGCAGGAGGGTTGCTGAAATCTGATTGGTCATTGAATTGATCAGAGTTCTGAAGCTTTACAGTGAATGAACGAAAAAGCACTATAAGCATTTAGTTTGTGAAAAGCACTCTGCTGAGCCCTAGGGATGGAAAACAGAAAAATAAGACAGCCTCTGCTTTCAAGGAGCTCACTTCCTAATAGGAAAAGATGACACATATAGAAGGTTTAGAATGTAATTCAAATGGAAAGAGCCCGTGGTCCTTAGGGTAAAGAGGTAAAGCAGAGGTTAATGCATCTTGTCTGATACTGTTGTTGTTGATAAAATATTCATCTCTGATGTTAGACCATTGGAAAGTGCCAGGGACTTTGGTGGCAAGAATTTTTTGAGTTTTCAGTTTTTACTTTGAATTATTGAATATTGGATTATTATTTTGGGTAAATCCATTCTCTTCCCCTGCCCCATTCTGTTTACTTAGCTCCATATCACGTGATGCAGGACTTCCCAATTTTCTTTAAATTCTTCATCTTCATTACAAAGAGACCATGATTTCTTCAGTCATTCCCTGGTTTATAGGTACCCCTTTACCTTTTATTCACTTTCTACTACAAATTGCTAGCATATCTCCTCTTCAACTTAAGGCCTTTTTCATTTGTATATCTTGGGCAATGAGTCAAACATCTTAGATTCTTTATAAGGCAGTTCTTGTTTACCATAAGTGGACATTTCCACAGACCTTCCCCTCCCCTGGGTAGCTTGGTGAGCCCCCCTCCCAGGCCCCCACAGTCCAAGCAGCCTTAGTGCCTGGTCTCTCCCCTCCCCCTCCTTGCCCCTGTCCCCAGCAGAAGAAACTTCAGTGCCTGGAGGAGAGGACCCCTGGTTCAACTGCTGGCCCTGCCAAGGCCTGCCAGAGCCTGAGACTGGCGGGTAGATGTGGTGGTCCTGCTGCCCTGCCAACCCACTGGGGAGTTGAATTTGCATAATGCATACTTAAGGGAAAATGAGAACTGTCTGTGTAATGTAGCTAAATATTTAACTATATACATTGTCTTCAGATTTTTTTTGATGCTATATATCTCCTTATTCATTGAAAATAATTTCCTACACCAATTCTAAGATATGTTAGAGCATTCCTGTTTTAGTGGAAAACTGTTCATACACTCAACTGTATTCACCTTTTCTATCATTTCAGTAAAGTATCAATTTTGAATATTCAAATTCAGATATCAATTTTAGGTTACCGTTAAGAAATGAACTAGCATTTCTAGTTCTTATCTCCTAGGATTAACATAGGTATCTACAATCCAGAAATCATGGTATCGTAGCAGAGTTGAGAGAGAAATGCTAGCCAGTAATGTTAGACTTCGATGTGGCTGGCCTACAAATTCCTGAAGAATGTATCCTACACTCCAGTGTACTGTCTCTGTGCCAGTATTAGGGCAAGGCCTAATTCATCAGGGTTCAAGATGTTGCAGGAAACTTAAAAGAACTAATCTTCTTCCTAAGGAAGGGACATTCCTACCCTAATTAGGGTTTTTTGAGAATTGGGCATTGAATATCTTTTCTCTAATGGGCCAGAATGCTATGAGGTCAGGCTAGTGACTTTGGGGCACATCTCTACTTAAACCCAGCATGAGACTAGAGAAATCATATACTTTGCCTATATTGTATTTGTTCAGAGTTTGTCTGTCGTCTCCCCCATTAGAATGGGAGCATCTTGAGGGCAGGGACTGTTTTTTTTGGTTGTTGTTGTTAGTGCTCCCACATAGTAAATATTTCATAAATGGTTGTTAACTAACTGCTTAAAGACTCTGTTATCCTCTCTTTAAATAGTTGTTTGTTTTTTTTAAAGATTTTTAGATCTTCTACAGTCTGGGATTTTTACTAACTCTGAGACTCTTTAAAAGAGAACATTCTGGATCAAAAGATAGCCTATAAAAAGTTGTAAGGTAATTGTGACTTTCATGCCTAAATGTAAAGCATTGTTTTAAATTTTGGGAATGACATAGGCCATTGACTTCAAAGGGCAGAAAAACAAGGTTGAGAGGCTAGTCAGGTGGCTTTAATTACACCATCTGATTGGAAGATAGGATAGCAGCTCCTCTGAGAGTGTAACCCTGATGAACTGGGGGGCACATCTGTCTCCTTTCTTCTAGCTCTGATAGGAAAAATTAGCTAATTGGTGGGGATGGAGTGCAGAAAAGGGGATACAGGGTTTTTGTTTTCAGAATGCCAGTCATAGATAAGATTCTTTGACAAGGACATTTCAGATACTAATAGAAGAAAAGTTGTAGGTCGTCACACCAAATGAAGTTGCTAAAGCATTCCTGACCTTTGATCGCATTCTGGGAGGAGACCATAGAGCTAGGAAAAGCTTAGGAATTAGTTTATGCTGTGGTGAAGTGTTGAAAGTTAGTGAATAATGTCTTTTTGGTGGAGACTAGGCAAGTCACCTAGGCACCCTGGGTCTCCGTTGTCCTGGGTGATGTCTAAATACTTCTGATAACTCTAAGATTCTGGGTTGTTTGTTGAGGTCTTCTGTAACAGATCTTTGGATCTCTTGGAATCTTACTCTTGGGTATCCATCAATCATTACCATTATCAGGAAATACTTGGTTGAGGAAATGCTGTGTTACAGGCCTTGTACTAGGCTCTGGGTCTACAAAGTGTGTGTGTGTGTGTGTGTGTGTGTGTGTGTGTGTGTATGTGTATGTGTCCTTGGTGGGAGAATCTATATATGGGGGAAAGCTAAATAAAAATAAAAAGTAACACATAGTAATTGCTAAATGAATGGTAACAGGCTTGAAAATCCATAAGAAAAGATTAGTCTAGGGTTCAACTGGTGAGAAAATTGGACTTTGAAGGAAAGCACTGACAAATTCAGGTTGAACTAGTATTTAATGATAATTAGCTTCCTCTATGAAAGGCACTCTATGTATGCAACAGTAAGCCATGATGCCCTCTTAAAATGCTTACTGTAGTAGGGAAGATAAAACAACTAGTGATTTGGGGGGAAGGGCAATCAGGGTTAAATGACTTGCCAAGGGTCATATAGCTAATAAGTGTCTGAGGCTAGATTTGAACTCAAGTCCTCCTGACTACAAGGCTGGTGCTCTATACACTGTGCTACCTAGATACCTCCTACACTGCTGATTAACACATAAATATTCTTTGTGTTCACTGGAAGGGGCATTCCCTTCATCCATATACAAATTGTAACACTCTTTGACTTGGTAGATGGTTTTTGAAAATTGTCATGGCTATTACCTTGCTGTGGCAAATATCCTTTATTGAGAGCGTTTGAACTTAGCTAAGTTTTGACTCAAAGATCAGATGGCTAGTTTGTTACTGAATCTGTATCCTGAACATTTTCAGACTAGTTGAGTCTGCCAATGCTTTGGCCAGAATTTGAGAATCCAGTTACCTCTCTGCCTCGATCAGAGAATAGTGTTAGTGGAAGAATTACACAAGTAACTGTGGTTGACTATAAGATGAGCAGAGAGGTGGAAGACAGCATAGTCATGGGAATGCACAGAAGCAAAAAGTATATAATTTTGGGAAATGTTTTGGGAAACAATGGGTAAAGTAGATGGAGGACAAGGGTTTATATTTGGGAGGAGCCATAGATAAAAAGTTGAAGTAAATTGGGGCTAGAATGCAGAATGCCTTGAATGTCATGAAATAGAGCACTAGTTAATGTTTATACTTGTATGTTTTAATTAAGAGTGCTATTCTCAGAAAAAAAATGGAGAAATGAATGGAGAAATAGGCTAATCTCAGTTAACTCACATTGGCTCTGGCTAATGTTACTTATTACATGGCTATAGCCCAAATGTCACCATGCAGCTTTTCAAAATTATTGGAAGAATACCTAGGAGGAAGTAAAACTGTCTTCAGAGTGCTAGCCCTCAAACTCCAAAAGACTCATAGAGCTGTCTTAAATGTAAATAAATCTCCGTTGGATAGAGCTTTCTCTCCAACCACCAGCTCCATCTTGCCTTGCCTACTCTTCTGTATGAATACTTGGCTAGTTCACTCAACTCTGCTTTTGACACACCCTTCTTATTGACTAAATCCTGGCTCGCACTGAGCTTGCTCAGCTGTGCCTTTGACAGACCCTTTTGGCTGACCTGGTTTGAACCTGGCTTGTTTGACACCACCTCTGGTATTCTATTCAGAGTGGATTCTGTACCACTTCTGTCATTGATCCTCTGGGAGTGAAACCAAGTACCATCTAGGGACAAACCCTAGAAGATCTGCACACTGAGGGGTGATTTCTTTGTTGCAGATTATCATTAATAGGAATAGTTCAATAATAAATAGCATTCATGTTGCAATTCACAGCTGGTAAATTGCTTTCCTATTGGATGATTAAAGATTTGGGGAATTGTGTTTTTCCTAAAATGAGGTTTACCTATGGAATTTTATAGCAAAAAGGGACTTTAGCTATTATCTAGTCCAAACTCCTCATTTATAGGTGACTAATCTGAGACCAAGGAGGATAAGTGACTGTTCCAGGTTTAAATAGCTAAATGTAAGATGCTGATTGTAAAGAGATAGAGCCAGGACTAGAATCCAGGTATCTTGATAGTCAGTGTAATGTTATTTTTACTGTACTGTTTACTGTCTACCTGAATGAAATATGCAAAAAGTCTAATACAGAATCTCTATATTTTATTAGTTTACACAATTTGTTATCCTGATCCTGTGCAAGACATACACTGTCAGCTCATCCTTCTAATGGCATAATTCTAAAAGACTGGCATCAGAATCCTGTAGCTTGGGGCATCTGACATTGCGTGTTCATTCATTTCTCAGATTGAATGTTTCACTAAAATTTTCATTTCTGAAGATTGTTACTCACATATCAATCAGAAGACATTTATTAAGTGCCTACTCTACGCCAGACACTATGCTAAGTGCAGCAGACACAAAGAGGCAAAAGATAGTCCCTGACCTCAAGGGGCTTACAATCTAATGGGGATACAACATTCAACAAATATATACAAAGCAAGCTATATACAAGATTAATAGGATGTTCGGGCAGTTAGGTGGCACAGTGGATAGAGCACCAGCCTGGAGTCAGGAGGACCTGAGTTCAAATTCAGCCTCAGACATTTATTAGCTATGTGACCCTGGGCAAATCACTTAGCCCCAACTGCCTCAAAAAAAGATAAATAGGAATAAATTAACAGAGAAGACTCTAGAATTAAGAGAGACTAGGAAAGCCTTCCTGTAAAAGATGAGGCTTTAGTTGGGACTTAAAGGAAACCAGTAAAGTCAGTAGGCAGATTTGAGGTAAAAGAACATTGCAGGTATGGGGAAAAACCAGACAGAAAAATGTTATGAATCAGGAGATAAGAGTGAGATGGAGTGTCAAAAGTGTCATTGAATCGAATATTGGCAGGGTGTAGAAGGGGGCTAGGTTATGAAGGATTTTGAATACCAAACAGAATTTTGTATGTGATCCTGTAGGCGATCCTTAGGGAGCCCCTGGAGTTTATTGAGTAGAGGAGTGACATAGTTGGACCTGAACTTTAGGAAAATCACTTTGATGGCTGAGCAGAATTGTCTGGGAGTGAGATGATAAGTGCCTGCACTAGTGTGATGGTGGTGTCAGAGAGAGAAGGGGGCATTTACAAGAGATATTGCAGAGGTGACATCAACTCCATAAGATCTCACTGCCCTATCTCATCATGGTGTGGAGGTGATCCTGGAGTCTCAAAGGCTATGTTAGCAGAATGTCAAGAATATCAGTCCATACCAAGCTGGAAATGTTTCAGGTATGGCCTGGGTAATGGACTGTGTGGCTATTGTCCGAGTTGAGGATCTGCATAGCTAAATTTGGAGAAACTAATCACCAGATTGCCTGAGAAGTGATGCATCTTTTGACCATAGCAACATTTGTAGACCATTTACCAAGTTGTATAAGGGTTACAAATTACATAGAGGGAGTACTCACAAGGGATAAAAACTTAAGATTCTTGATGTATTTATTCATAAATAGGAGTCACTTATACCTTTATCATTAGTTTCCTCCTTTGTGAATATTTTCAAGGAGGCACCATTTTCAAAGATGGTACTAGTCAGAACTTTTGACATTAGGAAGTGCCTGGTATGATATATGAGAGACATGGTGAAACTCAGGATTGGTAAGATCTCAGGAAAGTATCTCCAACTGCTTTTCAGATGCTTGGATTTTGTGTTTTGCCAAGCACTTTTCCACTTAATTTTAAACCCATGTGTATTTCAAGGGGAATTTAACCCATATGGTTCTGATTCACTTACACTTAACTCATCAAAAAGGATTGTTTGGTAAACTGCAGTCTCTTCTTATGAGCCCTTTCAAGCTAGCCTCACATTTGGCTGGCATCAGATAGAACTTGAATTTGGCATGGTTGAAGTCTGATTCTAATCCTGCTTTCCAGTCACAAATATTTCATGGTGGCTTCATTTCATGATTAGACAGGAATTAAAAGGCTGTTCACAGAGGTACATTTGGTTCTTCAATAGTATTCATTATTGGGAAAGGGGTAGGTGCCATCCTTTCTGATATTCCCATCACCTTACTATATAAGTGGCCAAATTGCAAATCAATATTTTGTGTGAAAAATATTACTGAAAATTTGCTATGGTGCACTTTGTTATAATGCAAGCAAGCCCATTTAGATGTTCTTTAATAGCACTTTCTCTGTGGAAGGCCAAATCTGTTACCTCTGATAAAGTCAATCCCATTTGGTTCACAAGTGTAGCTAAAAGCAGGCAATGGCCAACTGCATTCTACAAAAGGCTACCCTTTGAAAGATGAGTGATGAAAGTCTGTTTATCATCTTTGCATTTAGATAAATTAGGTACATTTAGTTCAGAGAACCTGCTGAGTCGGAAAATTAGACTGCCTAATTGATTTCACATGAACTCATCTAAGGAATGTGTTCTATTGCCGGTACCCTGCGCGCCGTGGGACAGAAGAAACAATTTCCGTGTACCTGATTAACAATTAGTGTTGGGGATACACTGTGAATGAGGCATTTCAGATTGTAATTAAAATGTTTTTTTAATTGAAACTATTTGTAATGTGTTGACAGAATGGAAAATAAGTGCCAGGGTTTGGAATTATGGGCATTGTTAATGTAGATAATGACAAAATATTCTGTGAGGTCTCCAATGTAGGGAACAGTGAGAATACTTTTGTCAATATGAATGGCAGTCCTTCATAGATTCATGTCGTGGGATAGGTGGAGGGGAGGAATGAAAGAACCATTGTCTTCCTTCTTGAAGAAGTGTAATACTCTCAGCTATAAAATGGGGATAACAAAATTTGTACTATGTGTAGTAGGGATGATTTGGTTTCCATTTTCCAGTTCACTTGATGTAATTACTGGAAGTAAGGGCAAATAACAGATAACGTATTCATGTGTTAAGTGGAATGTAAAGATTTACCTATGTCCTACTATTCCTTTATGGAATGGAAAGGAATTTTCCTGATGGACCTTTGCTTAGCGTGAGAGGGATGATCGTAACTGACAACTGAGAAGAGGCTGCACTGCTTAATTTTTGTTTGTTTTCTCTGCAAAAAAAGAATGACCTTCACATTATAAATGATGAAACAAATGTCAGGAAGTTGTTACTCAAGATAAGTAAGAAGGTAGTAGGAGAACACCTACTTGCCCTTGATGAATTCAAGTCATCTGACCCAGCTGAACTCTATTCTCATGTCCTGAAAGAATGTATAGATGTAGTTCTGAGCCACCATTCATGAGATTTGGAAGAGCAAACAGAAAATTTCAGAGGAACCATAATTGGATTGGAGAAGGGAAGAATGTTCTGATTATTTAAAATAGGGAAGAGAAGAGTCTATAAGCTATAGGTTAATGATTTTAACTTCAATTCCTGGGAAAATTCTAAAATAGATAATTAAAGAGATGGTTTAGATAAAGAAGTGGTTTTCTTTGTCAAGAAAGGTCATACATACCATAACAATCTCATTTCATTTTTTGATAGGATTCCTAAACTAGTAGACAAAGAGAATTCTATGGGAGTAGTTTAACCTAGATTTTATGAATAGCTTTTGATAAGTATCTCATACTACTACAATAATATATTGCATTTAGAGGTAGTTGGATAGTTGGAGTACTTGTTATTGGTCCTGTGTCAACTGGCCAGCTATTTCTAGTGGAGTGCCTCAAAGAGATGTGCTTTGACCTGTGCTATTTAATATTTTTTAATCAATAAAAGCATAGATAGTAAGCATGCTTATCAAATTTGCTACTAATTTGGGAGAGATAGCTAATGCATTGAATGACAGTCATGATCCATAAAACTCTTGGCAAGTGAGAACATTGTTCAGAATATGAGGAGATGAGATTCAATAGGGATAAATAAAAAGTTAACTTAGGTATTAAAAAAACTTTAGAAGAAAAGAATAGGGATACTTATTAGATGTGGTTAGAAACAGGTACAGGTGACCTTTGTACAGAATGCTGAACTTGGGATCAGGAAGATCTGAGTTTAAATTATGCCTGAAACATTTATTGTGTGATCCCTGGTCAAATCACTTAGTCTCTATTAGTTTTAGTTTCCTCTTGTGTAAAGTGGGGATAATGATGTGACTTACCTCAAAGGGTTATTTTGAGGATCAAATGAGATAATATATGTAAAGCGCTTTTCACACCTTAAGTTGTTATATAAATCTATTATTGTTAAATAGCAGTTCTAAAAAGAGATTTGGGGGTTTCAGTTAACTGCAAACTCAGTTTGAGACAGTAGTATGATGTAGCATCTTAAAAGAACTAACATTGTGATAGGCTGCATTGAGATTAGATATAAATTCTAGAAATAGGGAAGTGATAGTTTAATTGTATCTGTTCTCATCAGACCTTATCTGGATTACTGTATTAAATCAGTATTTGCTCTGATTTAAGAAGGACATTAATATGATGGAGAATGTGAACCAGGATGAAGAGCCTTTGGTCCAGGTCATTTGAGTATGGAGTGAAGGAACTGGGGAGAAAGAGACAGACAGACAGACAGACAGGCAAAGACAGCCTTAAGGAGTGTGACCCCCTAGCATCAGAGAAGAGAGCCAAGAAAGAAGAAGAGAGTCAGGCCTAGCATTCTTTACAGGGAAGAGCAAATTTAGATAACCCAGTTGAAGGACACACCTCATGGAGATGCTGAATTCTGGGGTCAGTAGTGGGAGGACACTATCAAAAGAAAAAGAACATGGGGGCTCTCGCCACACCAGAGGTGTGAATTGCTTTGGTTATGTGTGTTTTCTGTGTGTATGCCTCACTATCAGAGGTCCTCACATTTGTGCCCACTCTTGCCACCCAGCATGTATTTGAGGGAGAGGATGCCTGGGTTTATGAGGGGAATGTTTTATGGCATCTTAGTGGGTCACCTTCCTTGATGCCTTTGCTTTGAGCTAATTGTGTCCACTTATCTGTTAAATGTAAGCTTATTAGGTATAGTTTCAAGAGTGCAAGTTTGTAGCCTTTGAGTCCATGACAGCTCCCTTCTGAGGGCCCACCCTTTTAGTGGGAGTCAGGGAATGGCCCAGAGTAGGTGCCCTGGAGCATGAGAGCCATGTGTGTCTCTTGGGGCTGTGGTGAAGAAATCAATCTGTAAACCTTAGGGTGAGACATTGCTCAAAAGATCTCTGGTCTCATCAGTGAGCATTGCTTCCAGTAAAGCATGTAAAAGTTGAATTGATGCCTATCTTCCGTGTCTCTTATCCTCTCATAAATATATATCATCTAAAGAAAGTGCTGAGTGCCTGAAAAGTGTGGAGAATACAAGATCCCACTGTGATTATGGTTTGTTGACTATAAAAAATTTATTTGGCAGTGGGAAGCAGCCCCTTAAGTCTTCTTTGCCAACAAGGTATTTTTTGTGCATGTGTAAAAATTATATAAGATAACTTGAAAGATGTAACAGAGATAACTTGGTTAAATTGTCCCATGGCTGTTGAAATCAAGCAAAGAAAAAAAATCAGGGAGACAGTGCTAAACCCAGGCTGTTTTCCGCTGTTACTGCTGAGTTTCAGTGCAGAGTCCATCTATTGGGAAGAGTCCCCATGGACAGTGAGGTTCTCCAGATGCTCGTATTTGTGAATGACGTTGTGCTGATTGCACTGTCACAGAACACTGCAAATTCTCCTAAATGAAAGCCATAATCACTGAAGTGAGTAAACCTTAAAGCATTATATTAACGTGAGCTATTATCATTGCTATGTGGAACCGCTGAGCCCCTGTGTTCAGCTAGAGTTGAAGGATGCTTTGAATACTCTCCAGGAAGCCATTACTATACTCAGAGAGAAGTAATGAAAAAGTGTAGGAGCTGGCGACTCATTCAGGCTGCCAGTTACTGGGCAAGTTTGGATCTAGGGGAAAAAAAACATATGAGGGGGCTGGGGCAGAGTTTCATTTTCTCTCTTTCAGGGATCAAAAACTGAACAATATGCAAGATTAATTTCCTACCATTATGGATCAACTGAAGCATGGTCTAAACATGACCTATTATATGTGTATGAGTACTGAAACATTACACAGATGAAGGCATTTTATCTATGTAAGAGGAGACAAATGCTAAAAGCATTTATTCGTGTGCCAGGTGCTATGCTAGGCATTGGGGATACAAGACTAAAATGACACACTCCTTCCCCTTATGGAGCTTATATTTTTAAAATTTATTTTATTTTTAATTTATGTAATAAAGCAAGTATTTCCATAACATAGCATAATAAAAAGATGATTACACGTGAAACTGCCAACCTATTATGTACAACTTGCTATTCCTTTTAAATATGTAATAAAGTTATCATGTAAATTACTTTTATATTTCTTCAGCTTATATTTTTCAGGGGTAAACCACATGTACACATTTCAGTATATACAAAATGAGAGTCTAGAAAGAATGTGATATCATGGAATGAATATTGGATTTCAATTCAGAAGACCTGGGCTCTAGTCATGTATGTGATTTAAACTACTTGGGACTCAAGTTTTCTCGTCTGTAAATTCAAGACTTTGGTCTTTACGTCTTTGAATGCTTAACATTCATTCAATCAGTTTCCAAAAATGGATGGAAAAGGGAAGTAGAGATATGGTTCTGTTTGGAGTAGAGGAAGCCATTCAGAAATTTGCTCCCTACTCCAGCCCCAGTGGTTGACAGCTGCACATGAGGGAAAGAACATGAAGAGTAAAAAGGGGAAGGAGATGGGAAATGGAAATAAAATAAGGGAAAATTCACCTTCTGCTGAATTTCAGCCCTTTTTCCTCATTGGTCTTTCTCTCTGATCCTAGTCCCTAATACCAACTCTTCTACTTCTTCCTTTCCTTAGAAAGCACTCTGCCAAAACCTCCTCTCCGCAGAACCCTTAGCCCTACTTCTCATTCCCCTTCCCACAGCCCCTGCCCTACTAGATTTCTACCACAGGAATTCCTACCAGAAGCTTGTACCTAGGGAAATCCCTGTTTCCTTCTACCTGGCAGATGAAGATTCAGTGGTAAGTCGAAAGGAGGAAGAATCTCCATCCTCACTGGCTGTGCCTCAGCAGAGGGAAACACATTACTGACATCCTATGGGATACGGTTCAAGATTGACACTCAAGTTGTGTAGAAAATGGGACACTTTGGACTTGGAAATCGGGAAGACCTGTGTATAAATCCTGCTTTAGATAATTACTAGTTATGTGACACTGGACACATCTTTTGCTGCCCTGTGGCTTCCTCATGAGTAAAATGAAGGAGTTGGATTCAGAGGCCTCCAAAGGCCTCTCCATTTCTAAAACTATAATTCATTAATCTCAAGTTGGAACTTGAAATAGGTTCTTCTATAAAAACTTTGTTATCAGTAGTGGTTACATTTTATGATACTGATAGTACATTAGAAGAGCATTGGATAGGGAATCAAGATTCCTGGGTTTTAATGCCAACTTTTACACCAACTAGCTTTGTTAGTTGTTTTTTTTTTTTTTTTTACATATTTGCTTTGGGCAAATCATTGTGAGGAGGTTGAATCAATGGTTTCTGATTTCCCTTCTAGATCTAAATTTATGGTTTTATAGGCTATTGTTTCTTCATCTGTAAAATGAGGAGATTGGGCTTCCAAGCACCCTTAGGCTATTGTAGAATTGGAGTCTAGTACTTTCCTTCATGGTACATTATGGGTTAAATAGGTTTTTTGTGGCCTGGCCTGGGAATTTAACCACCATTTATAACATTGTTTCTATGGGGAAATACATTCCGAGTTCCAAACAACTGACTTACAAACGCATTTTTGGAATATAACCAGTGTGTAAATGAGGGACTGCCTGTACTGGAAGATTAGGCACTTCTCATACCATATTGGCCATGAGAGGATCTTCCAACATCTGGAGGCATCTTTCCAAAGTTAGAACAGTTTCTATGGTTAAAATGGTCTTCTCTTCTCACACTGGGCCAAATAAATGCATAAAAAAGTAGAGACTTTTCCTCCTAAATAACAGATTAAAGATTTCACACAGGTTTGTGTAAAAGCAGCAGCATTTTAAGTATGTAAAGAATGAATAGTTCTATGTTTGAATTAATTCAATAATTATTCTTTCCTGCAGTACTCTTTCTTTCCTCTCCCCATTTAATTTCCTGAGCATTTAGAATTCTGAATCTCAGACCTTTAAATTTAAGTTAATCATTTTTGTATGTATTTGTTCATATTGACATTGATTTTGAAAGCACCACTGTTTTGGAACAGTTTCAGAATTCCATTGGTTCCAGATGTCCTGTGTATTTGCTTATATATTTATATGATTGTTATGGTAACAAATCAAATACATAACATTTAAGAAGCTAGGGGATTTACATAGTGTAGAGGTGAGAGAAGTCTGTACTTTTCATCTTGTGTAGACAATGGGGAAATATCACGTTCGAAATAATCCATCTGGTTATTTTCCAAAGGACTCAGAAAATAATGCAAGGAGAAGTTGGTATTAGCCCCTCCCACAAGACCAAGGTCCCCAATAATTGTTTGTCCTAGTTATTTGTGTTAATATAATAAGGAAATGAAAATGTACCAGGTTTTAATGCAGGAAGCCATGTAATTATATTCCAATTACATTAGCAGTAGGCAATTTATGTCTTTGTTAGAGAAAATAGAAAATGTTTTTGGAAATGTAAATGAATGAGCAATACTCAGAAATTCTTTTTGAATTTATCACATCCATTTTGAATATCATATCATTATCTATAAATAATTGAAATTAACATTCATATGATGCTTTAGTATTTACTCTAAATATCATACTACAGTTTCACTTTTGTATATTAGACAGCAATGACGTTGCCTCAGATGGTTAGACTATGTCATTAAAGATAAACTCTTTGCTTTTTTCTTTGTATCTAAGGATACAAAGAAGTCATTACTTCCCTCAGCACCTGGCACATTGTAGGTGCATAGTTAATGCTTAGTGAATTGAATTGAAATTTAAGGGTTTAATCTCTATGTGGGTCAGCTACCTTTGTTTTATACTTCAATCATCAGTTTTGCAAATATTACACTCTTGATTAGAAGTGGGGACTAAACAAGAAATTGTGGGATATAGCACTGAAAATCAGTCTCCAGGTTTCTAGGATCTACTCCGCTGACGAACTCTATGGCTGTAGGTTCTAGGTTGTTGTTTTTCTATGAGGACAACACATAACAGTAGTGACTCATTTATATATCGTTTTAACATTTACGAAATACATTATTTATTTACAACCCTGAGAGACAGACATTACTAGTACTATCATCAGCATTTTGCAGGTGAGAGAGCTGAGACACAAGGAATTTAAGTGGTTATACAACTAATAAGTGTCAGAGTCAAGGTTCAAACCTAAGTCCATCTGAGTCTTGAGTCCAATAGCTGTTCTGCTATAGCTTCCTGATTCTCATAAGTCCTCTAAGACCTGGACATGCTAAAACAATCATTTGGCATTTGTGTTTTTCATGTCCCCCAAAGGGGGTTAGTTTGTAGTTGAACCCACTTATCATATTCTTGTCACCTTTTGAGGTTTATTTTTTTGGGTGGAAGGGGCAGGATCTTAAAAGGGTTTTAAAATGTTTGTTTCTTCACATTATACCCATATGTTATTGATAACAGGTGATTTGTGATAGCACTTGTTTGGAGACTATAGCACGTACCATGATTGAGGTTTGAATAGATTTAAGAGACAGAAATCCAGGAAAACAGAGAGAGAAGGAAAGAAGAAAGAAGGGGAGGAAGAGTGGGAAGGAGAAAAAGAGAGGAGGGATAGAGGGAAGGGGAAAG
Source organism: Petaurus breviceps papuanus (assembly GCF_028583685.1). Classification (NCBI taxonomy): domain Eukaryota; kingdom Metazoa; phylum Chordata; class Mammalia; order Diprotodontia; family Petauridae; genus Petaurus; species Petaurus breviceps. Next base: position 16,930,852 of record NW_027186296.1, on the reverse strand, counting down.
AAGGGGGAAGAAAGGGAATATAGGGAGAAATAGAGAGAGGAAGGAGGGAGAGATAAAGGGAGGGAAGGAGAAAAATAAACTTCTAGATATAACTGTGTTAAGAAAAAGCTTAACAGCTTTTCTTTGACTCTTTCTATTTAAGCTGCTTTTTGTTCCAGGTAGTTATGGTCCCAGAGTATCAAATCTCAATTATCATCATTAAATATAGTACTTTCATTCACAAAGTGCTTCAAAAACATTGTATTATGGAATCTTCACAGGAACTTAGTACAAATAATGGTCCCATTTTACAGATGAGGAGCCTGGTGCCTTCTAATAGCCCCCGAAACAATCCTCCGCTATTCAATGGCTCTTCATATTGCTTTTTATATTAGAGGTAGATGACGTCATTATCTCAGCTGTTTCCAGTGAATATCATAAGTGATATAAGTGAATGAATGAATGACTCAGCAACCTGAGGGACCACGGGGATTATTTGGAACCACAAATTCAGGTGCAACTTTTAGGAATTAAACCTATTCTTTCATACCAATCACGAAAGCTGAGTTCTAGCCTCTCCTGGCCTGAATACTCCCCTTTTGATTCAAGGACCTTTCTGTAACAGGTATGTTGTTTCCAGTCTATTGTGGTCTTCTTTGATCTGTAGCACATTTGATGAAGTATGGAATTTGACATTGCAAAAGCAAAAATGTGAGAGGGGGAGCACAAATGATATTAGCTATCAGTTTTCACATTCACTATAGAAATAACTAATTAGAAGTATGTTATTGACCTTTTTAAGATTCCTAACATACACATACATTTATCAGCCTAGGCTGCACCACAAAAGAGTATTTATTTTATTTAAAGCAGCTGATTGCTCTCTTGCTCCCTTTTAGGTTTCTTAACCATGTTTGTCCAACCCTGTCCAGTTTATTAATTATTCCCCTTAATGGAGAACAAAGATGCAAAATAGGGATTGATGTGCTTTGCCTTTTTCTGTTAACATTTGGAGCAATACCTATGGTGAAAAGAGTTATAATTCAGGTGTCCTGGTGAACCTTGTATGGTGTAGTTGTCTCTTTTCTTTGAAGGAGTTCTCATATGGGATGGTGTTAAGATTAATGGAGGAAGTTAGTGTTAGGTTTATCATATATTTGCCATTACCCCATTCTAAAGCTATTCTCAGGCCTCTGACACGTTACTGACAAGGTGAGTTTGGGTAAATTACTCAATCTCTCATTGCCATAGGTAACTACCTCTCCAAGAGACACAATGTATACAGAATAAATACAAGCAAAATTTTAAGGGGAGGCACATACAAGAGGAAGAGAAGCAGGACAGGCCTTGTATAGTAGATGACTCAGGATGAGATTTGAAGCCACCTAGAGTTTCTAATAAGGAGAAGGGATGGAGGAGTGCATTCCAGGCATGGGGGGTGGAGAAGACAGCTTGTCCAGACCCATGGAAATAGGAGTTGTGGAAAGAATAGCCAGAAGGCCAGTATAACTGGACTGGAGTGCATAAAGGGGAGACTGGAAAAATGCATTGGGACCAAATTGTAAAAGTCTTTAGAGGCCAAAAAAGGAGTTTATATCTAATCCTAGAGCCAATAGGTAGCCAATGGGAGTTTTTGGGGGGATGGTTAGGGAAGCACAAGTCAAAGGTGAATGACATAATTAGACATATAATTTATGAATATCAGTTTGGCAGTGGTTAGGATGAACTAGAGAAGGGTGAAACTTGAGTGAGATAAGGAAATCAATTAGTAGGCTGTTGCAATAGTCTAGTGGGAGGCAATGAGGGCCTATGTTAGGATATTTGTGTGATTTAGAGAAAAAGGGATGGATGTGAGACATGTTGTAGAGATAGAATTGGCAACTCAAGGAGATGATGGAGCATATAGGATGCAAGTATGTTCTATATGATGCTGGTTCAGTAAATATCATTGTGCGATAATGACATTGTCCTTAAAACATTTTAACAGAGCTTCACTGCTGCATTTTGGCCTCCTGTTCTTTTTTTCTCTTTTTCTTTTTTGCTATTTGGAGGGCAATTGGGGTTAAGTAACTTGCCCACGGTTACACGGCTAGTTTTTTTGTGTGGGTATTAAGTGTCTGAGGCTGGAACTGAACTCAGGTCCTCCTGACTCCAGGGCCGGTGCTTTACTCACTGCGCCACCTAGCCACCCCTTTGGCCTCCCATTCTTGATATCCCATTTTTGGATAGCACAGATGCCTAAGAAAAAAATTTGATGATTAGTGATTAAGAATATTTTGCTCAGTATACTTATTGTACAGGCATAAATGTTATTTCAGCAAGACTAACATTGCCTCATGTAATATTGCTTCCTAACATAATTTTTAAGAAGTGAATCTATAATTTCATTAATTTAAGGAATTTGACTATATTGGACAGGTTTTTGCAAAACCCACACTGGCAAAGACACCTCTAAATGTAATAACTCATTCTTAATTTTGAAGTGTATCATTGATTCTGTTCATGGATAATTCATTAGAAATCCTAGATAGAATGCAGTATTTGGAGTCAGGAGTTCAAATTCTACCTCAGACACTTAGTAGCTATGTGTCCCTGAGTAAGTCACGTAAGTCCTATCAGCCTCAATTTCCTCATTCAGTAAGATGAGGATAATAATATGACCTACCTCACAGTGTTTCTGTGAGGATTAAATGAGATAATATATGGAAAGTGCTTAGCAAACCTGTAATTAATTATTATTATTAATTAAATGTAAATATTTGAATTTCTCTCCAGCTGCCTCCCTCATTTCCTTAGATTCCCTGATGTTTTCATTTTGTTCCGTTCTCCCCACATTTCTCATGCAGTCTTTGGTTACTTTTCCCACTTGTCATTTCTTCATATCTTTCCCCTATTTGGGAGAGAACTTTTCAATTAGCAGATCTTTTCACACTGAGGAAATGAGAACATGGAGAAGCATTTCTTAAAATAATTGTTTGTAAATATTATGAACTAGAAATTATGAACTATTCATTTGCATGACAGTTAATAAACTAAAATATTCTTCCAGTTTCCCCTTGAACTTAATTCTGTATGAAAGCCCACTTCTGCTAAAAGGCTGGTCTTTTTGGATTTGATATTAACAGGAGTGAAAAGCAATTTTAGCTGTGATGTAGATCAGTCCATATATTTGGTAAGACATAAGCACTGAGAATAAATACAATTCAAATTTCCTGCAGTGATATCAGACTTGACACTATAGAAACTACAGATTACAGTGAAGTATTTGCCAATTTGCTATGAGTAAACTTTTGCCCTTGGTTCAGTTTTTTTCCCCCAAGAATTTTCAAAATCAGCAGTAACAGTGGAATGTGGTAAGGATAGGTCTATTTAAGAAGGAAAGGAGAGTTGGGTCCTTTCTTGACTGAAGCAAGCAATCATGTTAGTAATCCTAATTCATTTGCTTTTTCACTCCATGGAATCAGTACTGAAAGTTCCTCTGAAGAAAATCCATTGACACCAAGATTTAAATATATTGTGGGTCTGTGGTTTGTGCACTGATCTCAAGTTTCAGTAGGAATTGACCACACATGTCTTCAGTACGAATTTTAATAGAAGCTTTTATTTGTAAATATCTGAAGATGATCTCATTAAATTGGCCATTTATAAAGAGGAAAGGAAAATAAAAGACATTCACTGAATTTAGTTTGAAAAAAGCTAAAATTTGAGAACATTCTATACTCTGTTTTGGTCCAAGAGATTAACATTATTTTTTGTCTGGCTTATAGACTATCATTTTAATTAGTTTTCTAGAGACAACATGGAATATCACATATTCACTTGGTCTCAGTGTTTTATGTAACTTAGACTATAAATTGCATAGAAAATGTGGACCAGCATTGTTAGAGGGAGTTTCCTCACTGGGAATTACCTATACCAATGAATTTTTCACAGGTCCAGTCTGTATCCCTCTACCTTACAGTTATAGAATCACAAATTTTCAAAGTTAGCAAAGATTTTGGTGGGCATGTTGTCCAACTCCAGGCTCCAAAAGAGTCCCTACTACAACTGTGTCCCACTCAGCAAGTGGTTTTCTAGCATTTACTTGAAGACCTCTGGGGTTAGGGGATGGGAGGGAAGGACTCTACTCTCTCCCAAAGCAGAACATAACACTTTTGGGTAGGACTAATGTCAAGGGATTTTTACCCCATAGATCAGTTCTAAATTTAACCTCTTTGTAGTGTGGACTTAATTCTTCCTTCTGGGGTCAAGCAGATCAAGGCTAATCCTTCTTCCACATGACAGCCTTACAAATACTTGAAGACAGCTTTCATTTTCTAAAAAGAGTCTTTACCTGGGCTTCTACTTTATCAAACTGTAAAGAAATATTAACATCTGATTTTATCATGAACTGTTTCATATATATATATATATATATATATATATATATATATATATATATATAGCTTTGATTCACTTAGTTTAGATAATAAAACAAATATTTAGTCATTCATTTTTACATAAAGGATCTGTGACTTCCTTAGCTTGGAAAATTCTTGGTGAGGGAACTCTATCAAGACAATCCCCTCTTCAACTTAATGAAGTCCTAGTTTTTGGAGGAAAATGAAAGCCAATAACACCTTATAGTCATAGGCATGACTTGCCCAGGGTCAGTAGAGGCATGATTTGAATTGTCTTTTTTACTCCAGGATCAAAACTAGTTGTGTGGCTTCTTCATTTTTATATTAGAATATTTCCTCTTTGGAGTTAATTTAGAATAGGAAAACAGGTCACTAGACTGGGAATTAAGAAAACTCTCTGCCACTTACTAAGCAATTAATCAATAAGCATCTATTAAATATATACTCTGTGCATGCTAATATAGTAAGTAAAACAATTCTTGCTCAGAGGAAGGTTACATTCTAACATGGAAGACAAAGATTTTATATATATATACACATATATATATATATATGGATACATGGATAGGCATAAGAAATTAAATGTGAATTTTGAGGGAATTTTATGGAAGCTGCAGATGATATTTGAAGGCCCATCAGATGACACAGAGGAGGTTTAGAAACTCAGAAATGCATAAAATATTATGTGTAGTATTGTGTAATATCAACATATTTTATTTTTAATACCATAATAATTCTGACCTTCTCTGGTATGAAGGGAGGGCCAAAAAATTTTATCCAGATTTTCCAGATCTTGAAGGGCACTGTGCCCCTAATTCCCATGATGTGGAAGGGATAACTATATCCAGAATCAATGTAGGGAGAATAAATACAAAGTAGTTAAATCCAAGATAATTTGAGAATGAGAGGACTAATAGTATGTGTGTAGCAGGAGATGGGGGTGGAAGGTGGTAGGGACCAGGAAAGGCAACATGTAGAAAGTTGTATTTACGAGGAATTTTTTGAGGCAGAGGTGAGGAGGGGGTCAAACTTGACCAATTCCTCTCTGGGCATCATTTCTCCCTCTGTAAAATAAGGAGGTTGAACTAGAGGATCTTTAAAACTCCTCTCAGCTTGAAAAATTCTGAGTCCATGAATCTGATCCCTTTTCTAGCCCAGTCAGCACTTCATGTGGACATTGCTGTTCATAATGTACCAAGGAAGATGCTCTTTAGAGGCATATATTAAAAAATGACGAACATTTCTATGGTGGCCATCCAAAGTCTTGCATTTACTTTTTATGGAATTTAGGTTTGGGGGCTGAATAATTTTTCAGTGTTCTTTTAAAATTTATGTACTGCTTGAAGACTATGTTGGCCTGAGACAATTTCACATTTAATAATATTGCGCATAAACTGCATTACTCTTCTCCACTTAATCCTGCTTTTGGATCATAGAAACAACTTTCATAGTTGGTGGCTTAGAAGGGGAAAAATGGATCAAATCAAATAGTTATGTAATATTTTCATCTCGCTATTTAATAGTTAATGCTCCTACAGGTCGACAGTAGCATTTCTTATACGTGGCACTTCTCACAAACCATTTTTTAAAAGAAATAATAGGCTTGAGCCAACTTGTTCTTTGAAGTGGAACTTTCAGACCATTTAAAAGAAAGGCATTCTCTGCACTTGTATTGTCTTAACAGTAAATATATTACCCAAATTGAATCTTCTATTTTTGCAAAGGTGGTTTAAAAAGATGTTTTTGGAGGAAAATGAAAGCCAATAACGCCTCATAGGAATTAGAGTGAAGGAAAAAATTATGTCAGGTAAATGATTATTCGGAAATGAGACATTCTCCTACATTGGATAAAATTGCTTACTGTTTTCTTCATCATGGAAAAGAATAAAATGTGGTAACAATTTTCTGTATTTGAATTGCTGCCACACATAATTGGGTACAACAGAGCTAAAGTCTTGATTTTGGTGAAATGCTTAGTCTGTGTGTTGGATTAAAACATGTACAACAAATCATTCCAATCCCAAAATTTTTAATGCTATTTTTATTTAAATTTTTAATATTGCCTTTAGCCTAGGAATCATGAGGTTCAAGTGAAAGAGCTTAATTGGCATCAAAATAGTTGTATTAACTACAGTTAAAAATATGATCCTCACCATTTAAATGATCATCTTTAATAATTATAATAAAATAATAGCTAACACTTATAGAGTGGTTTACTATATTCCAGGCACTATGCTAATAAGCAACTTTTAATTATCTCATTTGATCCTCACTACAACCCTGGAAGGTAGATGTTATTATTATGCCCATTTAAACATATGGGTAAACCAGGGCAAGCAGAGATGAAGTGTTTTGTCCAGAGTTGCACAGCTAGCTAGCAAGTGTCTGAGGCCAAATTAAGTACCAGTTCAGAGCTTCAGGATCTCATCTGTGGAAATAGTCTCTCCATTAGTACAAGTTATCTAGACTAAAACAAGTTAGATATCAAATGCAGCTGGTTAAAGGCAGAAAGTTAGGACAAAGGAAATTTTGAATTTTTTAGTAAATCATGTTCTTTAAAAAGTGATTGCTCAAAGTTCAAACTATCTATACCCTTTGCCACAAAAATATCACTACTTGGTCTGTTTCTAAAAATAATTAGGGAAAAAGGAAAAGAACATATATATTCTAAAATGTTTGTAGCAGCTCTCTTTGTGGTGGCAAAGAACTGGAAGTTGCAGTTGTGAAATGGCTGAACAAGTCAAGTTGTGGCATATGATTGTGATGGAATACTAGTCTGTGCTATCAGAAATGATGAGCTCATTTATTTTAGAAAAACATGGAAAGACATAAAATAATGAAGAGCAAAATTATCAGAACCAAGAGAATGCTGTATACAGTAATAGCTATATTGTTTTAAGAATGACTTTGAATGAACAAGCTATTTTGATTATTATAAATATCCAAATTAACTATAAAGGATATATGAACAATGGTGCTATTTGTGTCCAGAGAAAGAGCTAATAAATAGAAGTATGTATAGAATAATTTTACATATATCTATACCCATTTGTGTCTAACGGTAGCCATCTCTAAGGCCAGGGGAAGGGAAAAAAAGAAAAAAAAAGAAATTTACATAATAATTTTGTTGTATATTAGAAAGGAAGCAAGTTGTGCATAGTAGGTTTACAGTTTCATATGCAATCATTTTTTATTATACTATATTATGAAAATGCTTCCTCTATTATATAAATTAAAAACAAAATTAAATAGTTCTTCTAGGCTCCAGAAAGCAATTAGATAGAAACACTAAATTCTTTATCATGCAGAGAGGGAAACTTTTAAAGAAAAGTATATAATTGAAAATAAATTTAACACACTTTGTGCCAGGCAACAAGACAGTGTAACTGCAGTTCAAACAAAGGTGAATGAATGAATGAGTGAAAAGTCAGTTATTAAATGCTTATTATTTCTTAAGCATTGTCTTAAGTTCTAGGGATGCAAATGTAAAAGTGAAGATAGTTCTTGCCCTCATGAAGCTTCCATTCAGATTTAGAGACATAAGAATAATCAAGTGATTTTTATAAGTAAAAGAAGGAAAATCAGCAGGTGGCTTACAAGTTAATTAAAACTTACAAGGGATATAGGACTTAAAATATTTGATGTTAATGAAATTTCTCAATTATAAATTACTATGTATCCTTGATTTTTTTCAGTAATATATGTTTTCCCTTTCTCCTCCTACCTCCACAATATTTGAGAAAGAAAACTTTTTTTCTATTCACTTCTACATTATTTATTCCTTGATAAATTCCGTTCATTATCAGTAGTAGCAACAGGAAAGAGATAGTAGATTAAAAAAAATATGCATAGACTTTATTTTGACTTAATTTTGACCAGGTCATATTTTCAAGAATACCAACATGAACAAATGAACATGTAAGCTGAAATCATCAAATAAACAGAACGAAATAGGGTAAACAATTATACATGTCTTTGTACTCAGTCACTCAACTGTCATTTATTAAGTGACTGCTACTGTAAATATTAGGCACTGTGTTAATCCCAAAGGATGCAAAGAAAGACAAAAAATAATCCATGGTCTTGAGTTCACAATCTAACGGGAGAGAGAACATGTAAACAACTATAGATGACCATGATTTATACAGGATAAATTGAGAGGGCATCTTAAGAAAGGCACTAACATTAAAAAGTATTGGGAATCTTCTTGTCTGTAACTTCTTGCATACTCTGTCTCAAAGATTTTTTTAAATAAGAGGAAAAAAGCCATTTAGAAATATTAATAAGCAGTATTAACTATGCCTGACAGTATATGAAATATTATAAATCCATAGTCTCTCACTTCTGCCAGGAAGGTACATTTTCTCGACTCTTCCTTGGGGCCTAAATTGTTTATTTTGAAATTATGCATCATTCAGTTTGGGTTTTTGTTTTTTACATTTACAATGTTGACATTTCTTTACCTGATTCTACATATTTCATCGTTTATCAGTTCATATAAGTCTTCCCAAACCTCTCTGATTTTATCATAATTATCATTTTGCAATCCAAGAATATAGCCTGTTGCATATGGGTACTAAAAAGAAAACCCCAAACTTAGACATAACCCAGTTGATGTAAACATACTTGATTTCTAGTTCTTTGATACCAGAGAAAATGCTTCTATAAATATTTCTCCTATTGAATCTATTCTTCTATGAACTCTTCTACCTGTCCTTGAACTCCTTAGGGTGTATGTAACTTACAATGGAATTTCTGGGTAAAAGAGTACAGACATTTTTAAAAGCATAATTCCACATTGCTTTTCCAAATGTTTGGACCAATTCACAGCTCTGTCAATGGTCCCTCCAAAATTAACTATTTCTCTCTCTTGTAATCTTGTCCAAGTTGTTGAGTGTGAAGAGAAACCTTGGGTTTTTTTACATTTATATTTCTCTTATTCTTGATTTCTATTTCATATGATTGTCAATAGTTTTCAGTTCTTTTTGAGTACTGTTATGTCCTTACCAATTGAAGAATGTCTCTTGGTCTTATATATTTATGTCAATTCCCTGCATATCCTGTGTATCAGACATTTATCAGAGATATTTGATAGTTTTTCTTAATTGATGATTCCTTTTATTACTTTAGTTACATTGATTTTGTTCCTGTAAAAGATTTTCAATTTAATATAATCGAAGTGTAATGACTTTAATATAGAAGATCCCATGTTCTTGTTTTCCTCATCCTTTCTGAGCTGTACTACTGGACAACCATTCAAGTCCCTTAGACACATATTGACTGTCTGACCCTGGTCAAATGATTGAATCTTTCATTGCTGTTGGGAAATTCTATAAGATTTTTAAGTTGTAGAATTTCATTGGTAGAGGGAGTGTCCTTTCCAAATGATACCACAGATCTGTCCTTCTACTCCCAAGGTTGGGGGAGGTGGAACTGTATTTATCTTTAAATAATTCTCAGTAACATGTATATTGTCTTTTGGTTCTTCTTACTTCATTTGTAAATTCCCATATTTCTTTGAGTAGAGAGGCGGATTATCAGAAAATAATTTGTATCTTGTAATTCAGTATTAATGATACATATCCTTACTATGCTATACTATATATATGTATATATAATATGCATTTATATTTTTATTATGCTACCATACTATAAATATGTAGAAGTACCAATTAATGAAAAATTCTGAATAATAGAATATTAGATAAAAGAGAATTGGGCAAGACCAATAAACATGTAACTGTAGGGTCTTATAAATGAATTAATAACCTAGCATAGACCTTCCTTGAGGGCTGGTACATTAAGCTAAGATGCAAGGAAGTTACCTTGGCTAGAAGCTATTGCCAGTACCCCATTGTATACACAAGAGTCCTCTTGATCGCCACAGTTCAAATGCTGGTAATGAGACAGCTCCAATTGTCAGTCTGCCCTCTCACCGCCTTATGTTTTTCCAAGACCTTTGTAAAAGATTACCAGACTTCTTGTAAGACAAGGGACAGAATTTGACCAGAAAAAGTTAGGAGACATTGAATTAGAGATTAGAAACAGCATTTGTAAATTTGTAGAAGTCATGGAATCCCTTTGCTTCAAGTTTGCTATTTGGAAAAGTGCACAGAATTCCTCTCTTGAAAAGGATTATAATAGTAATAATAATAATCAGCTGACATCTCTATAGGATGTTAAAATTTTCAAAGATCTTTACAGAGATGATCTCCTTTTTTCCTCACAAAGATCACAATCCTATGAGGTAGGCCTATCAGGTAGCATTACCTTTATTTTACAGAAGAGGAAATTGAGACCCAAAGGGGTAGGAGTCAAACCCAGATCTTCCTGTCTCCAAATCCAGCACCCAAATCTACTTTACAAGGCAGCTTTTACCAGGAAGGAAACACACACATACACACACACACCCACCCACCCACCCACCCACCCACCCATACACCCATTAATAATGTCTGACAAACCAACTAGGCCATAAAAAAGGCGTTTAGTGATCTTCTCTGTCATGGATAAATTGATATCTCATTCCTTTGCTTGTAATTTTTGTGAAAAGAAGGATTTGAAATAATTGGAGACTAGTGCCCCAAATTATAACCTTGTGTCTTCCCTGCAGTTTTGTGGTTCTTTGAGTTCAGGAAATGGGTAACAGGGACAAGACTTCACATACCACATGCTCTCCTTTCTCTGTAAGAGGCACGATTGCCTCAGGGCAAGGGCTAAATAGAAATGAAAGTGGAGGAATACTAGAGGCCACCGTACTGCTCTAGGCTGTACAAGCACATTGGTTAGACTTGAAGCCTTGAGGGCAGATTTAATAAGACTGGTACATTGTAGGTGAACTTAGCCACAAAGAGTCTAGAACATTTGTCTTGAGTTGGAAGGCTGAGGGTACAGAATTTCTCGCTGACCAAGCATAGAGCACAAACATTTAAACACGCCTAGCAAAGACTATGAATTTGAAGGAAGTTAGGTCTTTTGCCCAGGTTCTTAGGAATATTATGGTGTCATTTTAAAATTTTAGAATAATTTGCAAGAGTATTGTTAAAGCTCTATCATAGTTGTCCTGGTAATAATGATTGATATTGAGGCCAAATATTAAAGGTAGCAGGGTAAAATACAAAGAGTTCTGGAGTTGAGAGTGGAGATTAGGGGAGGGGGGGTGGGAATGAAAATATCTAGGAGCTTTAGTCCCATCTTTATAATTTCTTAGCTATGGGACCTTGGGCAAATCACTTAAACCTTTAAGTTTCCCTAAATGCAAAATTAAGAAAATAATTAGCACCTACCTTACTAGATTGTTTTGAGAGAATTCATTACATGATGGGTTTTAAGAACCTTAAAGCTATATATAAATGTTATTTTATTCCAAATCAGCATTGAATTAGACACAGTCTTTGTCTAGCAGAATGACAAACTGGAAAAATAGTATGTAAATATAATTTGGTGCTATTTAAGGGTTATATGAATGAATGCTTGTGAATAATTAGACTTATTAGTAAGGAATTTGAAATGTGGGTAAATTCTTCTGTGGTTGCAGAGCTGAATTAAATGGCATGACTCTGACTGCCTAAATAAAGTGGATCATAAAACCACATGTATCCAAATTTGATTGAGAAGTGAAATCTACAATAATAAAGTCCTTCCCATCCCAGAAGTTTTGTTTTAAGACCCAGATATATATTCTTCCCCCTATCTAATGGACCCAAATTTTTCCCTGATTTCTGGTCAGCAATAAGGGTGCAACTGTCATGTAGTATAAATTTATGATGGATTATGATGACTATCAGTGTATTTTTGTGCTTTTTCTCAATTGCAATAGGTGGGCAAACCAAGAGCTGGAGTAGAGAAAGAGAGGCAGGAAGATTACCTGGGGTTGGGGGTTATCAGGATTTGACATCAGTAGGTCAAGGGATTCTTTGATGTTGGTATGTGTATCACTGAAATGATTTCTCTCAGGGAGGAGGGCATAATACAAATCAAGTGTTGTCAAAAAGCAATTGTTAAGCATTTACTGAGTGCTACACAACTGTACTAAGTAATAGAAAACAGTCTCTACCCTGAAGGTGCTTACATTCTAAGGTGGGGGAGGGAAAAGAAAACACATAAAAATCTGAAAAATAGAAAGGGAGGCAAGAGAGCATGCCAGTAGGGGAACAGTGGAAGAAGAACTCTAGCATGTAAAGATCTGAGCCTGGAAAGGAAATGAAAGAGCACATATATTTCCTTTGCTTATCTGTCATTTCAAGGTAGTCTTTGAAAAGCCTGAGAGATCAATGGACAGATTTTTCAGTGGTATCTTCAGCATGATTAAGCATAATAATGTTGATCTATCTCAGTGGTGAAAATCCTAGCTTTCATCTGATTTTACATTTTTCTACCTTCAGATTTCAGGGTCATTCTGTACTAGCAATGTAAGGAGAAAAAAAATGCAAAAAGTATCAAAGATTGTAAAGTTCCCTTTATACAATTTTAAAAAAGAGACAAAGTAGATATAAATCTGTTTTGTTAAAATATTGCACCTGTCTTAGTAAATTACCTGAAAGGAGAGAAGCTCAAAATCCTTTCCTTTTTACTTTTTATGAAGTTTTTAAAAAGTGAAGACATCTCAATGATTCTGCTTTTCACAGATATTGAGATCTGAGAAAGAGTTGTCAGATAATGTTTTCTTCTTGATGGACAAAATAGCTTTTAGACATTGAAGCATCTCTAGCCAGGTCTTATTGCCTGATTAATGTTACCTGCATTTCTGATCCTGTCTTGGTCCACCTATCTTATCTTTCAGTCATCCATCAAAAGACCTGTATTAAGTGCCTATATAGTTAATATTTATATATCAAAATATGTAATTACATCCATGAGGATACATTTCCTCCATGAATACAGATTGCAACTCCCTCTGTTCCTTTTTATGATGGTTTTATGAGTAGATATGCCTCTCAGAATTCATCAGTTAGTAGTCAGTGGCCAGTCCTGTACTTAAATCCTTTTCAACTTGGTGTAACACACCATAGCTTGGCATAGGTTTTAAGAACCCAGGTCACCCCCAATCACCAACTAGATTTGGGGGTAGAATTTTGTTGAGGCCTGTACTTAATATTCCAAAGAATTGAACCAAAGAAATATGTGATGTATTTTACAGTGTGTTCAAAAGGGCAATGTTAGTATTTCAGGGAACTATTATGACATGATTGCACAGTGATAAGATTTCTTTATTGACTGTACCCAACAAAGCCTATGTTTTAACTTTATCATACTTGACTACTTAGCAATTGTTTCTTTGATAGTTTTGGTTTATTCTCTAAAACCTACCAGAGATTGGTACCAGTTAATTGAAACTAAGCAAATTTGGTGCCCTACTAAAGAGAATCAAAATATACCATAACCAGATTTTATGATTCTTAGCCTGTCATCTTGAAGCAAAATGATGACCAATAAAAGTTTGTAAATAGCACAATTTGTATTATAGTTTAATGATTTTTTCATTATGGAGGTTATATAAATGTCTTAAGAAAAAATGGCCATTTCTATGCCATGTCCAACAAAATAGGGTAGTATTTACACAGAATAAAAACCATCCATTGAGGCCTACAGCTCACAAAGTTATGGGTGACATAGTAGAAATCTGGTAGCTATTACAAAATCTGACGTTTTATAGTGGTAATTAAATGGGAAGGATGAGTGGAATCAAAAGAAAAAATATTCCTATTGGTAAGTAAATACTTCAGTTTTAGAGATTTATCAAGTCCAGTTATCAGTAATACATTGCAGTAAATTATTATCAGTATTCAGGGACCTTGCTTTATGGAATTGATACATTCCAGCAAAATTGTCTGAAAAAACTATTAAGGTTCTATTCACTCCCATTCTTAGTTATCTCCATCATAAAATCAGTCCTATGTCCCTGCCAAAACAAACAAATGAACAAAATTCTCTTGGTATGCTGACTTGAAGACTTTTTTCGTGAGGAATTTAATTTGACAAACATTTTATTAAGTACTTGCTGTGTGCAGAGCACTATTCTAAGCCAACTTACTATGACTCAATGGCTAAATTCAATTTGCTGCCTGTTATTGTATGACCTGAAATATAAAAACCATTTTTAGCTCACGGGCCATACCAAAACCAGACCAGACTTGGTCCGTGGGCTTGTAGTTTACAAGCCCTGTTCTAGACAATGGGATTGAGTTTAACCTAATGCAGTTTAGTCTTGTGAGGATAAAGGGAGTAATACAATAGCTATCACTATGGGATCCTGGCATGTTTGGCATAGCGACTGCTCTGCTCCTATGTGGCACATTATCTTTCACATTTCCAACCCTTAGATCTTCTTTCATCAATGGCCATTACAGCTTATGAAGAGAACATGAAGAGTCTCTCAGTATTGGGACTATAAATTTTCAATGTTCAGCATTATGTTTCCTTCCTTTTCTTTTTGTCTCAGTATTTATAATATTTTATAGATTTGGTCTGCCAAGTCATGCTGTGATTGAAGTCACCAGAGCACACTCATTCAGCCAGACAACAAGCAACATGCGATTACTACATGCCCTTTATTGTTGTTTAGAGGTTTTGGTCATATCTGACTCTTTGTGACCCCATTTGGGGTTTCCTTGGCAAAGATATTGGAGTGGTCTGCCATTTCCTTCTCCAAATCATTTTACACATGAGGAGACTAAGGCAAGAAGGGCTAAGTGACTTACCCAGGGTCACAGAGCTAGTGTCTGAGGCCAGATTTGAACTTGGGTCCTTCTGATTCCTAACCTGCTGCTCTGTCCATTACCTGGCCACACTATATTCTTAGGATTGTGCTGAATGCTGGCAGTACAAGGAAAGGCAAAAAGCATAGCCACTTGCCTCAAGGAACTCACATATTAATGACAAAGACAACATGCATGCAACTACATACACATGATATACAGGGTATCCCATATAGTAAAACTTCACTGAGTTTGGGAGACCCAATATTGTATAAATGGAGGTAATTTGAGGAGGAAAGCACTCGACCTACTCTTTATGTTTACCTATGATTTTAACTTCCCTAAATTTTCAGTTTGGAGATAAACATAAGTTTATTAATAATACAGATAATAGCTAAAATTTATTAAGTACTTTTAAGTTCACATTTTAGTTGCTAATTCCTTATTTTATTAGGTTTTTTTAGTTTAAGATTGTATAAAACTGTATCTTTATGTAAGAGATACATTCATGGAAAATTATTTGTAAGTAAAAATATTTTAATTGTCCCAGAGAATCTTCTGGTCAATTATTTTGTAAAATGAATAATCACATACTAACTCACAAGTCAAAGACCTGAGAACTAAAAGATTAAAGAGTAGGGGTCAAGGAAGGAGTTTACCACGTTAAGTGTGAGCAAGAGATCTGGGAGTAAGGAAATCAGTAAGGTAAGAAGCTATAAGCAGATGCTAAACCAGGAAAGAATTGAGGTATTCAGGTCACATAGCTTGAGGTACAGTACTAGCAAGCAGATATTTATCCTACTGCCCCTCTCCCACCCCTGCCTCCGTATCCCTTGGTGGCTGACTTCCCCATATAACCTCCTCCAGGGGATTGTTCAGTGCAACTATACCTGACAGGATCAGAAGTCCATTGTGCACCATTCCCTTCCTACCCCTCCTACACAACTGAATTTTCCCCAGTTGAATGTCTCTGGTAATCAAGAATTATTTATATTAAGATAAATTTAAGGTTACTCATAAGAAAACCTTTCAAAGTAAAGACAGATAATGGTGTGCATATATATATATATATATATAGATATATATACATATATGTAATGTGTGTATGTGTGTCTGTCTGTCTATCTAATCTATCTATAACCTTAGAGAAATATCTAGATACAATCCTAAAGGGGACTGGTATCAAATATTTCTTATGGTATACAGTTTAACTTTAAGAGCAGTCGTATTTCAAAACAGTCTAGTATGTGTAGGTTCAGCTTTCAATAGTATTTTCTTGTCATTTTTTTAAAGTGTGAAGACTATTTTAACATAAAAAAGAGGTTACAGTCTTTGCAATTCCGTGCTGGAAGATGAAAAAATATTATTAAATTTTGTTAATATATGAATACCTATTCAAATAAATGGACATTGTTCAACAGAGTTGATTATGTTAGATAGTAGTAATGATAGTGATTTGTTTACAAATATTATTCTGGAAATTTGAACTACCCTAGCTGACACAGCTTTTTCCCCTGACTGGAATGTACTAATCGTTCTGGAACTGAGTGGGTTGATGGAAAAGAAGCTTACAATGAGGATTAAAAGCTGTTATATTCTCTAGGGAAGAGTTGGTTACTAAAATGACATGGGGTTGTCAGTGTCTGGTTTTTGTTTTTTTTTAATCTTTTGTGGGCTGCTGGATAATTCTCTGATTAGCCTGGTGATGGTTCTTCAGACTAGCCTGCCAAGCATTCATACTCCCAAGATCCACTGTACTTTGGGTCCATTATCCTCATCATTATCTAAGATGGGGTAGGAAAAGGTAGGGAAATCACTTTAGCAGAAGTATATAGGATAGAAAGATGTGGTAAGAGATATAAGGTAAGGAGGTTCCTGCAATAATTTTGATGAGATATGAAAAGGGGCTGAGTTCAGGTAGTTAGCTGCTGTTTGAGAAGACAGAAGCAATTAGATGCCAGTGATGTTGTGAAGGTAGAAATGGTAAGATCTGGCAATGGCTTGGAGTTGTAGGATGAGGGAGAGTGAGGAATTAAGGACTGGACCAAGGTTATGAACCTCAGAGACAGAAAGATTTGTGATGCCTTTGTCAGAAATGGGGAAATTTGGAACTTCATATCTCCAAGAATAATACCCATTACAACAAAACCAACAATTACTCATCCAGCGTCTTTTTGAAAACCTCCAGTGAAGTGTCTTTCTCCACTTGAGACCCAGCATTCCACTTTGGCATAATTCTAATTATAAAAATGTTGGGGTTTTTTCTGACATAAAATCTTTTCAACTTCCACCTCTTGTTTCTGGTTCTGCCTTTTGGGGTCAAACACAACAAGACTAACCACTATTCTATTCTCTTCAGATACTTGAAGGTAGCTATAAACTGAGGGCCTTTCCTTTCATGGTTACCTTCCTCTGGACATTCTCCAGCTTGTCTGACTCCATTTTTCCTAAACTGTGGTGCCCAGAACTGAACTTAATACACCAGATGTATTCTGACCAGAAAAGAGAACAACCCGATTCTCATTTCCTTGGTCTTGGAATAGGAACTTCTCACTGAAGTTGAAGATGCTATTAGTTGTTTTTTTTTTTCCACTTTTAGGAATGATTTGCTTTAACTAATTTTCAGGATTGCCAGGCCAGCCCTCTTTCTCTTAGACTTACGGGATTTTCCTGTTGCTCACAGGCGAACATGATTTTAGCTCTTTACTCTTGGCATTCATAATCAATATTTAACATCTTTTGGGGTAGGGCAGTGTGAGGTATTGTTTTTAGGAATTCCTGACCTCATTATATAATGAACTTTCTGCTATTGTTCCTTTGTCCAGAAGTTTCCCAGGAAAGAACCATGGCCGACTGCATATTAGTATCAGGAAATTATTTGGTTTTAGTTAGCCTAAATCCTTCTTGTTGCATTTACACTCATTTCCTTACTCTATAGTCACTGGAGAGGAACAGCTGGTCACTGCTATCCCTATAGTAACTCTCTTCTATTAACATTGTTCTTATTCATAAAGGTATTTGGATTTTTGAGCCCTCAAGGAGTTACCCCTTTTCTCTTTTCAGATTACAGAACAGGCCCATGTTTTACACTGGTCAGCAACCAGATGTGCCAGGGACAGCTCAGTGGGATTGTCTGTACAAAAACTCTTTGCTGTGCCACAGTAGGAAGAGCTTGGGGTCACCCCTGTGAGATGTGCCCAGCCCAGCCTCACCCCTGCCGCCGAGGCTTCATCCCAAACATCCGAACGGGTGCTTGTCAAGGTAAGCCCAGAGCTAGTTTCTCCTTAATATTATTAATGGATTAATTATTAGTTAATTAATGGATTAATCTTATTGAATTCTCTTGCTTTGGGTAGCTGTTTTTGTGTGTGTGTGTGTGTGTGTGTGTGTGTGTGTGTGTGTGTGTAAAGAGAGAAAAAATGTTGGTTTTATTAATGCTTCATGATTTTGCCGAGTGCATGATGTTCAAAGTAAATGCATTGGTAAGTTGGGTCATGTCAGAGCAGCCAAAATCTTAATGAATTTTTCCCTACTAGCAACTCCTTCTTTTGATCTGACAGAGGTACTTCAGTATACCTCTGACTCCAGGGACAGTGTGACTTTATATTTAGAGGAATACTTGGTATCAACACAAAGCAAGATCTGTGAACATGTTATTTGTTTTTCTTAACCTTTTTTTTTTAAAGTTGGTTAAATTTGTAGGTATCCCCTTGTCTCTTTGGTTATACTTATCTGATCCGAAGAAAATGAGACTCAATGCCACTTAAATGTCCTGTTAATACATTTTATACAACTTAGAAATAAATGTGTATTTGTTATAGAATATTAAATCTCCCCAGATGTTGCTTTCTTCTAAGCATGCTTCTCCATTGAAGCCCTTGCAACTGCTTTTGGCTTTTATTCCACATCTTCCAGCTGTACAGATTCTTTTATTGTCTGGATGTCTGGCAGGAAACAGGAGAAAGTTAATAGGGGCAACTATGTACTAAACCAATGGAGACCAAAAACTCCCAGGATTCTATCTTTATAAGGTGGGGGAAGAGGGATGCAAGTTTCTTTAGATATCTTCATTGTACTCAAACAAATTCCTGTATTTTTGGTAATTTAGACCCTGCCCACATGAGGTGAATATTTTATGCACTTTGGGTAGTAATTTTTTATGCTCAGTTTCAATTTTTTAGATAGTATGCAACAAAATAGAACTTGGCTTTAAACACATATTTCTGTGGGTGTCCCTGTTTCACTGGCCAAATAGTATTCCTGGTGCACACCCATGGGCTCTGTTTGCTCTTGGCTAGCACCTGTTACATTGTGGATTAACTTGTTTCTTTGTACCCCCATATGCAGAGGCATATGTTTGGGGGGGTCAAAAGTAGTTGTGGGGCCTCTCAGTCCCCTGGGTTTTGTTTAGTTTTGCTTTTTGGAGGGGAGAAGGCAGGGCAATTGGGGTTAAGTGACTTGCCCAAGGTCACACAGCTAGTAAGTGTTAAGTGTCTGAGATCAGATTTGAACTCGGGTCCTCCTGACTCCAGGGCCAGTGCTCTATTTACTGTGCCACCTAGGCATCCCTCCTCTGGGGTTTTTGAAGTGATCCTTGTAGGATTTTTAAAAGTACATATAATTTGACAAGTGTCAGTAAAATGGATTTTTCAATGCTAATCTGCCCAGTAAGGAGCAATCTTCAGAGGTTAGTGTATGGATCATTTTAACAAATTGAGGGTGTGGAGGATAAAAAAGGGAAGAGGGGGGTAATATTGAGGAATTTTGCTACTTATTTCACACCTCCTACTGTTTCCTCCACCAGCCTTTGCCACCTGTTGGCTTCTTCCACTTCCTCTCAGAAACATACACTTTGCCTCCACTCTTGAGTGTCTAGGATGAAAATCAGTTTATGGGGAATGAAAAAAGGCTGTGGAATTGAGAGAGTTATGTTTCTGCTTAAAAATAACACAAGACTCTAGGGACTGGGTGATCATTCTCTGTATCTGCTTTGCCAGATGGAAAACCTGGTTAATCAATCAACAAGCATTTATTAAGTGTTTACATATTTCAGTGATTCCGCCATTCTGTCTCTTTTTAAGGGCAGATGTGATCATGTCTTCAGATTCGGGCCAGCTCTCCCTTCCTGAGATATACAAATCCTGCAACCTAATTTGCAGGTGCCCTGGGCACCATACTCTTATTACTCTGAGGTCCTCAGAAAATAGTAACAAAATTCCATGAAAACAGGCTGAGCTGAGGAGTTTGTCACTTTATAGTCTGTTGATGTTGAGCTCAGTTCTTCAACTTAAAGGTTAAAGAATAGGCATGGGTACATGTTGCCCCCCCCCTTCCTTAGGGGAAAGGACTGATCTCACTTTTATGGTTGTATATCTAGTGCCTAGCCTAGTACCCAGCACATAGTTGGCACTTAATAAATGTGTGGTGATTTATTAATTGATGTAAACTCTTGGAGAGAGGGGTGGTCATTTAGTTGAATTTATACCAGGTTGAGAAATTGCTTTGGGTAAATGGAGAGATTCTTCTTGTGTTACCAGGCTTTACATCTAGCAGGGGACTGGCATGCTTATGTGCAGTGGAAGCATGGGTATGTTTCCTGCTTTGCGTTGACTTACCTTACATCTCTCACATGGACATATGGACAAGTACTTATTCTCTGAGCAGGCTTGCTTACTCCAACCTCCCCTCTCATTGGCAGGTGCTGATTTCCCAGAGAAAGGCCATCACCACGGGTTTACACTTTTGTGAGGGAATATGCTTCCCCTATTTACCACTTTAATACTCGAGTGTCCTCTAATGTGCTTCTATTTACAAAACCAGTTTTATAGCCAGAATTTTTTTAGTTTTAAAAGTAGTCATGAAAAGTATGCAGCAAGAATCTTCTTGCAGGACAGCCATTCTCTTTTGGAACCTTCATTTAATTCTGGTTTGGAAAAGAGTATGAAAGAAGAGGTCATTCTGCCCCTCCATTCTATGCTCCAGGAGACGTATGCTTAGAAAGGAATCAAGCTACGTATGAATTTCTAGTTGTCCAAAAACCATGATAAATAGGATGCTGGACAATGAAAGAAGTGGGGAATTGTGTTTATAAATAAGTTGCTAGTAAACTAAAAAGTAACATCTTGGATTTGGATAATTTTTATTAAAATGTTCTTATCAGGTTAATGAAAAGTACTGAACTCAGGCAAAAGTGAAGTAATCAAATAAAATAAGACCCTAGTTATATTTTCACTTATAGTTTTTATTTGTGGAGCAGAACAATATGTTTTAAAAATATTTCTTGAATATATCAAGTTGTAAATATATGTGACATTTAATACCAAAATAAGTATTTTGAATTTTGGTATTCCTTTCCCCTCATTTTTTTGTTTCAATAATATACTTTGCTATTCTAGAGAATCAAGTAAAAAAACTACTTGAAGTAATAAATAAATTTAGCAAAGTTGCAGGATATAAAATAAAACCACATATATCCTTGGCATTCCTATATATTTCTAACAAAGTCCAACAACAAGAAATAGAAAGACAAATTCCATTTAAAGTTGCTGTAGACATAAAATATTTGGGAATCTACTTGCCACAACAAACCCAGTAACTATATGAACACAATTACAATACACTTTTCACACAAATAAAGTCAGATCTAAATAATTGGAAAAACATCGGTTGCTCGTGGCTAAATCAAGTTAATATAATAAAATGACAATTTTACCTAAATTAATTTACCTGCTTAGTACCATATCAATCAATCTACCAAAAATTATTTTATAGAGCTAGAAAAAATAGTAACAAAATTCATCTGGAAAAACAAAAGATCCAGAATATTAAGGGAATTAATGAAAAGAAATGCTAGGGAAGGTAGCCTAGCCATACTAGATTTTAAACTGTATTATAAAGCAGCAGTCATCAAAACTATTTAGTACTGGCTGAAGAATAGAGTAGTGGATCAGTGGAATAGATTAGGTACACAAGATACAGCAGTCAATGACCATAGTAATCCTCTGTTTGATAAACCCAAAGACCCCAGCTTCTGAGATAAGAACTCACTATTTGACAAAAAGTGCTGGGAAAACTGGAAAATTTGGAAAAGTATGGCAGCAACGGGGCATAGACCAATATCTTACACTGTATACCAAAATAAAGTCTAAATGGGTACATGATCTAGGTGTAAAGGCTGATATCGTAAGCAATCTAGGAGAGCAAGGAATAGTTTACCTGACAATAATGGAGAAGGAAAGATTTTATGACTGAACAAGAGCTAGAGAGAATTATGAAATACAAAATGGATAATTTTGATTACATTAAATTGAAAAGTTTTGTACAAAGTCAACGTAACCAAGATTAGGAGGGAAGTGGAAAATTGGGGAAAAAAAATTTTACAACCAGTGTCTCTTGATAAAGGCCTCATTTCTAAAATATACAGAGAACTGAGTCAAATCTATAAGAATACAAGTCATTCCCCAATTGATAAATGGTCAAAGGATATGAACAGGCACTTTTCAGAGGAAGAAATATAGATGTCTATAAGCATATAAAAAATGCTCTAACTCATTATTGATTAGAGAAATGCAGATCATAACAACTCTGAGGTACCACATCTCACTGGTCAGATTGGCTAAGATGACAAAACAGGAAAATGATAAATGCTGGAGAGGATGATGAAAAATTGGAACACTAATTGTTGGTGGAGTTGTGAACTGATCCAACCATTCTGGAGAGCAATCTGGAACTATGCCCAAAGGGCTATAAAAAAAGTACATACCTTTTGACCCAGCAATACCACTTCTAGGACTGTATCCCAAAGAGATCATAGAAATGGGAAAAGGACCCGTATGTACAAAAATATTCATAGCAGCTCTTTTTGTGGTGGCAAAGAATTGGAAATTGAGGGGATATCCACAACTGGGGAATGTCTAAACAAGTTGTGGTATGTGAATGTAATGGAATACCATTGTGCTATAAGAAATGAGGAGCAGACGGACTTCATATTAACCTGGAGAGACATATACACTGATGCTGAGTGAGGAAAGCAAGATCAGGATAACTTTGTACGCAATTACAGACACATCATATTTATGATGACCCACTTGGACAGACTGGGCTCCTCTCACCAATGCAAGGTTAGAAGACAACTACAGAAGACTCATGATGGAAAGGGCTATCCACATCCAGAGAAAGAACTACAGAGTTTGAATGCCGTTTGAAGCAAACTACTTGCTTTCTTTTGTGTTTTGTTTTCTTTCATTCCTTCTTTCTCATTGTTCATTCCATTGGTTATAATCCCTCTTTACAACTTGACTAATTTTTAATGTGAAGGTATTTGAAGAACCTATATTTGATTGCATGCCTCCATGGGGGGAAGGAGGGAGGAGAGGGAGGGAAAGAATTTGGAACTTTAGGGATTGTGGAACTGAATGTTGTAAACTAAAAGTAAATAAATTAATTAAAAATGTAAAAAGAATACATTTTGCTAACATATGATTAGTGAATTTGCAAATGGTATATTCTTTCTTTCTCTTCATATAGTAAGACCAAAAGCCAGACTCTACATTGGTTTTTGAAGTCTTTTTATAAAAAATTACTCAAAGTGAAGTAAAGCAGTTTAGAAACATCTTCCTTGGGATTCTAGTTATAGATTAGGTTTTTATGGATTGTTGTTGTTGGTTTGTTTGTTTTTATGTGAAGAGGAAAAGAATGTATGCATACTTTTAAACACCTTGCCTTTTGAGCACATTGATGACAAATCGATATCGAAGTCTTTAATTATTATATCTTTGTGCTTTGCTCTGATCATAGCAAAACCCCCAAAACACAAAAGTTCATACAAATGGAGACTGAAATTGAATTATGAGAAAAACAAGAAAGCATGTGCCTTCTTTCAGAAGACTAGCAACTTTATTAAATGAATCATTATGTTAAAATGTAATTTTTTTAAAAAAAAGTTTGTACATAGTCCAGGACCAAAATGTTATAATTGGGAAATAGGACATGGGAGTCATTCTCATTCTCTCTCTCTGTCTCTCTCTCTCTCTCCCTCTCTCTCTCTCCCTCCCCCTTCCTCCCTCCCTCCCTCCACCTTTACTTTCCCCTCTAAAATGACAGATGTGGATGAATGCCAAGCCATCCCTGGGCTCTGTCAAGGAGGAAATTGCATTAACACTGTTGGATCATTTGAGTGCAAGTGCCCTGCTGGTCACAAATTTAATGAAGTAACACAAAAATGTGAAGGTAAGACCTTTTATGCCCTATGTCTCAGGGGTGAATGAAGGCTGAGGAAATTTGGGGAAACTCATGTTTAATGACCAACTTGTTTATATATGATTCTTTTATCTTGCTTTTTTAATTGTTCGTTTGAATATTCAAATGGAATTTGGTTACAAGGAATAATATACCCTTTTGCTGCTGAACCAGAATGAAGCTACAGACTTTTCCACTTTTATAGACCTATATAATAAGAGGTATAGCTGAATCAAATAAATATTGAAACATGAAATATTTTAAACCATGTTTAAAATGTTTGAGACATTTTTGCATGGCTTTATAGACATGAATTTGAATTCAGCTGTTAGATGTCTTTTAGGGTAGTACATCTTACTGACTTTTTTCCATTTTTAACTTTTTTTTAATAGAAGAGATTTGGTCATGTGGTTAGTGAGATCTATCATGCACCTCACTAATTCTACTTTAAGTGTCTGATATGTTTGCATTTATGAGAAAAATAACTTGCAAAGTCCATTAAACCTTGAAAAATAAATTTTTGATATTATTTTCTATTCCTATTTGCATTTGGATTATAGAAAGTGACTGGTTTGTGGAGAATATATAAATTATACAGTTCATATTGACTGTTTGCCAGAAATGAACTTGACTCTCAGGTAGCATAAAGAAACATAAATGATTGTAAAAGAAACAGTGGAAGGAGCATTAGATCTGGGTTCAAATCTTATCTCTGACAGTTGCTACTTGTGTGATTTTGACTGAGTAATTAACCACCCTGGCTTGGCCTTAGCTTCCTCATTTGTAAAATGAGGGGCTTTTACTATATTCGTTACTGAGCTCTCCTTCACCTTAGATCTATGATCTCATCTCTTCTTGGGACTAAAATTTTCAGGAAATAAAGAAATGAGTAAATCTGAATTAATTTTTTTATTAGAATATGGGCCTCTAATATTGTGACTTCTGCAAATGTCCAACACCATTATCATTTAAATTTGACAAACATTTGAATTGAATCAAATTCTTAAAACTTCAGTTTTGAATTATATATTAAGTGTTTAATAGAAAATTCCTTCCATCAGATTCAGTCCACATAAACTACCTGATATGTCTTGAAAGTTCCACTTAATTGAATGGTCTGTCTGTTGAAAATTCAGGTTCTAATTCTGGCAGGATTCTGCTCAAAAATCATGTTTTGGGGTCATTAGAACGCCATGTAACTTATCATTCATATCCATCTGTTGGAAGATATCTTCAATTTTAATGACTCTGTGTTCTCATTAATCAGATTATCCTTTCATTGATGCAGTTTGAATCTGATACATACCTCCTTATCTTGTGTGATTCTGTTCCATGTTCTTCCATAGATCCTTTTAGAAGATCTGATGAATGTATTGAGAGCCTTCCTGTTACCTCCTTTGCTTAAAATATATTTCCTTGATGATATCCCCTATACTATCTCTTGAGTGGAGGTCATCATCAGATTATGTGTAGCAGCTGACCTAGCATACATCTATCTCTTCCTTGTCTATCCAATTACCTTGTAATTTTAATTCCTTGAGGCTTATGCTATTCCAAGATTCATAACTTTACAACATTGCTAGGAGAACATTTGTATCAAAAAGACAGGTCTTTGCACTGAGAGAACAGCTTGGTTTTATTAAAAGCATTATGAAGTTTCCCAGTGCAAACCAGCCCACTCTTTTCTTCTTGATTTTTGGCCCAACTCATTGTCCATCTGTGATTTTTCTTTTCCTGAATATAAGTATTGATGGGAAAAGTCACTGGACTGATCATCCAACTGCAAGTATTTCTGTTCAGTTGGCATTATTCATCCATTTGATTCTTTCCTGTTTGGATTATTAGATTGATCTTTTTTGCATAATTATGGATCTCATGGAGGGGACTGTTTAATATTCTAGGACTTAATGCAAGTAGCACAATATCTATAAACAGGAGCATCTGGAGGACTTGATCATCTATAGACACTTCCTCTTCCATTTGAACCCAGTGTAAGTAAGACATTCCCCATGGCAATGATTTTATGAAGACTTTTGTGGAAATGTCTTTCTTGGTGCTAACAATCAATAGGTCATTACACAAAGCTTTCCTTCTGGAGGAAACTGGCCAGAGAATGACAAATGGATATAACATGGAACAAATATGTAAACATTTCTTTCATGCTCTATTTTTTATCATTAGTGAAAGAAGAATCGCTACATTTGGATTATGCCTCAGGCTATAGTGTACTATATAAAGAAGTAGAAATGGCATGCATGAAGATAATGTAGGGATGGATGTATGGCTAGATCAGACCAAATACACAATGAAGGAATCCATGTTGAAATGTCTTGAAAACATTAAAAGATCATTTCCTAAGATATCTCAGAGAGAAGACACCAGAAGAATTGGTGGGGGGAGGAGGGGAAGCTCACAAATGATATTAATAGCTCCAAAAGCATCTAAAAGAACATCATTAACTACTGGTCCATGTCTGCTTTCTCATCTTTATAAGATTTTTATAAGAATGATCTACGTGTGAAATAAAAGGCATGCTCAATAAAAATATGAGAATGGAACAGGCAATCTTTTGTAGTCAGTTCTCACAGCAACCTATATGTTCATAGTCACAACTCAAAATATAAGACCACATTGTGTTTATTTTTTTCAGTTACAATAAAAAGAAATTTGACTCAGTAGTTCAAATTGTTCCTTTTAAACCTCTCTATTAAATCAAGGACTCCTTAATTGCTTATGTAAAGATTTTGCAGTATTTGGAAGGGGACCCAAGATAGTAAGGTGGCAGGAAGCAGCACAGTGGGCTGCTTACCCCTCACCCCATCCCCAAATTCCTGCAAACAGATTAAGAAAAAATACCAGACTAAATACCGATGACCAAGAAAAAAAGTCTTAAGAATCCCTTTTTCCAAAAAAAAAAATAAAAATCACTTTTCCAGCCCAAGTGGGCACAGGGAGGTAGAGAGGTATGCAGACACTATGGATAGGCTCACCAGGAGCAGATGTGCAAAGCAATTTGATGCAAGTAAATACTGTTCACCAAGACAAGAGGAGACCCATACTATGGCACTGAAAGGAGAGCAGATGCCACTTGGCAACTTTGTCACATGCTTTACCGTCCAATACTAGGTAACAAATTCAGGGTGGACTGGAGAAGGACCTTGCCTGGGGATAGCATTCTGGATTAAGAATGGCTATAGTCCCTACCATGTCCAAAGAGGAACAAGTTCTGAAGCAAAGAACAGCAGTATGGCTCAGATTCCAGGAAGAGAGCGGGCCTCAGTTCTAGCATCTATCCTAGACAAGCCTGCAAATGAATAGTCAGGATCAGGAATCCCAACCAGTGTGGGGAACAAGCTGTTCTGTCACGATGAACCAGCAGAACTTCCCATGTGGCTGAAAGTGGAGGAATCTAATAGTCTACTGTTACTGAGTTCCAAAACTAGGAAAGGAACTTGCAGAGCTCAGACCAGTGGGGCAGCAACCAGAAATTTCTCTGGATCAAACCACTTTAAAAGCATTGAAAGCTTACAGGTCCCCATGCTGAGCTGTCCTTGAGAGTCTAAAATATATATCATTCAATAACATAAGAAAGTAGCAGCAAGACCATCCCAGATCTTTGTGTAAATGTTCAGAGCCTCACTGCAATTTCAAGTCTGATGTCAGGACGCAGGCTGAAAGAATGAGTGAACAGAAAATGATTCCTATCATAAAGAGCTATTATGGCATCATAAGCCCAGAAAAAAAAACAGAATGACACTAAAACATCTACAACCAAAGTCTCAGATAAAAATAGCTTAATCACAAATTCAGCTAGAATTTCTGAAAGAGATAATGCAAGAGTTTTTTTAAGTATTTACAATTTTTTTAAATAAAAGAAATGGAAAAATTTGGAAAAGAAACAAAAGTTATTAAAGATAAAAATAGAAAGGGGATTAACAACTTGGCACAAGAGGTACAAAACCTCTGCCCAAGTAAAAAAATTCTGTGAAAATTAGACCAAATAGAAACCAATCACTCTGTAAGACAGCAGGAGATATTAAAACAAAAGTCAAAACACTGAAAAAAAGAAGAAAATTTAAACTATCTCATAGCAAAAATAACTGTCATGGAAAGCATATTAAAGAGGAAAAAAAATTAAAAATAACTGGGCTACATTAATGCTATGTCCTAAAAGAAAACTTGGACATAATATTTTTAAGAAATCTTAAAAGAAAACTGCCCACATCTCTTAGAACCAGAGGGCAAAGTGGAATAGAATGAATCCACTGGTTATTTTTTGAAACAAGCCCTCCCCCTCCCCCCCCAGGAATGTTATAGCTAATATCCAGAGCTTTGAGGTCAAACCAAAAAAAATCAAGCAACCAGAAAGAAATGATTCAAGTACTGAGTCAGGGTAACACATGATTTAGCAGCCACCAGTATTAATGAGAGGAGAACTCGGAATATGGTATTTCATAAAGCAAATGGTATAGGTTTACAGCCAGAAATAACTTGTCCAGTAAAACTGAATATAATCCTGCACGTGGAAAAATGAACCTTTAATGAAATAGAGGTGAAGGCATCTAGTGTCACACAGAAGCCCACAGAATTTCAGATTTGGAGTGATCTCAAAGGTCATTTAATGTCCAACTCAGGCCTGAAAAAAGAATCCCCTATGCCACATACCTGACAAATGTTCATCTAGCCTTTGTTTGAAGACATCCAGTGCTGTGACTGCCTATTCTGCCTTTGGATAGTTCTAATTTTTAGGAACTTTTTCTTCAGATTATATTTGCCTCTGCAATTTGCACGCATATTTCCTGTTTCTGTCCTCTGAAGCCAAGTAAAAAAGTTGAATCCCTTTTTCACATAACATCCATTTGTTACATCAAAGTTTTCTTGTTCCAAGAGATGCTATATGGCTGCAAATTATATAGATAAACACGATTGCTGATGAATCAAAATTATGAGTTATCTAAAAGCCAATACACTTTGGCCATAAATGGGCATATTTCCATGTAAAATTGCACACAAGAATTGACACAAAGCAAATCAGTTGAAATATATATGCTCAGAAAAAGGTAATAGACTTATCAAGGAAGAATAATGAGTGATAATTCATGGACACATCCCCCCAGCTCTCTCACTTCGAGTTAATTATATTGTCTCCTTATCTTAGCTAATCATGCACATGTATACCCTGCTCTGCACTTTTCTGTCCCACCCCATCCCTAATAGACTGTTAACTCTTTGGAAGCATTAGCTTGGTTATAGAGCTCCATGTATTGCTAATGATAAATGCTTGTGGAAATTAAGTTAAGTGCCTTCTTCTTAAGATCTGTGTTATTTCCAAAGACCTCCTTTTAATCATCCCAAAAGAATACTCTTAAACTAAATAATCTTTTGGGCATTTGTATCTTAGCAACAGCAGTAACACTGTAAATATGAATCTGCTTCTATCCTCTCCATTCTCCCACCCCACCCCCTTGGTAAGTTTGAGATGTCATGCCAGTTTTGCTTCTTTCAGGTCAACCTCTTGGCTCTATCTTTCCCCCAGTATGTATTAAAGACTTTAGTTCAATTTATATCCATCAAATTGGAATAGACCCACTTACCTTTATGAAACTTCACAATGACAATACTGTTTATGTTAACATAAGCTCTAATATAAGCAGTAAAATATTGTTTGGTTTAGCCCCAATCCTAGAATAGAAAAATGGTGATTTTGCTTTTAAAAAGGTCAAAATGTTGCTTTTAAAACAAACATGGAGAACTTGAGTCAGAAGACACTTGAATCTATTCCACTTATATCTAAATTTTTCTTTGTTGATTTAAGGACTCTTCTCAGACCTGAAAAGTTCAGTTTTGTTCAGTGTCTTCTACTCCTCCAAGGATTGAAGCAGAAGCTTCAACAAACACTTAACAGTTCAAGATAGAAAGTCCTATGTTCCTAGCATTCCCATACATGGAATGGAAGGTTGCCTAAACTACTAATGTCATAGCTGCCCCCTGAGTTTTCTCTTAAAAGGCCTTATGGAGGAAAAACTTATGAAGAAATGTCCAAACTCATCAAAAACAGTGTTGAAATAAGAATAATTGGATTGCCATTGAATGGGGCAGTTAGAGTTCTCAGGCTTCTTCTGCATCATAAAGTGATTTGTCTCTTTGTGACTGTCACATAGAAGTTGGTTAGGTCTTGGTCAGCACTCACTTTTCAGTAACCCTTCAGGAGGCTCACAGTAATGTACTGATGTACTCAAATGAGAATTTTCTGACCAAGTCCAAGAATTGTGGGAGTGCCTAACTTTATATAAGGAATTTGTCTCTGAAGATTTGTGTGTAAATTAAACTTTTGTGAATTGAACCAAGTTTCAGGAAATGACTAGCATTTAAATAATTTTTTGTAAGTTTGTTTTGTAAAGTGAGTAATCACTTTATCTATCACATTAACTTGTCTATTTTTAAAAATTCATATTTTCACAAGTTGGGACTACTCAAAATGATGGTAAACCTAGACAGAGACCTAGACTCATGATTTAGAGCTGGAAGGGAATTTCAGAAGTCCGAATCCATTCATCATATTTTCCAGATGAGAAAATTGAGGCTTACAGAATTTAAGTTACTTGTCCAAGGATGCACAATAAATAGCAAAGACTGAATTTTAACTCAGAATTGAAGTATTTTATAGCTATAATAGTTTCATGTCCAGTATCATGTTTGATCTTCAAAATAACCTGGTGAGGAAGATGATGAAAGCATTCTCATTGCCTTTTAACAAATGAGAAAAATATGATAGAAAGAAATGGTTACTTTCTCCCAAGCTCACAAAATTTTTAAGTGCTAGAGGTAGCTAAGTGGTACAGTGTGTAGAACTTTGGGCCTGGAGTCAGGAAAACCTGACTTCCAACCCAGCTTTGGACACATTAGTTATGTGACTGTGAACAGATAAGTTAACTTTTCTCTGCCTCAGTTTCCTCATCTGTAGAATTGGGATAAAAATAGTAACTACCTCTTGGGCTTATCGGGAGGCTAAAATGAGATAGTATTTGTAAAATGCTTTGCTAACTTTAAGGCATTACATAAATGCAAGCTATTATTTTTATATAATGCTTTAAAACACAAGGTGCTTTATGTATATAACCTTATTTGATGCTAACCACCACCCTGTCTGGTTTACTTCCTTCATTTTGCAGATAAGGGAACAAAGTCTGAGGACTTAGGTGACTTGCTCAGGGTTAGATGTGGGATTTGAACACCTGCCTTCTGACTCTTAGTCCTTTCTTCTTCTACATTATACCCTCCTGTCTTTCTAAAGACTTGATGAGAAGTGATCAAAATTTCTAATACTATGTTAATGAATAATATTGATCACTTATTGTAAGCATTCTCTTAAACTAGATTTAACTCTGAAAGAGTTTATTTCAGAACAGATTCATTTTCTGTTTATAAGTAGCTTAAAGAAGCCATGTTTGGACTAGTTTTCCAAATACTATATTTCTAACATATACACTCTAGTTTTTCTTGCTTATTCGATGTTTATAAAGATAATATATTAAAATATTTTATTTCTGAAATGTGAAAATAAGCTTTAAAATTTTTCTGTCTTAGATTACCCTATTATATTTTTAAAATTAGTTCCATCCATTAAGATTTTCAGTTAAGGTTTCTTCCCTTCCTTTCTTAGTGGAAATGTTTAGATGAAAAGTTATCCAAAACTAACACTTGACAAACTGGATTCTAGACATGGAAAACAGTAATAGATTAAACATACAACAGTGTACTTGTCTTGTCTGTGATGAATATATAGGCCATGAAGAATGGGGGAAAGTTGCCAACAGTGTATTCTTGCAGTCATACCATATTGCAGTCAAATTCCTTCCCTTAAAATATCCTAGTTAGTATGAAGATGGAAGATGTCTTTACATACACCTTTTGTAGAAAGTAGTAGAAAAGATTGCCTCACATTTTCCCATGTGTTTCTGTAGAGTTGCATTGAAATCCTGTGTTAGTATATACAATATTTAACAGTGACAGTGTTTTGCTCATACTTAGTCCAATTATAGTATACTTTTAAAAAATTTAATTGCTGCTATATTTGACCAAATATATTTTATACAGCTGCTATTGCTTCTCAGTCACAAAATTGGGCTGAGTTTATTAACAAGATATTTATGGTACATGACCTCACGTGAGCCCTTACTCCTATGAAGCAATCCTATTCTTATTGATATCTGAAGTCATTTCCCCTATATGATTATTTTGAACTTTCTCCTCTATTTTCAAGTCACCCTAACTGCATCCCTAAAACTTCCACTTATGTCAACAGATTTGGCCTCCTACTTAAATGAAAGCCTGGCTGAAACTTGCCTCTCTAGCTGATATACTTTTGCACTCCCCTTTAAATACTCTGTGGTCCTGCCAAACTGGCCTCTTCATCACAAGCAACTTTCCTTTTTCTTATCTCTGTGCCTTAGCAATGACTATCCCTCATGCATGAAATGCTTTCCCTCACATCTCATCTCTTGGAATCTCTAATATCCTTCAAAACTCAAGCCAAGTGCACCATTTACATGAGGCCCTTCCTGATCTTCCTTCCCCCAACCATTTTCTACCCCAAATTACCTTGTATTTCTTTTGCATATATGTATATATGTACACGTATTCCCTGATAGAATATAAACTTCTTGAGGGCAGGTAATATTTATTTCACTTTAGTCTTTGTACTCCTAGCACTTAACATAAAAAAGGCCAGGAACCTGTAAAATACTTTATAAATTGTTATTGATTGAGTAAATGATCGAAACTATCCAATAGGATGTCTCTCATCTTGCTTTCTGTGCTTCTTTAAACATCGTAGCATTATTATTCTTTTCTCTTGTCTGTTATCACATAAGAAGAGATTGCCTTTCTCCTTACTGAGGCTAATCCTTCCACCCATGACACTGATCCCATTTCTCTCATTAAAAGGGCCTTGCTGTAGATATCCATCTTCTCTTTCTCATCCTTCTGTCTTTTCCTATTTGATTAGTTCTGTCCCATATACGTATAAATATACTGAGGTCTTCATAAATCTTTAAATGAATATTTAAAATCCTTCCTATAAAACCACTATTGATAGCACTATCATTTAGCCAGTCTCTCGTGTTTGAAAATGCATTATTTTTTCTCAGTCCTCATTCTCCTTGGCCTTTTGCTAACATTTCTAAAATGTTTATTTTCTCCTCTTTTGGGTACCCTTTCCCTTTCTTGATATCTGTGACACTGTTTTCTGCATTTCTCCAGCTACCTGCTGGTAGTTGTGCTGTCCTCATGGTGTCCTTCAACCGTTGATCGTGCTTCCAATGATCTCTGAGTGGAATGGATGAAGAGGAGGAAGACTCTGTCCTTGATTCTTTTTTCTTCTCCCTCTGCACCTACTCATTTAGCTATCTCATCCACTGTCATGGCTTTAATTCTCCATTTTCATGCAATTTACTACCAACTGTCATTCTTCTACTCAAAACCTTTAATGACTTGTTGCTTTATAAGATAAAATGTATGGTCTTTAATGTGAAGTTTAATGCCTTTACAATCTGGCATCAGCCTTCCTTTCCAAACTTATTTCTTTCTCTTTTCCTTCATGTACTTTATGCTACAGTCAGAATTCAATTCAATAAAAATAAAGTGCCTACTATATACACGAGGATCTGTCCGTGGTACTGGAGCTAAAAAGACAAAAAATGTTACAATTCTTCCTCTCAAAGAACTTATGTTCTATGAAAAGCATACTATATATGCAAATAAATGAACGGGCAATTTGAGGAAGGAGAAAGCTCGAACAAGGTGGAAGGAGGAAGGGAGGGGTGAGGTGGGAAAGCTTCACATAGGAGGTTGTGGCACATGAACTGAACTTTGAAGATAAGTATTCTGAAAAGTAGAGATTAGAAGGGAGTGCATTTCAGACATGGAGAATAGCTAAAGAGAAGGCAGAGAGGTAAGAGATGGAATGTAGAGTTTAGGCAATATTAGCAATACATCCCAACTAGACTATAGAGTTCATGAAAGGGAGCAATGTGAATTAAAGCTGTAAAGAGAGATTGTAGTCAGATTGTGGAGGTCCTTAAATGTCAAGCTTAGGAGTTTATCCAAAAGGTGAAAGGGAGCCAGCCACTGAAAGTTTTAATCAGTGGAATGACATGGTTGAACCTATTTCTTAGGAATATTAAGATGATTTAGAACTTGAAAGGTACAGAGACTATTTGGGAAAGTGAGAAAAAATATTGAAGATGATAAGATAATCAAGATGGTTGGAAGAACAGGGTCAGTAAGAGTGGTGATGAGATTGGGGGGAGAACTATAAAATTAATAGGATAAGTTGAGTGGTCACTCTAAAACCTAATATAACTTGTACTGTATTAAAAGAAAAAGAGAATGACAACTCCAAGTTTTCTTATCTACCTTATAATTGTAATAATAATTTGCATATCTATTACAATAATTTTGCTTTTGTTTTCCCAATGGGGATAGTGTGAGAGTGAGACAAAGTAGATTTTTGTTAGTTGATAAAAATTTAAGCTTATTTTAAAAATATAATAATCCAATAATTGTCTAAATACACAGAAGTGATTCCTAAAAAAAGGGAGAATAAAGGAAAGTATTCAGAAAAGCTGTGTAGCTTCTTAGAGAATACAATTGCTATAAGAGAAGAACTTAGAGTGGGAAAAATCATGAGTGGAATACTGAAAATCGTTCACTAGCTTTTTATTAATCTGTCAATATTTTCACGTATTTCCTTCTTTTCTTCTAATTTTATCTGCCTTAAGTTTTGTTTTGTAAAATCTTTAATTTTATTTAATCAAAATCATCCATTTTATCTCATGTGATTCTCTTTGTCTCTCGTTTGGTTAAGAACTCTTCCCCTCTCCAAAGATCTGACAGGTAATTTCTTCCATGCACCACTAATTTGCTTATGATATCACCTTTATGTCTAAATCATATAACCATTTTGAGCTTATTATCTTGATATACAGTGCGAGATGTTGGTCAGATGTTTTCGGTTCACTTTACTGGTTTTATAAGACTCTAGGGTTCTTTCTTGAGGGGAAGAATGATATCAATATTATGGGCTAACCACATTGTCGTTGGCTTTTATTGTTTTTAGTTGCATTGTTTCAGGGGAGCTGGTCTGATTAGCAATGTATCTAAACTCACATAAAAATGAGCCATTTATATAACAGGTTTCTGATGTTTGCTAAAAAAATACTTCTTTGCACCATTACAGATATTGATGAGTGCACCACTATTCCTGGAGTCTGCGATGGGGGTGAATGTTCAAACACTGTCAGCAGTTATTTTTGCAAATGCCCCCCAGGATTTTATACCTCTCCTGATGGAACCAGATGTATAGGTAGGTAAAATGAAAATGGGGGCACACTGTTGATGGAACTCTGTTATGAACATTTGCTAAGCAGATGATATTTGCTTCTGTATTGACCAGTTTTCTGAAAAAGTTTGCTCAGTAGAACACATAATACTACTATATCCTCTCCAATTAGGGCAGAACTTTAACCTTATGGAAAGGTTGGTATGTGAGTACCTTATTTAATGAGTCTGCAACCCAATATATGACTCAATAATTCAGTGCTGAATTAGCATAGCTCAGACTGGGTCAGAGTAATGGAATTTGGCTAGTTATAGAGATGCCTCCAGGAATATTTTGAGGATATGAATCAATTCTCCCATCCATCTATGCAGTTGATTTTAAGGATTTCAACAATCTGACTTCTCTACTGCCTAACAGGGACCTTCCATTCTAGCCAAGAAGGTCTACTTACCACTCCTAGAACATACCATATGCTTACTCTCCACTTGGAATGCTCCTCAGTACCAATATACTCCAAACCTCAGATTATATTCCCCAATTCTTTTTTCTTTCTTTCTATGAGCCCCTCCCTATTCATCCCACTGGCAGCTGAGCTTTCCTCTCTTGAACCCCTTTAGTACTGCTAATCCATACCACTCATGTATCATACCACCTGTGCCATATCTTAGAATGCCTTCTATTAAAATTTATTTTAGC
This sequence comes from Petaurus breviceps papuanus, assembly GCF_028583685.1. Classification (NCBI taxonomy): domain Eukaryota; kingdom Metazoa; phylum Chordata; class Mammalia; order Diprotodontia; family Petauridae; genus Petaurus; species Petaurus breviceps. The sequence continues at coordinate 16,894,502 of NW_027186296.1, read as the reverse complement.
ATCTATATATTTTTTTCTTTTTGACTATTATAAGGTCTTTTTGTAAGCCAGTGATTTAGCTTATGCCTTTTGTTCACATAAATACACCTCTAATCGCTAGAATTTGGGGCATTGTAACAAAAAATTTGGGGCATTGAACTAAAAAATTTAAGATTGCAAGGGAAGAAAATATTTTTGAGTGTGTCAAGATTACATAGGCAAGCCAGTACTATCCTAGAAATCTTCCGCTTTGCTCAACATGCTTAATCTATTTCTGGTTATTATACCTTCACCCATTTTTTCAACCACAGAGTCTCTCAAAATTCTGACTTTTTTCCACAATTTCCACAACTGTTCAGGGCTATAAGTGAGCATTATTGTTTGTAAGTGTTGGTCATTTATAATTCAGATGTTTTAAGTCTGGGACTGCTTATATACACAAACATGATTTATTGCTCTGCCAACATTTAGTTGCAAAATTTTGATCCAAGTCCCCAAGCTCTAAATCTAATGAGTGAGCCATCAGGCTAAAAACAGACATGTCAACACAGACACAATTCCTAGTTTTCCAAACATAAGTGTATATTAGCCAGTTGATTGAATTTAGCACTAAGTTTTGCAGCCATAGCCTGAAATTCTATTTGTAACCTGAAAGTAGACCACACTGTAAATTATATGTACATATTTCATAGTATGGTCAAGTGTTTACATTAGGTTGTGACCACCAAACTTATTTGCACCTGGGACATAACACTAGATTTGAATGTGTCTCTCCACTCACAGTAGACTTTGGTGTAAACCCAAGACATTCTCTGAATACTGAACATCAAGCATTAAATGGTCTTGAGCAGTTGCAAATTTATAACATCTTGAAAGGTTCTACAGATACTGTTTCTTAATCCTCTTTATGGGGAGCTCCTGTCCTCAGCTTCACAAAGCTAACACTGTTTTTAGTTCCATTGACTCCATTCATCCTGGAACTTGCTACATTAAACTTCCTCTGCCCCTTAGTTGTGAGTTCAGTTTGACCAGTGGTACAGGAACTTGAACCACAAAAAGAAAAAAAAAAAAAAAAAAAAAAAATTAGAAAGCAATTTAATACCTGCCAATGGTTTAAAAATATTTTTTAGGAACTTTTTTTTTGCTTTTCAAAAACTAGCCCATAACTTTGTTTTATGATTTGTTTATGTTTTTTAGACTCGTTGATATTAATGATTTAAGTGTCTCTAAATTAGTTTTGTTTCTACTTAGTAGCTGAATTGGAGGATGATATAGTATAAACAGTTTCTGGTCAGGTTTTAGCCATGTTAGTTATAGTCATCATTCACTGCATCCTTTGTTGACTTTCTCATTAGAAAATGCATCCATAAAGTTTTCCCACATAATATGCACAAGAACTAACATTTTCAGTCATTGCCTTTTTATTTCTTTAATATTTTCCCGATTTCACAGTGCAGATCACAATATTTTTATCTTGTTAAATCATGTACAAGAAGTATTTTTTTAAAACTTCCTTGGGTTGAGGACATGTGAAAGCTTCCCTTTCCTTGCACTTCTTAATTTTCCTAATACTTAGGAAACTTCAATCTTTTAAAAAAAATTTGTCTGGAAAGTCATAGCTCCTCTAAGCCTTGAACATGTTTCCCATAAATTCTATTAACCTTCCCTCCACACAGTGACTATTAACACCTACAAAAAACAAAAACAAAACTCCCTATTGGTTTATTGGATATTAACTCATTTGTTTGAAAAACTAAATGTTTTGTGTATTTGTATATAATGATACAGGTTAAAATAAATATAGGTGTTATACTTTTTAAGCAATTAGACGTTTAACAGTTTGTAAAACAAAATATAGGGTATAAATTATTCACTTTAAAGTAAAAAATCTTTACTCAATGAGTTTACCCCAAATTCCTTTAGTTAATAAGATCACCTAATATTTAAAATACTACTCAGTTTATGAAAAGTGGATTTATCCTGAACATAAAGGGAAGTGTACTTTGCTTCAAGTTAAATATCCATTTAGACATCTGGTAGGTAGATAGAGATGGTAGGTAGTAGGTTATCTATTTCACATTTATCATAGCAATATCTCACTTGAAACCTATTAAAACAGCCCATTTCTGTTTTGTTATGTGCTGCTTTTCTGGTAGCACCGACTTGTATTGTGGTGTGTCATATGTTATCATGACAAGAATGTAACCCAATAAAAGTAATAATCTAGGGGGCGGGTAGCTGGTGCAGTGAGTAGAGCACTGGCCCTGGAGTCAGGAGGACCTGAGTTCGGATTTGACCTCAGACACTTAACAGAAAAAAACAAAAAAACCCAAAACAAACAAACAAACAAAAAAAACTAGCCGTGTGAACTTGGGCAAGTTACTTAACCCCAATTGCCCTCCAAAATAGCAAAAAAAAAAAAAAAAAAGTAATAATCTAGAAATGTGTCTTGCTGTGTTGCTTTGAAAAGAAAACTTTCTTGCCAAGAAACAATTCCTCCAAGAAATGTCATATCCTATAGGAGTATTTGGAATTATGAATAGTTTAACCTGTGAATTTTAGTTAGTTCCTTTTAAAAACCCTCCTAGTGGTAAGTTATTAGGACCAAAAGAAAAACTAATAAATGAACATTTAATTTAGGTGAGGTTTTTTTTTTTTAAAACCAATCTTCTCCTCCATCCCTGTTTTACCCTTAAGTCTGACTCAATGCTAGCTTGGGGGAGATAGGGAAGACTTACAAAATGTCTTATCATTTCAGGTTGTTTTGAAATAGATCGTAAGAAATATTGGTAAATAAATATTTAATTTAGGTGGATATTTTTTTAAATCAAAATTCTCTCCCATTCCCTGTTTACCCTTAAAGTCTGACTCAATGTTAGACTCAGGGGGAAAAAAGGCCAAAAGGATTTGACACAATGTCATATCACTGCAGGTTGTTTTAAAAATAAATCTCATATCTTGTATAAGCTTGTAAAGTTATTAGAATTAAATAGTTTGATTCCAAGGAGAGTATATTATTCAATTCCATAAACATTAAGCACCTAACTTCTATGTAATTGATATTTGGACTCTCAACATGTCAAAATAATTGCAAAGATACATATTTTAGTAGTTACAAAAAACAATGATTTTATATTAACACATGACACAAAATCAATACATATGAATATATAACATCATGGTTGGTGATTTTCTTTTTCTCCCATCCTCTTTCTGCTTGTTCTTTCCTACAACTAGTTTCAATAACGAATCCAAGAAGTAGGTGCACTATTTGAATTGGTGCTGCGTATTTCCACTGGGCAGTTGTAACTTTAGTGGGAATATTTCCAGGGTTCATTATTCATACTCACCCCACCCCTACTTGCCTCAGGACTTCAAGGCAGGAAGAGAGAAAAGGGGAGGAGTCTGTTACTTGCGTGTTGCACATGCTCAGTGTGAGTGGGAAGAGGAGTGTGTTGCACATGCTCAGTGGGAGTCGAAGGAAGCGGAGGAGTGCGCACATGCTCAGCCTGATATTGCACCTTTTCCTCAGGAACTGTTGAAGTAAACCTCAGGAGCTGTGCCACTTTTCGGTGTTTCACGTGAATGATCTCTGTGCACTTCTCTGCCCTCACAGATGTTCGCCAAGGATTCTGTTACACGTCCCTGGCCAATGGACGCTGCAACAACCAGCTTCCTCAGCAGCTCACCAAGACCCAGTGCTGCTGCGACGTGGGCCGCTGCTGGGCCGCAGGGCCCGCCACGGCCCCTGAGATGTGCCCCATCCGGGCCACAGGTAGGGTTTCTTCGGGCTGTCTGCTCCAAGCCCTTAAAAAAACAATAGAAAGAAAGGTCTAGCAAGGCAAGGGAATAAAATATCTGTTCTAACTTCTGCTGAAATCCTGGGGAAAGGACTACAGCTCTCCAGAAAGTGGACCGTTGTTGTTATTTACTTTTTAGGTAATTAATCCATGCACAAGACCCCGAGAGGCCTCCTTCTGAGGAGGTCCAAACTGTCTTCATTTTTATTGATTTTTGTTGGCTTTACTTTCTCCCACAATGTTTCCAAAAAGCCAGTATAGTGGCTCTTCTCTTAGGAACATTTTGGGTAATAAGGCACGGCAGTGTAGAGAATGGGAGGTATCCTTCTCCCCTCGCCCCCTTTTATTCAATACTGGGTGAGTCTTTCTAGTAGAGTCCAAGTCTTGATCTGAGGGAGATCAAGAAATTAGAAGAAATTCAGAGAAGACCATTTTGAAAGGTGAACATTTGTGAATAAGAACAATGGAAAAAGATTGGATTTATAAGGATTATTTAACTTTAAATAGAAAGGGGTACTTTAATACTGATCTCAAGGATTATGTATGAGTATACTATATCATTGGACTATTATTTATTCCTTATTTCTGGTGAGAAAAGAGCATATCAAATTGAACCCATGTTTAACAAAAGGGTTTATTGAAGGACAGAACTGCTGTATATGAAAACTGGTTACGATTTTTAAAAACAGGATAATTTTGTCAGATACCAATGGTTGATTTCAGCCTACCTGAAGACAGGGGGGATGTATGTGTGCCACCTGGGCAACATTCTATCCTACCAGGTGTTCTGGCTGCAATGCAGTTTCAGCTTCTCTTCTATGATGAAAATATTCTATTTATCACAGTCTAACCCTTTCCCAACACCCAATCCAAACCTGCCTTTTCTGTCATGACTAAATTCTCCTATGTCAGACTTTTTTTTTAATGACAACACTTTCCATCTCCTAGATCTTATTGAGAGTTAGCTTTTTCTAACTGAAACCATTCCTATCAATTTCCTCCAGTTATGGATGTTCCCCCACCCCCAGTGCTGCTCATCTGATTCACAGAGAGAGGAAAAAAGAGGTTAGCCTAGCTATTCCATTGCCCCCCACCACCACTTCTGGACCATCATTGTTCTTCTGTCACTAAACAGCATCTCTTTTTGAAGACTGTGCCATCTTAGACACATCCTTGCGTCACTATTGTTGTCTGAGCTCCAGGATGTTCTCTTACCTTCCTCAATGACTTCACAATCTAGTTAACATTTTCTCTTCAGTGATTTCATCATCCAAGTTGACTTGTTTTCCAGCATCCTGGGTTTATATCTCTTTCACTTCATTTCATCACTATCTGAATGTCCTTCTGGTAGTATCTCAAAACTCATCTCCAGTTCATTTTAGTCACTAATTAGCATGACCTTAGACTTAGTTGTGCTTTGAAATTACTCTACCTCAAAGATCTTGGATTCCCAGCTTTCTGACTATATTTTCCTTACCGTCCATTTCTTCCCCTTCAGACTCATTGAATCTACTCTTTGTAATCGTGAATCTTTCTTATTGTTAAAATTTATCAGTGATTATCTGGATATAGTTACTTCCCTAGCCAACCTGGATGCATGGTCAGCTTCAGAGTTGCTTTTGCTATTGTCATGGAATCCCAATCCCCCTTAATTCTTTTAGTATACCAACCTTGCTAATCCTGAACACTGAGCAACCACCACTATCCACTTTATCTGTTCTTGCTCTTTTCTTTCACTGCCATAAAGTAATTTGAGGTTTCTCTGCCTACTTCCTCACCCAGTTAAGGTCCAATTTCCTTGCCAACACACCACTGAAACTGCTTTTTCAGAAGATACCCATGACCTCAAATCTTTTTTAAATCAAAGATCTTTTTTAAAATTTTATTTTATTTTGACCTTAAGAAATAAAAAAGCATTTCCATAACATAGTAGTATAGAAAAAAGAGGATTGTACATGAAACTGTAAATCTATTATGTACAACTTACTATTCTCCTTAAATATATAATACCAAAGGTCTTTTCTAAGTAATCATCTCTCTGAAATATTTGGCTCTGTTTATTGCCCTTCTTGAAGCATGATCCTAAGTTGATATCTATGACATTGTATTTTGTTTTTATTCCTACCTTTCTGTCCATTCAGTCTTTTTTTTGCCTTTTGGAGGGCAATTGGGGTTAAGTAACTTGCCCAAGGTTACATGGCTAGTTCTTTTTGTGTGGCTGTTAAGTGTCTGAGGCTGTAACCAAACTCTGAACTCAGGTCCTCTGACTCAGGGGCCAGCCCTTTACTCACTGCGCCACCTCGCTCGTCCATTCAGTCTTTGTCTCATACCCCAAATGTAGACATATTCCAATGTCTGTCCTCATTCTTCTCTTATTCCATTCCATCTACTCTCACAGTTTAAGCTACCCTCTCTATTTGTACTTGGTTTGGCATTCAAGGTCCTCCTTAACCTGGCGTTAACCTATCTTTCTAGACTTATAAATCAGTCAATCAGAAGGGCTCTTATTAAGTGCTTACTATGTTCTAGGCAACGAGCTGTGCTCCAGAGATACAAATACAAGGAATGAAACAATCCTAACTCTTAAGAGCTTACATTTTCTCGCGGTTTCTACTTCTGTTTACATACTTTTCTTTCTGCCTGGCATGCTATCCCTCTCTAATTTCCAACTATTTGAATCCAACTCATTCTTCAAGATCTAGTTCAGAAGTCATGTCATTCATGAAGTATGTCCTGATTACTGAAATTAGAAATGTTGTCTTCCGAATTTCTAAAGTTCTTTGTACCACTCTTATAGCATTTATCCCTTGCTGCTTTGTCACAGAACAAAGCTGTCTCTTCTAGTGCCAGAATCTTAAGAACTGGAAGGGATTTCATAGGCCATTGTTTAACCTAGGGGTGAGGAACCTGTGGCCTTGAGGCCACTTTGGTCTTCTAGGTCCTTAGGTGTCACCTTTTGACTGAGTCCAAGCTTTATAGAACAAATCCTTTTTTTAAGGGTATTTGTTCTGTGAAGTTTGGATACAGTCAGAGGGCCACACTTGAGGACCTAGAGAGCCACATGTGGCCTTGGAGCTGCAGGTTCCCCCCACCCCCCTTGTAGAGAAACTTCTTCTGAAGCAACCTGTTTTTCTTTTGATTGTTCAGATCTTAGGAAATTTTTCTTAAGTCAAGCCTCAGTGTGCCTCTTTGCAATTTCCACTCACTATTCCTACGGTAGCTCTACCCTCTGAAGTCAAATAGAATAAATCTGTTATCTTCTAGTATATCTCTTCAAATATTTGAATCACATTTATCATGTTCCCCCCAAATTTTCCATTCAGGCTAAATATCTTTACGTCCTTCAGCACTTTTTCAGATGACCATGGTCTTGAGCCTTTTCACTTTGCTGGTTGCACAATTCTGGATGCTGTCTAAAGTATAAATAGCCTTCCTAAAAGTAATGCCTAGACCTAACTAAGCATAATACTCCAGATATGGTATAGTCATAATAGAATACAACTTCCTCTCTAGGCCTGGACTTAGGGTTGCATTAGCTTTTTTTGTTTTGTTTGTTTCTATATGATATTGTTGATCTTTATTAAACTTATAATCCACTTTACATTTATCTCTATTGAATTTCATCTTTTTTTATTTGACTTGATGTTCTAACAAGTCAGAATTCTTTTGAATCTGTCATCTGTGGGAGTTGTCCCTTGTAGTAAATTTGGTATTCGTAACATCTTGGCTTTTATTCAAATCACTGATAAAAACTTCATTGGAGACCTCTTTCCAAGTTGATATTGAACCATTACATCTCCTGATAGATGATAACTTTCTTGGAGATAAAATACACTTCTTTTGGGGCGGCTAGGTGGCACAGTGAGTAAAGCTTTGGCTCCAGAGTCACGAGGACCCGAGTTTGGTTCCAGCCTCAGACACTTAACACCCACACAAAAAAACTAGCTGTGTAACCTTGGGCAAGTTACTTAACCCCAACTGCCCTCCAAAAAGGCAAAAAAAAAAGAATCAATAAAAAAATACACCTCTTTTTATTTTTTAATTCCTTCCTAATGCCTAGCACAGAACCTTGAACATAATAGGTGTTTAGTTGATATTTGTTGAACTAATGATGGCCTCTTCAAGTCTCTTCTACCCTTATGATTCTAGAGTTAAAGATGCAACTTGGTTTATCCTCATGTGGTCTGTGTCCTGTAAAATGGATCTAGACAAAGAAATTTTAAGGTAACAAGTGAATGTGAGGTTAGAGGCATCTCTCTTTGTAACAATGCCATGTATTTGATTCAAAATAAAAAATTTTATTTGTGTCCATCGACTCTACTGCTTACAGAATTGTAATTCGTTATTGCAGGTTGCACACCTGCACATAGATGTTAAAATAAAATTTCTGTTTATTGCTGAGAATTATATATGGAAATTAAAGGAGCCATAAAAACATTTACTATATTTCAACATCTAGCATGTCATATGTGTTGCCAGATTCTTTTTGTGCCTAATAGTATGGCCCAAGAGTTAATTAGTTACATATAGAGACTACATTAAGTCCTTCAGCACACTAAAGTGCTTTTTAAGGAAAAAATTTAGTGAGTTTCTACTTTGGTAAATCACTGCTTTAGAAGTTCCAGGCTTACTGCTAGGACATGACTTAGTCACTGTTTTATAATACTTCAAAAATTAGCCTAGAAATTGTGAGACTATGCTTAGAGCTTAAATGGTCTGTAGTTAAGGTGGAGAAAATCAATGCAGTTTTCTGGAAGATCAGGAAATATGAGGATCAGAGTTTGGGTCCACTTTGCTAGTACCACATTCTTCAGAACTTTAGAATTTATAGATAAAATGATGATGGAAGAAGGTGATTTCAATGGATAAGCTTCTAGGAGAGTTTTGGGAGTATATGGAAGCTCTTCAGAAATGATGTGTTTCACCTCAACAAAAATGGTACGAAGCTACTTATAATAAACATTTAAAAGATGGTAGTTTTTACTTGAAAAAGATGTGTAATATTGTTGTGAGACAACAGTGTGTCTTTAGGTTGGTGAGTGGGAGAAGCAGAGATTCAGACTGACACAAGTCCTGCTAGAATAATTGGGTAGAATTAGATAATGTGCCCCAAATAACTTTATAATGAAGTATTCTCTTCATTAACTCAGAGAAGACAATAGAGAGAAACAACAGAAAAACATATTTATTCTAAAGTATTTTTTTAGAAATAGATTCATTTTTTAAAATGGGAGAATAGTATCAAGTGATAGAATAGTCATTTCATAAATTTGTGGAAAAGAGGATAACTGGTAGGACAGGGTGCTGTCAGGTATTAGATTTTATCATTAGGAGAGTGTTATAATTAAATGTAAGCATAGTATGAAGAGTATTGTGATGTAATGTAAATAGAATTTGACTCTGGTTTAAATCCTTGCTCCAGTATTTTCTACTGTGTAATCATAGGCAAGTCATGTCACTGAATGTTTCCTAAACTAAAAAATAAGGATTATAATCCCTCACAGGGTTAATAGTATTAGCGATTTAGAACTGAAAGAAAGTTTAAAGGTCATTTAGTCCAACCCCCTCATTCAACATATGAGGAAATTTGGGACTAGAAAATTTAAGTGACTTCTCAAGATCACTTAGTAACAGAGCTAGAGTTCAAATCTAGGTCCTTGTACTCCAGATCCAACACTTTCCATTGTGCCTCATTGAAAAAGAAGCTTTTGCAAAACCTTAAATTGCCATATAAATGTGGGTTACTATTTTCTTAACCAGGCAACACAAAGTAGTACAGAATCCCCATGGGAAGAAATTCCAGATATAAAATAAAACTGTGGTAATAGGGCTTCATGCTACAGACCACCTGACCTGGATAATAAAACTGGCCTGGGAATGTTAAATGAGATTGGAAAAGCCGCCAAATTAGACCAGGTAGTAATAATGGGGGACAACATAAGAACATCATAATTATCTACCCATACACTGGCAGGATTCCCTACGGGGATGTAACAAGGAAGGTTTTTGGATAAGACAAATGACTGCTTCTTAGAAGAAGTCAAATTAGAGTCCACAAGGAAAGGAAATAGCTTGGGTTTGTTTCTGAGTAGTGGACAGGAACTGGTGTAGGAAGTATCAGTGGGTGAACCACTATGTGGTAGTGATTATAGTGTGATTAAGTACAAAATCCTGGCAAGAGAGGAAAAACCAACAGAAATCCACCACATGGTTCCTCAGTTATAAGAGAAGGAACTATGACAAAATGTGGGCATTATTTAGGGGGAAAATGGGAAGGAATAGTTTTTTTTTTAAACACCCAAAGTGAATAACCCACAGGGAGCCTGGAAACTATTTAAAAACACCTTTTGGAAACCCAATAAAAACATGTGCCAGAGATTCAAAAGGCCAGGTGCTCCAAGGAAAACCCTGCATAGCTAATTTGTAGACTGCCTGATTTAATAGAATAGGTGCACTTAAGGGATGTCAGGTGCAAACAAGAAATTAGATAAGCCAAAAAAGACCTGCAAGGTACTGCAAAACTCATAATGAACTGCTCTTTAAAGTCCTCAAAGATAGGATGTAAGCTGGAGAATTAGCAAGGCTGCTTGATCATCACGATACAAAAGGTTTACCTGGAGATGACAGAGATAGCAGAGACTCTCTGCATCCTTTATTATAACCCTTTACTGAGAAAGATGTTAGGAAGGTGTCCACACCCAAGTTGTCTTTTGAAGCCACTAGTTGAGTTCTTCAGACACAAAACAGTAACCTAGCATGAGATAAACAATGTGGTACGGTAGGAAAAAAAAGTTGCATTTAAAGCTAAAGGAGCTAGATTCAGATCTGTACTCTGCTGTTGATTGACTGCCTGTGTGACCCTCAGGACCCTCATTTAAATTCTCTGGGTCTCAGTTTCTTCATCTATAAAATAAAGGATGTTGGAACTCTAAGATCCCTTCTGACTTTATTGATACTGTAATGCTTTTATGATCCTAAACCGTCAACATATACTAGAACTAGTAATTTATAAATTAAATGTAAGATAATCACAAGTATTAGTTATGATCACTAGAGCTTTATGGAAATTCAAAGGTAAAAATATGAAACTGCGGGCCAAAATGTGGAACCTCATAATAATTAACCTCTGTTGCAGAGTATTGGCTGATAGGGTTCCCGTCTTTAAGAAGGGGAGGATATTTCAATCAGGAAACACCAGTCATGAATTTGGAAAATATCTCAGTAAACATCTAGTGCAGCATCTCTCACAGTGTACAGAGGGAAGTCCCTTTTCATCCTTCACCACCTCCTAGGCTAGATAGAACAAGGGTCAGAGAACTACAGCAAGGACCAAATGGATGTCTGTTCTTGTTTTTTAACATCTCACAATCTAAAAATGGTTTTCACATTTTAAAATACAAATGTTAAAATCAATTTTTAGCTCTCTGGCCAGCTGACTCCTGGGCTACAGCATTAGACTAATTTCCCCCCAACTGGCCCTTTGATTTCTTTTGTATAGACATCTCCCGATAGCTATACAAAACTCTAGAAACTCTAACAATAAAATAACGATATTCAACAAAGTATAATCTTAGAGAATTCCCTAGAGCACTGAGAGGTTAAGTGATTTGCTCAGGGTCACAAAGTCAGTGTGTGTCAGAAGCAAGACCTGAAGCCAGCTTTTTATCTACTATGCCTTGACATCTCTAAGCAAAGAACATGAAATTCAGTAGTAAATTAGGACTGGTACATTGTGGCAGAAATGATAAGTTAGTAATTGCTTGATGACATCTTGCTTTTTGACTTTCTGTGTTTTCCCTGGTATTTCTAAATATTCTTATAATGGATTTTGATCAGGATGTGTATATGCAAAATAACACCATATATTTTAGGGTGTTATTATGGAACCAATTTCCATATACAGTCTTGGAAATTTGCTTCTAGTTGTAGGTTATAATTCTAAGAATACCAAAATCTTAACATCCCCACTCAATCACAATTCTTTCACTCTAATAAGATGGTGTGTATCTTATTTTGCTACAGTAGCTATTTAGAATTTCTGTATCTTTACCCATTTCCTCTCCCTTTCTAAATTGAAGAAGAAATTCTCCTTTCTATCTTTGACTGTGATCCCATTCTCTTCTGTCCTCTTTCAGGTCCTTGGTCCATCAGTTATCCTATTTCTTTCTTGCATCTTCAGTCTCCCCTTGAGTTCTTCAGAACTCAAGAACTCTCCCTCTTCCTTTTTTCTTACAAACAAGTTCTCTTATCTCTCTTAAAACAAACCTATTCTTCATCCTACTTCCCCTTTGAAGGTATCTTAAATTTATTTTCGTTTGCTTTCTTCACTATCTTATCTCTTACTCTTGAACTTTCTAGCTTCTGAACCCTCCAGATGACTAAAATTTTCTTTTTAAAGATCACTTATGATCCCTGAATAACCAGATATGCTAGGCCAGAGATGAGGAACCTGTGACCTTGAGGCCACATGTGACCTTCTAGGTCCTTGAATGTGGCCTTTTGACTGAACCCCAGGTTTACAGAACAAACCTTTTATTAAGGAAATTTGTTCTGTGAAGTTTGAATTCAGCCAAAGGGCTGCACTTGGGGACCTAGAGGGCCACATGTGCCCTTGAGGCCTCACTCAGGTTCCTATAATGTTAATGGGATATAAGATCTTCCTGGTCCATTAATACCCTCACATGGAGCCCATTAAGGAAAGCTTGCTTAGGGGAGGCTTGCTTGTAGGAAGGCTTGCTTGTAGGAAGGCTTTCATGCCTTTTGCTGCCTTCAGGCTCTTGAGAAGTGTATATATACTCTGAGTTGGTAGTTTGCTTTGGGGGCTCACTTATAAGAAGAATCTTCTGATTCCCTCGTGGAGATTCCGAGTAACCGGATGTTCAGAGCTCCCTGACTACGAAGATGTAAAGACTCTTTCCATTCAGGGATGTATGTAAAGTATATAGTTGATTCAGGCAGTCAGAGCCCTGTCTGTTGTTATTTATTTCTCTGCTTGAAGTTCAGGGTGCTGACTTTCCCCCTGAACTAGTGAATGTATAAACAGCTATCTTTCCTAGTAAAGCAGATCTAAGAACCTGTGCTAGCAGCCATCCTGGGTATGCCAGTGTGGTTGTTGCTACAGTTTCCCACCCTTGAACTAGCCTTTCCTAAGTGTTTATATCCCTTGACTTCTTTTAAGCATATGATACCATTCACCACTTTCTCCTTCTTGGTATTCTCTCTTTCCTTAGCTTTGGGGACAGTAGTTTCCTAGTCATTTTGTTCTCTCTTTCTCTTTCCCCAGTTTCTCTTTCATTTCCTACCCCCTATGTATATTGTCCCAAGGCTCGACTGTCATTTGCTTTCATCTATCTCTATGTGCTCCTTTGGCAATTTATTATCTTGACTTCAACTATTCATTTTATAGGATGACTTTCAAATCTGTATTATTAGCTCTCCCCCAGTGTATTTGTATGCATTTCTAGCAACCTACTGAATAGGCCTCCATCTGCAAGTGTTGCTGGTATATCAACATGCCTCTGAAATTAGATTAGACCTTTCTTCCATTTTTCAAACCAACTCACGACTTCCCCTATTTCTGTTGATGACATTACTATTTTTCCAGTTACCTAGGCTTCAGAGACATTCTTTCTTTTTCCTGTCATAATTCTTTCCCCCATATCCAGTAGGCCCCCAAATCCCTTTAATTTTGACACTACAATATCTCTCATATTTAGCCATTCTTTTCCATTCTAGCTGCCATAGTCCAAGCCCTCATTATTTATTGCCTAGGCTATTGTAATAGCCTCCTGAAGGATGGGACTCTTTCCTACCTTACTTTCCTTCTTTTTGACCTCTAGTCTCAAGAAATTCATTTTCCTAACACAGAGTCCTTACTATGTCCCTTCTGATAAAAAAAAGTTGTTGCCAATAAATTAAGTCTTTAGCTTGGCATTCAAGGCTCTCCCCAAACTTTTGTCTTTACAACTTTATTTCATGCTTTTCCCCTGTGCTTCAGTCCTTGAACACAATTATAATCCAAGTTTTCTCTTATGAGAGCATTTCTTCTACCTAGATTTCTCTCCCTCCACTGCCTCTTCTTTAAGATCCAGCTCAAATGTCACCTTAAAAATAAAACTCTTCCTAATTCCCTTCCCATCCAGAAGTGTTATTTTCTTCCACTGCACTCTCATAATGTCTGCACTGAACTATAGGCTGCTTATAGGATAGTTATGTATGCGTCTTATTTTCTATAATAAACTGTAAAATTCTTGAAGACATAACCCCTGCCTTACTCTGGTTTGTATTCTTTTTGTGACTAGCATTTTTTGTATATCATAGACGTGGCAGCAAATTTTTCTTTTAATTAAACTGAAAGAAATAGCTTTTAAAAATCTGCAAATAATTAACATGTGATGTTTATATCCCTCCATAGCTTGAGTTTAACCCTGGTATTTTTTTTTTCAGAGGAGTTCCACAGGCTTTGCACACTACCTGGGTTAGTACCTGGAAGACCTGATATTCCTTTGCCTCCTGGTGTCTTCCCTCCCAGTGGCCCAGTTCCTCCTGGTGTCCCTGTGCCACCTGGCATCTATCCACCAATCCCTAGACCTCAACTCCCAGAGCCTTATCCATCTCGGGAACCATCACGTAAGAATTGAATTAGCATTTGATTGTTTTACTCATATTGTACTGGGTTCTTAAAACGTATTCATGCTACTTAATTTTTTCTTCATTTATATTCGTTTATATTCAAGTTTAGCAAATGAACTTGAAACCATCATCTGGACAACTTGCCCTGAAGTGGAGAGTTAAAATATGTGTGTGTGTGATATTACATTTATATATGTTATATATGTATAGATTTATATATATTATAATATATATTTAACATTTTATATAGAGAACATGTTAGAGGTGTAAAATTGGTCTTTGTAATATGTTATACCAGGGAAATTTGAAGTAGTTAATGCCCATCTACCTGCTGACTCTATCTGCTTGAAAGTGGTAATAATATGTTACTACTTTTGGTATGGCAGGCCAAGGGGGTAGAGAGGCATGCTGCACCAGCTGTATGTGCTCTACAGGGCAAAAATAACTTTGGGAAGGCTGGAGTGGAAGCATGAAGTATCTTCTTCGTCATTTATATTCTCAACAGGTCCGGTCTACTGGTATGATTAATATACAAGAAATAGTAACTTTTTTGGATGTAACTACTTGGATATTTTTCACTGTTTAGCATACACACAGTAAGTAATGTTTATGTTGAGTGTTGTTTTGCCAAACACTAACCATCAAAAAAATTTTTTAAAGGGGTGTTGCCAGTCAATATCACTGATTACTGCCAACTGTACCGAGGTCTCTGCCTCAATGGGCACTGTATTCCCACCCCTGGGAGCTACCGCTGTGAATGCAACAAAGGATTCCAGCTGGATATTCGTGGAGAGTGCATTGGTATGTGATTTGGGGCTGAGTTTCCATAAGTGGTATAGGAATAGTGAGTTCTATTCTCTGTCTACTGTTGATTTTTTTAGGGAGATGGTAATTAACACAGCACAGGACTGCCCTTGTTGTTTGATCCAAAAGTGGTCTGAGTTAGCAATGTCAAAGTCAAATAGAAAGGGGGGAGGGTCACTAATCTGTAAATAAGGATTCTTGCAGGTTGCATATTGACTTAGTTTTAAAATGTAATATTATCAATGTTTTGTAGTGTTGTATTTATTTTGTTACTATTTCCAAATTGCATTTTAATCTGGATTTAGGCCACACTCAAGAGTTGTAGGCCACATGCAACCTGTAGGCCACCTGTTTGACACCTCTGCTGGATCATATAACCAGATTTGTATACATGGTGGGGATGAGGGGCATGGGTAGGAACTATCTTGGTAATCTTTTAAGTTTAACAACAGTCTCAGGCCCTTGCTACACATTTTCCTCTTACTTTAAAAAGAACTGGTTATATACCAGCCATGCTGATAAAAGCAGAGAAGGGTAAAACGGCCAGATGTCCCAATGGGATATATTTTGGGTTGTCCTGCAGAATGGATTGTCCAAAGTTGGGACTATTCCCCTTTTCCAGGACATCTGGTCTGCCTAGTTTATCAGAGTGCAATAGACACCTTAGGATTCTTTGTTACAGTTTTTCTTTTTTTGTTTGTTTGTTTTGTTTTGTTTTGGAGGGAGGAAGGTGGGGCAGTTGGGGTTAAGTGACTTTGCCCAAGGTCA
Organism: Petaurus breviceps papuanus; assembly: GCF_028583685.1. Classification (NCBI taxonomy): domain Eukaryota; kingdom Metazoa; phylum Chordata; class Mammalia; order Diprotodontia; family Petauridae; genus Petaurus; species Petaurus breviceps. Next base: position 16,878,519 of record NW_027186296.1, on the reverse strand, counting down.
CACAGCTAGTAAGTGTTAAATGTCTGAGGCTGGATTTGAACTCAGGTCCTCCTGACTCCAGGGCCAGTGCTCTTTTCATTGTGCCACCTAGCTGTTCCTCTCCTTTCTTTTCCAAAAATCTCTTTGCACTAATTTTTTTTTCCCCATGGAAAATATTTGTTTCTAGTGCTTATTTTTTTTTACCTCACAACTAGCCTATTACCTTATTTTAATTTGATTTCGCCAGTTTTTCTCTCTTAACATTCTTTTGTCTGAATCACAGTTTATTACTTCCCCCCAACAATCCCCAACTCCTGGGGTCGCTTTTAACAACAGGCCTCCAGGCATCCTCAATACTGAGCCATTATATTTGACAAATATATGAAAATAATTCTTCCTTTGAGTTGAATATAATTCAAACAAATCCAATTAAACAAGCATTTATTAAGCACACACAGGCATTTATTAACCACTTAGAGGCAGCGTGATGACATAGATAAAGAGCTGGCCTTATAGTAAGAAGACTTGGGTTCAAGCCCCATTTCTGACACATCCTGATTGTGTGACACTGGGCAGATTGCTTATCCTCTCAGTGCTCTGGGCAATTCTCTATGACTGTCAGTTGCAGAGAAGTTAACGACTTGGATTGGTAGAAGTTTCCTCATCCAAGAGTTCCCTCTACCAAAAAAATCAGACTCATTTCCTATCATTGTCCCTTACTATGCTAGGCACTGTGGACATAAAGACAGAAAAACAAAACAGAAACCCCTTGCTTTCCAGGAGTTTACACATAGGAGGCCAGATCAGTTAGAGGTTGTGAGGGAAGACCTTAAAATCTAATATAGAATCATAAATGTCCTAAAATATTTGATCAGGAAAAATCTGATTGGTTGTCTAGTCAACCTCCTTCTCCCAGAGGCCCAGAGAGGAAAAGTAATTTGCCTAAGATCACATGATTAATGGCAGAACAAGGATGAGAACAAGGCCTCCTGATTCCCCAGGCCAGGCAAGTGTGTAAGGAAGGACTGAGACCTTCTTATTCAGGAGACTTGTGTTCATTTGTGGATCATAAGATTATAGTTACCTTCATATAGGGGCTTGTGGCTGTGATTGATAATCTTGGGCTGTCAAGTAAACAGGACTCACTGAGGCTCTAAGAAACTTTTTTCAGGCTCTTCTTACTACTGTACACTGAAAGACATACTCCTGTTTGAAACAAGCTTGGTGTAAGGAGAAGTTTTCTTTTTTCTTTTTTTTTAAGCAATTGGGGTTAAGTAACTTGCTCAAGGTTACATGGCCAGGTGTTTCTGGGTGGGTGCTAAGTGTCTGAGCCCAGATTCAATCCCAGGTCATCCCGACTCTGGGGCTGGTGCTCTTACTTGCTGTGCTACCTGGCCGCCCCAGGAGAAGTTTTCTAACAAGGAAAATGTGTGGTACAAAGTGGATACAACCTAGGATGGAGAGTCAGGAAGATCTGAATTTAAAAGCTGTCTCACATATTTACTAGCTGTGGGACCTTGGGCAAGTCACTTAACCTTTATTTGCCTCAGTTTCCTCATCTAAAAATGAAGATTGATGATACTAACCCTTAGGGTCATTTTAAGCATTAAAGTAGATTACACATATATAAAGTACTTTGTAAACATTAAAACATTAAATGCAGCTATTAATAACAATCACAACTCTCCAAAAGAGAGCTGCCTCAAGACAGTAACCTTTACCAGACATTTTCAGGCAAAGACTAAATGACCACTTGTCTGGTATGTTATGGTAGGGAATTTCTTTTGGGGGCTATGGATTAGATTAGATAAGATGCTGAGGTCCCTTTCAGCCCTGAGATTTTGTGATTGTGTAAATCACTTGTCCATTACATGCATTCTTCACCAGTGAAAGTGTAGAATTAAGTATTTTTGTTAGAATAAAGATCTAGCTTTATTCATGATTCCAATTTAGAACATTTACCCAAAACATGACTTATTTCTGTCCTACTACCTGTTTTTCAAATCTTTAATAAATAGCCTTTATAGAGAACCTCTCTGACTTGGTTAGTGATTGAAACTCAAGCAGAAACTATTGCAATTGTCATCTATTTAATTTATTAAAGTTGGTAACAAAAAGGCAGATACCATTTATAGAACCAGTTTTATTACTCAGTAGAAGAAAATTCCCAAGCAGCATCCAATGATGATGATGATGATGATGATGATGATGATGATGATGATAAGAATAGCTAATATATTTCAAAAGTTTGCAAAATACTTTACAAATGACATTTCATTTGGACTTCATAATAGCTCTATGAAGTAGGTGCTATTATATCCCCACTTTACAAATGAGTAAACAAATGAGGCTAATAGTGCTAAATGACTTACCTAGGGTTGCATAGCTATTAAGTATCTTAAACAAGTTTTGAACTTGGATCTTTCTGACTTAAAGGTGAGTGGTTTGTTTTGTTATTGTTGGTTTTTTTTTTAACTGAACCACCTTGATGCCTAAAAATCTTCCTTATTCCAGGAAGTTTTGTCTACTCTTTCTTTATCAATGATTTAGGCAAAAAAAAGCAAAAACCAGTATTTCCTGGTTTCTGGTTCTGCTCAGTTTCTTGGTGAGGTGTCCCTCTCCTTTAGCTATGGCAAAAAGAACATTGAACAGGGAGCAAGAAGAACCTGACTGCTAATTCTGATTCAGTCAATAACTAGCAGTGGGACCTTTAGGCAAATATTCTAACATATCTAGACCTTAATTTAATCATTTGTGAAGTGAGGGAATTTAGACTTTGAGGATTAACAACAATAAAAATAGCATTTATATGGTGCTTTGAGATCTGCAAAGGGATTTACATGTCTTTTATTTTATCAAACCCTAACATTCTGATACAGGGTTAAAATTCTAGGAGAATATAAGGCTAATGGGATACTGAGATTTGTGATAGGTGTTTATTGGGGGGTATAAACTATATTGTAGATAAATTCTTGCCTTAAAAATGATCTCTATAGCCTTGCTAATGTTGTTTATAGAATTCAAGGTGGGAAATCCCAAATCCATTTCCTAGATTCAAAAGGGATAACTAATATTCCAACTCCTTAGGTACTTAAAGAATGTCAAGGAAATAGTCATATTCAGCTCATGCAGGTCAACATCTAGTCTAAATCCAATATAGAAAAACTATTTGCCCTAATGATTGTGCTACCACCTGTTTAAGGTTTTTCTCTGAAAAAAATTCAGGAAGAGTCCCTTCCCTTATCTGCACAAATAAATATGTTCACTTGGGTAGGGTGCAGTCATATACAAGATGAGAGAGAAAAGCCATTTTTTAACATAATGATCTCTGTTTATGAATATACAAGGCAGTTTAGGAGGAAAGATACTAGCAGTTGAGGAGAGGCAGAGGATCAAGAAAGGCCTCATGGTGCCTAAACTGCATCTTTTTTTTCTCCAATTCATTTTTTTATTTAGTATTTTATTTTGCCCCAGTTATACATAAAAATAATTTTTAACATTTGTTTTTAAAACTTTGACTTCCATATTCTCTCTTTTCCTTTCTCCCCACTGCCTCTTATTGAGAAATTTGATATAGGTTATACATTTGTAGTCATGCAAAACATTTCTATAATAGTCATGTTATAAAAAAAATGTAGACTAAAAGGCAGGGAAACCTCAAGAAAAGTAAAGAAAGTAAAAAAAGAATGCTTCATTCTGTATTCAGACATTTTCAGTTATTTCTCTGAGGCTGGAAGGCATTTTTCGTAAGTTTTTCAGAGATGCCTTGGATTATTGTATTGCTGAAAATAGCTAAGTCATTCACAGCTGATCATCTCACAATATTGCTGTTAATTTGTATATAGTACACTTCACTTTGCATCAGCTTAGGTAAATTTTTCCACATTTTTCTGAGAGCATCCTGCTCATCATATTTTATAACACAATAGTATTCCATCATAATCACATATTACAATTTGTTCAGTCATTCCCCATTTGGTGGGCATCCCCTGAATTTTTGATTCTCTGCCCCCAGAAGAGAGCTGCTATAAATATTTTTGTCCATACAGGTCCTCTTCCTGAAAAAGCCATTCTTAAAACGTTAGATGCTTTATAGTCCTTTAGTTTTAAAAAATGTGATCTTTTTCACCTCTAGTAAAATTCTACTCTGATGCCTCATGTCAAGTAAAGTCAACAAGTAGTTCTTAATATGTGCCAGTCACTGTGCTAAATTCTGGGGATGCAAATTCAAGCAAAAAGATGCATCATTGTGGAATATCAATTACCCCAATTATTTCAAAGACTCTCTTAGAAAAAGATAATTTTTATCATGCCCTGAAGACCTAGAAAGACTTGTGAGTATAGGTCCAATATGTCTGTAATGGCCTCATCAAATTTCCAGATGCTTCACACAAGATTGTCCCCAAGGAATTGAAGTGTTGAGTCATAGACACTCCTGGAGAGCTCCTGTATTTTTGCAGTTATATCCCCATTGCCATAGTATTACCATAGTAGGTGGAAGTGAGAGGCCCATGTTGTGTCATGGATAGAGATCTGAAATCAGTGTCAGCCAGATCTATGTTCAAGGCCTTTCAAAACCACATACTGGGTTCACAGACAGGTTTCTTAACCTTTACAGGATCATATAGTATAAAGAAACTGCAAATATGCATTGATTGGAGGGAATTCCCTCATCTGGTAGTTCCTTATATCAGTGAAATCGTAGATCTAATTCCTATCTCTCACACAGTGCCTGGTTTATTAGGGGCTTAACAAATGCTTATTGACTGGTTGATGCTAGAAGAGTTATGATCTGTATTGCTTAAGAGAATTCCATACCAATCAAATAAAAGATTGTTGAAGTATTGAAGTAAGACATTTTACACATGAAGGAAAAAAAAAACCCAACTATTGAAATTCTTGCTTCCATTTGTAGTGGTGCACACCTGTAATGCCTGCACTTGAGGAGGCTGAGGCTGATGGGTTACTTGAGTTCATAGTTTTGAGCTGCCATAGGGCTAAAGCTGTGTGGCTGTCCACACTAAGTCGTGAGCTCTTGGGAATGAAGAGCCCCTAGGCTACCTAAGGAGGGGCAAATCAGTCCAGGTTGGAAAAATGGAGCACTGTATCCTGATTAGTGTTGGAATCAGACCTGTGAGTGATCACTGTACTTCCAGCCTTAGCAAGATAGTGGGATTCGAGTTCAAAAAACAAAATAGTTATTGTACCTGCATTGTTGTCATCTAATTTCATGCTAACTATTTACTGTTTATGTTTTACAGATGTTGATGAGTGTGAGAAAAATCCTTGTATAGGTGGAGAATGTGTCAATACTCAAGGATCCTACATATGCCAGTGTCGAGTTGGATATCAGAGCACATTGACAAGGACTGAATGTCGAGGTAAAATGTTGTGTTTCATAGATAGAAGTTAAAATTTAGCATGGAGTGAAAATACTTATTCCTTGTTAACAAATGTAAACTGTTTTCCAACCCCCCCCTTTAGCATTAATATATATTTAATATAAATTTCTTCTTCTGAGGGAAGATATCATATTCCTTACTATTGATCCTAAACTGCTATTATCTATAATCAATTTCTGAACTAGAGTTTTGGGTATGGAAGAAGCCAGTTAGATCTTCCTAAATTGGGAATTCAGTAAGGATAAAGGTTTTTACTGAGCTGTCATTAAAAAAATACCATAAAGTAAATAATTGATATTGAAATGAGCCACCCCTGATTAAATTCCCAAAGAAACTTTGTTCACTTCCAGATTTGACTCTATTGCAGTTTTTTACCAAGATAACAGACTATCATGCCATGCACCTAGAATAGCCTATAGTAATATAAATAGTATAAATATAAAATTAAAATAAAATTTAAAGGAACATAATTATTTGATGAAAATTTTACAGAGAGGAAAAGAGGTTTGCATTATTTTTTTTTACAATCATCACCTAATAACAAGAGAGAACAGTTTTTGCTTTCACTTGAAAAACATCTGAAATGTCAGTCATATCACTTCCCTATGGCCATTGTTCTTAATAGTTTTTGCTTGGATTACTGCAGTAGTCTACTTGTTGGCCTCCTTGCCCCCAGTCTCTCCCCATGCTATTTCATCCAAAACTCTGCTGCCAAATTAGTCTTACTAAAGCATAGCTCCTCTCTCATTATTTCTTATTCAAAAATCTTCAAGATCTCCATGTTGTCTTCTGAATTAAAACCAAATTCCTTCGTCTGACATTCAAGGTCCTCCATAATGTAGCCCCAGAATACCTTTCCAGCCTAACCTTCCACTGATTGCTTACAAGTATTGTTATATGTTCCAGCTAAAGTAGACCACTCTTTGTCTTCCACACACAACTTGTGCTTTCCTGCCTCTGTAATTCAGTTTATCTGCCTGGAATGCCCTTCCTCCTCCATTCATCTAATTTCTGACTAGCAAAATTCTACCCATCCTTGAAGACCCAATGCAAATGCTATTTTTTTTGCCATAAAGATTAAGGAAAACAAATTCCCATTTAGAATTAAGAACTCTGACAAATATATCAACTAACTATGATTTCCAGAGAGTTGAAGATAAACTATGCTACCCACATTCTGAAAGAGATGGTGGTTTAACATTCTACTGAATAACCTTAACTAGTTAGAAATTATTTACTGGAACAAATGAGGCATTTATTTTACTAAGCTTGGAACATTTTTTTAATGTTTTGTTAAAAATAAACAATGTATAAAAATAAACAAAAATAAAATGTGAGCATCATTGGGGTTCTAGGCTTTGTGTTATAGCAGATAATAAGATATTACCTGTGCAAAACTGCCTTTTACATTTGTTAATAAACCGCAAAACAAAAGAGGATGAGAGCATTTTTAGTCCAGAGAATGACCAGTAGCAGCAAAGTAGTAGGTTGTTCTCATTACTCCTTTGTAGTAATTCTTAGGGAGTGGTACTCTCCTTAGTAGATAGTGTAAGAATTATCCTGGCCTGAGTACTAGCATGAACACTTAGATATTTGGATGGAAAAAGCAGAAAAGGGAAATCCAAACCTGTGCTTAGCTACAGAGGAAGTCTTAAGGGAAGAAAAGGAAAGGACAGAAAAGATGTAAAAATATAGGTGTACAGAACTTTGAAGGGCAAGTTAAATGTGAAAATCATGAATGAGTAGGGGTACAGGGAAGATTTTGAATATTCAGTAATGGGAAAATAATTATGAGTTTAGCATTTTTTCTTATTAGAATGGAGAAAAGTGAACAAATTCCAAATGGAAATACCCACAATGAATATATTGGAAGTTTTATCAAAGCAAGAGAATTAAACTTATTTTATCAAGTGTGATGAAAGAAGCAAAAGATTTTATGAACTATTGGAAGTGGGCTATAAATATAAAGTAATGCAGTAATGAAGTAATGGTAGCTAATTGAAAATAACCTATTTAGAGGTGAAGGGGAAAATTAGCCCAGGGTTTACTATGGGAAATATCGCCAGTGAGCACTTCTTTTTTTTCTTTTATGTACCTGGTATATACTTTAAGACTAAAGAATAGGAGACAGAGCATAAAGGAGTTCCTCAACGTAAAGGAGATGAATGGTTCTTGTACTACTTATTAACTGAATTACCTGTGCTCGAATCAAGTTTTTTCATATTACAAAAGAATGGTGATTGTCATTCTGTATATCTGGCTGCCACTGCTTGGTATAAATAGTTAAAGATGCAAAAGAAACAAAAGTGAAGAGCTCATTCTGAATGAGGAATGGAGACAAACAATGAGAGAATAGAAGAAAAGGCACTGAAGAAGCTCTGAACAAGAAAGAATAAGCCAAAGGAACAAAGAAGATAATTTCAGAGCAGATTTTAAAAACATAATTGGAGGAGGGGATTAGAAGAAAACAGGAGACTAGTTTGGAAGGAGAATGCCACCACTACCATCTTCTTTCAGAGTAAGAAAATCTGGAGAACAGAGAACCTTGAAGAAAGGGTGGCTCACCATTTGTAACCGTTACTACTTTTTAGTTTACCAATTTAATTTAGTTTTACAATTTATGCTCTGGAAAGAAGAAAAGAGCTACTGAGAAAAGAATCATAAATTAAAGGTATAGAGACCAGATGGCATTCAGTCATACTCTGATTCGTTAAGAGGGAATGTGGGACCTGTTGCTTAATCTGCACAGAAGGAAAATTTCTGAGGATCAGCTACAATTAACTTTTAACAAGTCACTTTCCTGGGTACTAAAAGTGATATAATGATGAATAAAACAATGTCTGCCTGTGAGGAATTGTCTTCTAGAAACATAAGACAGGTACATGGATATAGTACAAAGCAGACTGAAAATTTCAAACAGAATGTTAGTTATATAGGAAAGTTCACAGGAAGGAAGGGTCACATTAGTGTAGGGGGAACAGAGCAAGCTCTGTGAAAGATACTGTACTGGAGCTGGGTCTTGACCGATGTTCATCTGGTAGAGATGTAAAGGGAGGGTAACTCCAGAAGATGAGGTGAGTAAAGACATGGAGTGGAATGGTATAAGACTGCTTGTGGAACAGTAAGTAGACTAGTTTGACTGGAGCATGGGCTAGAAGGTATAGTGTATTCCAGTTAAGAAATTTGGTCTTTATTCATCGATATGCAGTAGTAGCCATTTTGAGCAGGGTAGTGACACACATTAAGAACGTTATGCTTGTATCAGAAAGATAATTGAGTGGTACTTCAGGAAGACAACAGAGATTGGGAGAACGCTTAAGAAACTTATAGTCTTTAGTCTTAAAAATAAAAACTGAATTGATAACTAGAAATAGAAAAATGTTGAGAAGAGAAATAATTTTTGTAGGCCTTATTTAGGGTATTTTAGCTTATCTCCTGACTGCTTAAAATATGATATGCATATAGAATATGTAGACATGACAATACACATATACATGTACACATCTATACATATGTATACATGCAAACACAAATATATATGCATGTATATTTCTGTATATACACAGATATTTGAAGCACACACACACACACACAGATTATCTTTCCCACCGACCTCCTACATTGTCCCCTGGTCCACATCTTTTGGGAAAACTTTATGCTGTAGTAGGTTAACTTTATCCTGTAGTAGATGGACCTTGGAAAAGATTGTATAATAAATCGGCAATGGATTTTGCCTCTTTCCATCTAGTACTTATGGTTTCATAGCTTCTAGAACCATAGTCTAAAAAGCTGAGGAAGTGTGAATGCACCAACTATGTCATATTGCCTTCATTTAGTGGATCAGGAACTTGTAAATCAAAATAAGAATTTACTATAGTCAAGTTGTGGTCACTTGAAACAACAATTCCATCCCAACCACTACAGTTTAACTTGCTATAGCAACAGACAAAAAGAAAAGATGAGAAAAATGCTGCCTTAGCACTAGTATTTCATTTGGTAAGTAGAACATTCACAAAGTAATGGGAAAAAACCCAAAAACCTAAGAATATGAAAGTAATATAACTGCATGAAGATAGTTTTTGAAATAGTGACTTATTTTCATACAGAATAATTCAGTTGCATAAATGAGGAATAAATGCTAGCATGATCATTCTCTGTATAACTGGTTTTGCTGTGGTCGATATTATGTCCAACTATAGGACTTGCCCTTTTAATAATATGACAGTTATTAACCAAAATTCAGAAACATAATCTACATAGTCCTCTAAAAAACTATCTTTGAAGAATAGTTTTAAAATCTATTTTGTTTACATGAATTGAAAGGAGACAAGTAATTTTCGGAATTTTTAAAATTCCATTAAATATTAAATAATCTGAGATCCAGTGTACCACTAAAGTATATGGGGGAGTAGGGGAAAGTAAGTTGAGGATAGTTGGAGAATGAATAAAAGAAAATAGTCCTTTTTTAAAAAATCCAAACCTTTTCTATCTTCATTTTGTTGTTTTTTTTTTCCTTTGCTTTTAGATATTGATGAATGTTTACAAAATGGCCGGATCTGCAATAATGGACGTTGTATAAACACAGACGGCAGTTTCCACTGTGTATGTAATGCCGGTTTCCATGTGGCAAGTGATGGGAAAAATTGTGAAGGTACAAGTTTATTGAAGTAATTCCCTTTCTTTTGCAATACAGCTTCCACTTCAAGATATTTTTCAATTTAATGAAACCAAATAGAATATTCTGTTAAAAGCCAAAATATATTAAAAAAAAAAGACCTTTTATTTATCTTAATCTGGGAGATAGTTCATTTTATACAGCGGGATTTTTTTTATGAGTTGTATATAATTCATATTTACATAACAAATAATTTAAATGCACTATGGAACTGTATGAGGAAATCCTTTTGTCATGCAAATAAATACTTCTCAATTTATCTCTTTTATACATTCAGAAATTCTAACATCACATTTCTTAAATCAGGTGTGCCTATAACTATATACAATTCAATTATTTATGATACCTTGATTTGGGTTGTCTGTCCAGGAGGAAAAACAGGTGGCAAAAGGTTGTAGGAAAAACACTAAACTTAAATGACTGAGGTTCAAGTCCTAGTTCTAGTGCTAACCTAGTTATGTAACTGAGCAACTTATTTAATCTCTCAAAGTCTCAGTTTCTTCATCGGAAAAATAAGAATAGTTATAATAATATTTGCAATATCTACCTCTTACGGTGATTCTGAAGAAAGTGTTTTGTAATTTGTAAAGCAGTATATAAATGCACCTTTGAATAATTATTACTTCATAATTAAAAATTTCTTTCATGGGTAGTAATAAAATTTGAGTCACACATTTTATGTTTTCTAGTCCAGAGGGGTCAGACATGCATCCTTTGGGCCATGTGGCATACAGCCCATAATATTCCTGGGGGAAACTTGAACCAGATTAGAATATAATTGGAAAATATTTGACAAAATTGATAAAAATACAATAAAACATAGATATTACACTTGAAAACTAAGTCATGTGCAAATTGTAGAGATCCTTTTGTATGGTTTAGTGGCCCCTGTTTCTATTTGATTTCAACACCACTGGACTACTGAGCCAGTGCTCTTATTGTGAATTTTGCCTCTTCCTTCATGTAGCCTGACTAGCTATTGTATTTCCCCCTTTGTGTCTGACTAGAAAATGTGAACATAATTGATGAGTTCCTACCTCATAAGCCTTTTAGCAAAAAATGAAGAATGTTCTTTATCATGTTTCCCAAGGTCTTTGGGAAAGATCCCAAGAATCTATTCATACATTAAAAGAATTTCAAGACTGTTCTTAGAAACATTTTTGGCAGAATATTATCTCAGTGATTCAGCTCAAAGACTTAATGCCAAAATTCCCAGTTGGGATAGATTCGTGATTTTTTTTCCCCTTCTTTAAAAATCATAAATTATTTTTGTCTGATTTAGGCTGCAAGTGAAAAGAAAACACATATGTCTAAAGTGCAAATGCCATCCAAGACAGCTGCAATATTAAATGAAATAACATATTTATGCGTTTAAAGACATGTCACAATGATCTGGAGATCCTAGGGGTGCGCTGGCATTTGTTTTAGTTCTTGGTCCAGAGGCAAGCATTTTGGAAATCCATTCTTTCCTACTTTTCTTTGGTATTACCTCAAACTACAAGCTACTTTTTGATTTACAGTCATTTCATAACCAAGATGTAGACTAGATATATTTGGAATTCCATTAGTCTTAGTTCCAATTATTCCTCCCCCCCCCCTCCTTATTTTTCACTCAGTTTCATGTATTAGCAATAATATGAACCTGTGAAATCAGTGTACATGCCAGACTGGAGAAATACTTTTAGGTTTTTTTTTTGCTTTTTGGAGGGCACTTGGGGTTAAGTGACTTGCCCAAAAGTCACATAGCTAGTAAGTGTGTCAAGTGTCTGAGGCCAGATTTGAACTCAGGTTTTCCTGACTCTAGGGCCAGTGCTCTATTCACTGCGCCACCTAGCTGCCCCAGTACTTTTAGTTTTCATCAAGCAATATTCCCAAAATGTGTCTTAATATCTTTTTTTTATTCAAATTTTTCATTATATATTACACAAAATTAGCCCAGCCTGATGGTGTTTGGGCACACACCATGCATGAGATGTACGTTTCATTTAAATTAGCCCTAGCTTACCATAGTAAAAAGAACAATGTTGTTGTTCCCAGTAGGTTTCTTTAAAGTATATATTCTTCTGGTCATATAATAAATATATACATATTAGATTTGTGTATGTATATATGCACACATATATATGGCTAAAAATAAACCATGATATTTCTTACATTATAACCCTTCTTTTTATACACTCAGCAGAACAGGACTGTCTACTCATCACTTCTTGCCTGGACAATTTCAATAGCCTGATTAGTCTCCCTGCCTCAAGTCTCTCCTTACTTCAGTCCATCATATACACTGCTACTGAAGTGGTATTCCTTAAGTTAAAACTAAACCTTGTCACTCCTCTACTCAGTTGATTACAGTGACTCCTTGAAGTCCTTCACATTCTGGCTCTAGCCTGTCTTTCAAGACTCATGGGGTAGTCCAGCCAAACTGTCCTTCTCTCTGTTCCTTATACACAATACTTTATCTCCCATCTCCATGCCTTGGTACTGGCTGTCTGCCATGCCTGGAATGAACTCATTCCTCACATCTGCCTTACAGAATTCCTCTCTTTAAGTTGCACCTCAAACACCATTTTCTTCATGAAGCCTTTCTTGATCCTCCAACTTCTAGTGCTTCCCTCCTGAACTACCTTATATTTTTCAATTTCTTATTTATGCTATAGTTATATATGTACATGTTGTCTTTCCTATTAGAGTTTAAGCTTCTTGTGAATAGGGATTGCTTCATTCTTTGTATTTGTGTTATATCTCTGGTGCCTAGCACAGTTCATAGTACATAGGAAATCCCTAATATTGTTGATTGATACATGACTTGTTTGCTTTCCCTCCCCCCTCCCCAGATATGGATGAATGCAGCATAAGGAACATGTGTCTCAATGGAATGTGCATCAATGAAGATGGTAGTTTTAAGTGCATTTGTAAACCTGGTTTCCAGTTGGCATCAGATGGCCGTTACTGCAAAGGTCTGTGCTACACAATTTAGATTGTTATATTCTAACAAAATTTTTTTCTCTTTTGGAGGAAAAATTCTTATATTGTTTAGAAGAGTAATCTTTGTAGCTCTTCACAATCTGGGTTCTTCTGTCGTTTCATCCTTCTAACTTTATTCTTCTTCATGTTCTGAATTGATATTGGCCTTCTTGCCATTCTTTGCATGATACTTTCACATGACACAATCTTCCATTTCTATGTCTTGCACTAGCTGAACCTCATGCATGAAATACTCTCCCACCATACCTCTGTCTTTTAATTTCCCTTGTTTTCTTCAAGGTTCAGCTCAAATCCCATCTTCAGCAGACCTTTCATATGCTTTCCCCTCTGTGAGTACCTTCTGTCTACCCTGTATGTATCTTGAATGTACCTACCTATTTATATATTGTCTTCACCATTAAAAAGAGTCCTCCTTGAGGGCAGGGACTTTTTTTTCTTCCTATGTATTCCCAGGGCTTGGCTTATAGAAAGTGCTTAATGAATACTTGTTGATTGACCTTTTCCCTCTCTGCCCTTTGTTTCCTCCAAATATTTGATACTATTTTCCCAGACTCAGCAAGATTAACTAGGATTGTACCTGGAACCTAGCCACTTAGGGAAACTGCCTTTTTTGTCAGAAGGTTCTTTTCCTTTCAGAGATGGATCTTGGGGGTAGTCTTCCCAGAGGATCTCCTGAAAATTCCTTAAGAAATGAGTCAGGATATTTATTGTTAGTTGCCATTTTGTCAGTGGAGATTTGGATGTCTTCCTGAACATACAGAGTTGTGCCTTATCTTCACATTTAGAAGATAATTGCAGTTGAGCTACTGTTGCATTTTATTTGGCGCTTCTTGTTTGTCACCTGGAGATAATAATACAAAATTTTACTTGTAGTGGTCAAGTTTTCATAATTTCTTCCATGTCCCATATGGAATAGAGAATTTTTCAGGGTCCATAGCAGTCAAACATTCAACAGAAAAAATAAACTACAAGCTAAGATACCATATTTGTTCAGTTTGTTAACTTTTAAAGTAACCTCATCGCTCTAGGGGTTGAGATAACAATGAGATTTTTTAAAAATTTGTACTCTTTAAAATAAGAAAGCTTAGCATTTGATCAGGCTTCAGTTTTGTGTCTGAAAAATAATAAAAATGATTTGGATTTTAAGATCTTGAAAAGAATCACTGGAGTCAGAATTTTTTGCTTAGAGTCTCTTGTATTCTGTAGCCATGGATGAGTGGATTGCTGGACCCAAGTCCAAGGTCTGGGCTGGAACCAGACCTGGCATGGAAGTTCATACCTAGAACAGGTCCAGGAGATCTGTTAAAGTGCTATACTCAAAACTTTCTGGCTTGCAGTCTCAGACAGAGAGGTGTAGAATATCTGAGCTCTCCAAGATTGAGAAAGCAGGATAAAGTCACATGATAGCTATTCTCTGAGTGCTCTAGGACAGCTTTGGTTAAGGTATTATGAAGAAAGATGTCTTCTCATATATGTAAAGTCTTTAGTAAGCATATGTGCCTTTCCTTGTACCTAAAAGAACTTCAGGCCTTAGTTAGGTTACCTACATTACAACACCAATTTATTATAATGGTGGGAATTCATGAAAAGCAAAGGGAAAATGAGTGTTTCATTCCAGTTCTGATAGAGGGAGATGCTTTTCCTGTGTATTCCCAATTATCCAATCAATTAAAAATATTTAGGACCAACTTTATGCCTAGCTCAGCACCACTCTAAATATTGTGGCAGATGTAAAGGAAGTCGTAAACATAGTCCAGGTTCTCAAGGAGCTTACCTGGGGAAATGAAAAGGTATACAATATAAAACAATATTTAAGGAAGTACTAAATTGTGTGATGCAGACAGCATGCTAGTGCTTACAGAGGAATAGGAGATTAGCAGTGATTGGAATAGTCAGGGAAGAATTCCAAAGAAAATGATAACAAGAAAGATGTTAATATCATAAACATTAGGCCCTTTGGTTTTGTATGCTGTTGTATTCTTTGATATTCTACTGGCCTACAACTTTAGCACCTGTAGATTGCCAGTGTTCTGGGACTTCACCATTTAGTAATAAATGTGGTTTGCAGATGATATTGATGAGACCATTCAAGAAATCAAATGTGACCTCTTTGGCAATCTAGGTCTTGCCAAACCCTTTGCAAGGACATTAGTAATGACGCCCTCTATAAATAAGATTTTTTTTCCTCCTCACTTATCAAACAAATGCAGCACTTCACAAGTTCAGTGATACCTTTCCTAGATGTCAGTTCGGTGACCAGAGGCAATTTGGTCCCTGTTATTACCTCTGTCATCTTTCTTGAGCATATGGACTACAAAAGCACAATCTGAATGGCACTAATGAAGAATTATACACAAGACTGTTCTTATCTTTACTTATTCCCTGGCTCACTAAATTTCCTCTTCAAGACTTTGAGCTAAGTTTTCAAAACTATGCTTTGAGAATTTTAGCTTTGTGCCCACAAAAATTGGGGTATGTAGAATTGTATAAAGAAAATTAATGTCCATTCTTCCAATTAACCAGTTATACAAAGAGGTCAGCCTCCCTGGGTCTACATTCTAGCTTCATACTTATTTAAAAAGCATTCAGATGCTTTCTGTTTGGTGCTTGTTTCTGCTGTTTTACAGTACATCTTATATTGAACAAAAAATGGCAGGGAGAACAAAACCAAACTGAGTTCATACACTTAAATATAACTACTGTTTTAAAACACAATTTGAACATGAAATCTTGGACCATTTGAAAGTGTTTTGTGCCAAACAACATAAACTAAGTAAAACAGAGAGGTGTTTCACTCACTTTGCCTTTTTAAGGTCAGAAAGGAGGAAATAGTCATACACACTAGCTGTTGTATACACTAATGAGAATTGTTATAAAGTGATTTGCTTGTATGTGTGCTACAAACACACTTTGGAAACCATTCTTTTAAATCTGCCTTCTGAAGGGAGAAAAGGTATGTTCCCCTTGTCAATAATAAATGCCTGTTCCTATTAGGATGTGTCCCATAAAATGTTTTACTAGCCCTGAATACACACATAGTGTACTTTAAAATACTTTCAATGCTTAAGAAATGTCCTTCTCTGCTGGGTGCCTATAGTACTTAGTGCTGTGGTTGGCCAAGAACAGCCATCTAATTTATTCATATTTATTTTTCTGAGCCAATTCTTCAGTTTTCCAGTAAAACATTAATGGGATGCGCTTTAAAAACAAGCAGCATAAAACCAGAAATGTCATGCAAATTGCCCCAGAGTCATGAAGGCGTGGGTGGTATTGGGATGGGCATCATCCCAGGAATTGAATGCCAGAAGAGGAAGCTTCCTGACCAGGTCAAAGATGTAATTTGCTATTGAGCCTGACTTCTTACATTACAAAATGAGTAGCAAAGTTGTAGGAATTGCCTTGTGAACCATTACACAGGGCCTTTTGTGTAAGCAGTCACTTTCTTCCTTTCTTCAATTATGCCTTTGCCTCTGTGATCCTTCTTTTGGGGTAGCTTATCTCCTGAGAGCATTTTTAGGTAGCTTTTGGTAAAAGAAAAAAAATCTTAGACAATTGATTCCTCTCTGAGTATTTTTTTCCTGAAAAGAAAATGAAGGTATACTATTTTTTAACAGATGATATTCCTTTCTTTCTCTCCTTTTTTCCCTCTTTCCTTCCTCCTTCCCCAAATGTTAAAACATGTTAGTACAAACATACTCTAGCAGTGAACTAAAACGTATTTTAATGTCTAATAAATTTTAAATGTGATTTCTACCCCTTCTCCCCTCCCCAGATATTAATGAATGTGAAACACCTGGAATCTGCATGAATGGGCGCTGTGTGAACACAGATGGATCCTACCGATGTGAATGCTTCCCTGGATTGGCAGTAGGGCTGGATGGAAGAGTGTGTGTTGGTAAGAGAAACTGGTTTATAAGAATGATAGTACCAAACCAGTTCCATGTTAAGAAATAAAACAAAATGACAGATGCATAGCCTATTCTAGTTTATGTGAACTTTGATGAATAAGGAACAACAAACCTTTAGGGGCAGATATTTTTCCTACAAGAATAAAAATATGGCATTAGATTAATTATTGGAGAAGCACATTTAGGATAAATGATCACTCTAGGGAATCTATAATACATTATTTTAATAATTAGTTTCAGCCTCCACCCTTCTCCATGTTGTTTTTTTCTTGAAATTAGGCTGTCACCTCTCTTTCCCTTTTGGTGAGTGTTTTAATGAACATCTGAGCAGCCAAAGGGGGAAGTATGTGGACAGAAAGGAATATGGAGAATCGAAAAACTGGTTAATGTAATTCATAATATTCTGGAGTTTCATGTAGCTGTATGAGCATTCCCAGAAAGATGGAAATTTGAGAACTGAATCTTATTGATCTATTTGTGGGGGAGATGTTCATTAATGCCTTTGAAACATGAAAAAGTAAATTGCCCGTTTTAGTCTTTTTTCCTGATGACATTGAAGCATCTTATTAATAAGAACAAAAAAACTTAACTTTTTAGTTATATAATGCCATACCTTTAATGAGGAGGTATAAGCATAGCATGATGAATTACTTCTAAGTTAAAGCATAAAAAAGGGCATTCTTTATTAATTACAAAAGAAAAACTCTTATTCCTCACTCTTATCTTTACCTAAAATAATTGGTCTTCTTTCTGCAATTCTTTATTAAAATAATGAACTTTTTTCTCACATTTTAGAATATGTAAATGCTGATCTCTTTTTGCAGAATAGCTTATTTAGAACAGGACCCATATAATGGGACAACACTTTTAAGAGGCACCAATTTAAAATGGATTAAGCTAGCACTATCTTCTTCAGAAATTGGTGTTGTGAGTGTGATAAGAAGTTAACTGAACAGAAGTTTTTCAATTTTCCTTACCTGAAAGAGCTTAAAGAAGAAAATATTGAGAAATGAACCAGCTTAAAGTCACCTGGCCATTTTATGTGGCTTTTCTTAAAGAAAAACTTTGTATACTATTTTGAGTTTATTTTATTCTTTTCATTGGATGTTCATTAGAATGCCCTTTGATTTGGAAAAGGGTCAGGCTAAGCAGAAACCCACTTTCTTTCCCCCATTCTGCTGGCCACCCTCCTGCATTTGCAATGGGACGGTGCTTGGTAAGGTCAAAGGGAGAGGTCATTAGATCCAAAGCAAACTTCCTCCTCTTTGAAAGATCCTCCTAACTCAAACATTCCCCAGCGCCCAGGTTTGTTTGGAGAATCAGCTAGCCTTCGAAACTGCTTCATCATCATTCCATGAGGGTTGGCTATTATGAAAATAATTTCTCACCCACAGTAGCCCTGGAAAATTGACAGCATCTGTACTGATGTTTAGGTTTCAGCTATTTGGAAGTGAGATTTTTTAAAAAATTGACCTCAGAGTCCTTATGACAGAAATGTTATATCAGAGTGAATCAGAACATTGGGGAAATACGCAGAGTCCAGGACCAGTTTTGAAGCTATTGAATGTGTTTTACCCCTCACCAAGGGTATCTCCACAGCTTAAAGATTAAATAAGATAATAGGATATTTTTTCCTGTTCTAGATACGCACATGCGAAGCACATGCTATGGTGGCTACAAGAGGGGTCAGTGTGTCAAACCCCTTTTTGGAGCAGTTACTAAGTCTGAATGCTGCTGTGCCAGCACCGAATATGCCTTTGGGGAGCCTTGCCAGCCTTGCCCTGCACAGAATTCAGGTATGGAATGTTAAGTAGTTGTTGTTACAATAGAAGACGAAAGGATGGGGGGCAGCGAGGTGGCGCAGTGAATAGAGCACCAGCCCTGGAGTCAGGAGGACCTGAGTTCAAATCCGGCCTCAGACACTTAACACTTACTAGCTGTGTGACCTTGGGCAAGTCACTTAACCCCAGTTGCCCTGCATTCCCCCTTCCAGAAGGCAAACAAAAAAGAAAAAGAAGAGGAAAGGATGACACTGTACTCTCTAGTGACATATGTGCATTGCTAAGAGCTTGGCAGAAGTTTTAGTCAAATCTTACCCAGCCTAGGCTCTCTCTTATGTGCCCTTCAGATTTATTTGAAATTTTTTGCACCTTTCTACAGAATACTCCTCACACCCAAAATCAGCACTACTCATGTTCTTCATAGGGTATTGCATCTTTAAGCAGCCTGGTTTTCTAATTCAGATTCAGCATTTCTTATTTGAAAGAGCAGCCTACCTGACCTTTGATGAAACCAGGATTTTGTATAATATAAAAGGAAATAATTTTTAAATTCCCTGAAATAGTTCTAAAATTTTTTAAATGTCCATTTCATCATGTTTTATATGATCGAGAATTTTGTCCCATACTGTTTATTCAAACTTGGTTAAAAATCCATGTCATGCTGGAGGTAACATGGCATTGGATATACATAGTATTATTGGAAGTATCATGGTATAGAAATAGCACTGAGTTAGAAGTAATGAGACTTGGGTTCTAATCCTGGTACAACCACCAATTAGTGGTCACTTAATTTTGGACTTTTTTTTTAATTTCTCTGGGAATTTTATCCTTTCTTCTGAAAACAAGCTGAAACTGTTTATAAAATTAAATTCTCATCTAAAACAGGAGTTACAATTTCCTTATCTATAGACAGATTGTATTAAGTGATGCATTATAGGCCTTTTCAACTCACACAAGATATGTTTTTGTTTTCAAGACTAAGAGAAACAACAGATTTTCAGCATTGGAAAGGTAGTTTAGTCATAAATATTTGTTATATTAAAATAATATTAGCCCTTATACTCAAAGTGTGTGTGTATATTTTGTCTCATCTTACTTGTACCCATGTAGTTTTCTGGCTTAGAAAAAAATTAATTGACTTGCTTTGAGATTTGGAAACCCTTGACATATTGAAAAAGATCTTCTTTGTTATTATAAAGCTATATACATCTATTAGATGTTTTGAAGTTAATATATAGAGTGTAGTGGATGTATTTTTTTAAAGTAAAAATAACTACAGAAAGACAGCTTTATTGTAGTCAATGACATTATGCAACATCTTACATTTGTTTTTTGCCTTAAGTGATGATGCAAGTTACTCTCAGATTTATTATGTCATTTTATCTTTTCAATGACCCTGTGAAATAGGTAAATATATTCTCAATTTACAGATGAGGAAACTGGAGCACAGAAAGGTTGAGTATTGATCATATCCCAAATTAGAAGGAGTATTGGGACCTATTCTACCTGACTCTCTGTATTGTGCTTTTTTTCACTATATTGTGCTGCTTCTCTGAAAAGCTGTTAATATAGGATTTTAAGAGAAATTATAGCAGGCTATATTCTTTGATCAGAATATTTCATGACTCACTGCATTATAGAGTTAAAATGTTTTCTAAATTTAGGGCCCAGTGCCACTGACTTCTGTTTTATATTTGAATGAATTTAAACAGAAGAGTTACACATGTGGAAACTGTTTCATCTAGGCTGGTCTGCCCACCTATTTGGTTGTTAAAAATGCCAATTCATGAAGGGTAAATGTAGGACATCTTTCATTTCAGGGGAGAAAAGAATTTCTCAAAAGGAAATGTATTGTTGTGGGAACTGAATACATCCAGAAGGGAACAGTTTTTCCCCTTACTTTCTATCATTTGATCTGGTTTGAAGCTAACCATCTGAGAGCTAAAAATGCATCTTTTCTCTCCGGAAATGAGACACGTGCAAACTGTAAATGAAGACATTTCTACTCAACAGCCTAAACTTATTTAGAAAGACTTCTAAGCCTAGTCTGCAGGCAGGCAGCTTTAATTGTACATTCCATTAGCAGATATCCTGCTCCCTGGGTTCTAATGACTGTTAAGGGCCACACAAATGTAATTCTGTGGCATTTTCCCATTGCTATCCCACACCAGTGCTTCAGGAGCATGCATCATTCTGTACACAGAATAGGAGTATGACCTAATTCCAGATAATCTAATACCAGCTCTAGCCCATATGGAAAACAACTGTGTCACTCACTTGCTTGCCTTTACACCAAGAATAAGCTAAGTTAGGAAGCAGAGAGCAAAAGTGCATTTTTCCCAGAGCTACAAGGTTGAGTGTGTTTCCTGTTTTATTGCCTACGCTATTCCACAAATATTTTAATCTGATGCTGATGTGAGAGGATGGGAGAAAAATATTTCTCTTAAATCTTTTCCCCTGCCTTTTATTAGCACTATTGCTGCTACCTTTCTCATTTGGCACCTGAACATATTTTTTAAGTTATTTCAAAATTCAGGAAGTCATCTACTTTTCTTTAACCTTTTGGAATGCAGAGGTAGGAGTGTGTGTGTTTTGTTGTTATTCTGTTTTAGTCTACATAAGCCATTTATTTCTGTTATGAAGAGTATAATTTACTAGCACACTAGAGTATAAAAGTTTGAATTGTACTTTTAGAGAATATAGTCCATTACCTCTATGGATAAAGCCTCTCTCTTTCCAGTTGGTAAGGCAGATGCTTTCCACCTGACTACATTATGTGATTCTGCTTGACATTGTGGACTTCTACATGACATTTGGGTTCCCTTTTCACATAGAAAAATTTATTACCATAAATTCTCAAGAATCCATATTGTGGTTAACATGCAGCAAAGATTGCTTTCAGATTTATTGATAGTAAGTTTTCACCTAAATTGTTGTTTTAATCACTTATATTAAAGTACCTCATTACTGAATTACTAGATTTGTGGACATTTCATGCTCTTTAAATTTACTTTTTGCATACAATAAGAAGGCCTTTGAAACCACAGCACTCAACATATCTGTTTCATTGAAGTTACTTCTATTTAAGCTAGGCTAGTACTAAGATAGTTATCTGATAGCTATTAAGTCTTTCTGACTTAGGCTAGGTTTTCATGGTGTGACTTCTTTATTTTGTTTGAAATTATTTTGCAGAATATTAGATACACTTCTAATAAAACAAAAAGACAAAAGGAAAAACCTCACAAGTTCCAAAGACAAAATAATTTATAAATTATCTACAATTTTTTATTTTCTATGCCTTTGCTTATCTGCCTCCATTTATGGAGGCTGATAGATCAGAGCAAATTAATAAATACTAATGGAAAAACCTTTCAGAGTTATTGACAGTAAGTAGAATCATTCATTACAACTGGAAGGAACCTTATTGTTCAAATGGTTCAACCTCTTAATTTTATAGATGGTAATTGACTTTGCATTGGAGAGACTGGAGTTATATTGCTTCTCAACAATACTACTTGAATGTTGATTTAAAAAAAACAACTTGCTCTAGAAGTTTGACATTGAGGTTAAGTACATGGCTGCACAGGAATACCTTTGGGGAAAAAGTATACAGTTAATTACTTGACAGACCAATTGGAGGGAAATGTAGGTTCTTGTAGCAGCAAGCACCCCAGCATACCCAGGGTGGCTGCCAACACAGGTTCTTAGATCTGCTTTTCTAAGGGCAAGCAACTAAAAATGCAACAATAAGGGAAAGCAACAATCTTGATTTAATCAATCAAATATATCATTTGCCTAGTTCAGGGGGAAAAGTCAGCACCCCAACTTCAGAGTATACAGAGGTTACAAGCAGAAATTACAAGACAGAGAAACATTTCAAGCAGACAGTCCTCCAACTGTCCAACTATTACATCCATACCTAGTCATTCACCAGAGAGGGAAGCGTCAACATCTGTGTTTTTCAAAGCCGGGGGGCTCTCTACGGCTGCCCAGAATCTTGTCTGGTCAAATCATACAACACTTCTCAAAGTGAGCCCCAAAACAACGCCTCACGTCAGGGTTTATATAGCCTTCTCCTGGCTCAGAGAATGTAACAACCCTCTAGACCCACTGCCCAATCACAAAGTATCTCCTGAAAAACAAGCCTCCCACCACAGGCTCCAGATGCACTTAACCTAGGGGCAGGGAAGATATTACACAATACAATCTTAGAAAGATGGCAACAACATTCCCATTACAGTTCTCCAGTGATTGAACTGAAGTGGAAAAGCCATGTCCATTTTCAGGCACTTGAACAAAAGATTCTCTAGGTGTAGCAGATACCTGGAGATGTTCCTGCTTTTGTACAGACAATGGTACTTATTATAACAGTTAATTTCTGTTTTCAAGTTTTTGACTTCCCATTATCACAGCAGATCTGTTTTCAGGAACAGTTCTTCAGTTACAAATTACAAACTCACTTAGAATGAGTACATTCAGTGTAACTCAGAGACACAACTCTTCAAGATGACCTCACCATTTCTATACTAGTGATTACCTAGGATCCTTGTTTCAAATGCACTGAGGCTTTGTCCTGAAATCTTTCTTGACTTTTAAAAAAAAATCCCAAAAAAGTAAATATAGTCCTGTTTTTTCCCAACTGAATAGTCCCCTCATCTAAATATTATTTTGCTTGGAAATGGTGGAGTTTCCTAAACATGCTAAAAAGCCAAAAGACTCTCAAGGAAACAGAGATTTTCAAAAGATAAAGTTTAAAGAACATATTGAATATATACTGTCTACAATATTTTCCTGATTTACTAATGCAGTAAACCATTTTTTTAAAAGACAAGAAATAAAGTAGTCAAAGGAGAAACTTTGAAATGTAGTAATTCTTGCTTAGTGCTGGCATTACATTTCTGAAGCATGACATAAAAAGTAGGTATAATGGATAAAGATCTATTCTAAAAGTCAGAAAAACAGAGTTCAACTACTAGCTCTGGAGTGCACCTAAGTAGTGCCCTGGATAAAGAGTGCCAGGCTGGTAGTCAGAAAGACTTATCTTCCTTATTCTAAATCTGGCCTCATGCACTTACTAGCTGTGTGACTCTGGACAAGTCATTTAACCCTGTTTGCCTCAGTTTCCTCTACAAATTCAGCTGGAGACTGAAATGGCAAACAAGTATCTCTGCCAGGAATACCTCAAATGGGGTCGCAAAGAGTGGGGCACAACTAATACATGTACTGGCTTTCTGATTCTGAGCATTGTAACCTCTCAGTGTCCTGCTCTTAAGACTAATTGCAAAACAGTTATAGATCTGCTTTGTTAGAGTTAATTTCTCTACACTGCTCTC
Source organism: Petaurus breviceps papuanus (assembly GCF_028583685.1). Lineage (NCBI taxonomy): Eukaryota > Metazoa > Chordata > Mammalia > Diprotodontia > Petauridae > Petaurus > Petaurus breviceps. The sequence continues at coordinate 16,854,456 of NW_027186296.1, read as the reverse complement.
ACAGGTATAGAACACCCCCCCTTCCCCCCACCCCCCGGGAAATGTCTTTTTCAGCTTCCTCTTTAATTCACTTTCACTTCATCTTGCTTTGGAGGAAATAATGTATCTGAAGCCAGAGTTAAAATTTCCCTGTCATTGATTATCTTTTCATTTATTTCAGCGGAATATCAAGCACTTTGCAGCAGTGGCCCAGGAATGACTTCCGGAGGCAGTGGTGAGTAATCAGTTTAAAATTCATTAAATTTATAATTCCTAAGTTTATATGGTAGTAGCAGAGATACTGCTTGACTTTCAGAGGAACCTCTATTGGAGCCATTGCCACCCCTAGTGGATCTGTTGCCATTCCCAATCCTCAAGACTTTCTGAGACATTAGAAAACTCATCAGGGCACTCCTGGAAACCTCAGATGCTTCTGCAGGGAGATGCAACATTCCTCAGGGTTGCCTAGGTGCTTAGGGAGGGAGCTATTTTAAAGGAATTGCAACCCTGTTTGAGAGGAGGTAGGTCATACGTCAAGTGCCTGTCACTTTTCTATTGTTGAAGCCTAAGTCTGTGTCTGAATTATTGGCTTTGTTGTGTGGACATGTGATAATTATGTCCTTAGAGGATTTTTCAGTTGTGAAGTTGTCAGTCATCTTGTTATGGTAGAGTAACTTGCTGAGCCAGAATCTATTGTGTAGTCAATGGCAAGGCATCCTTTAATTTCTAGAAGAAGGAATGGCCACTTGGATTCATCTTTTGGAGTTAGAGACGCCACAGTAGGTTCTACATAGATGGGGAAAAGAGGGATAAAGATAGCAAGCAAGAGAGACAGACAAAGGAAGAAGACTGTTGTCTTTCCAATCCTCAGCTCACCTTCCTGCCAGACTAGGCCAACTGAAGCAATCAAGGGAGTTGTGAAGGTCTGCTAACAGCTGTGCTCCGTTCATCTCAGTGCACATGTACAGCCTGAAAGAGGCTAAAGGGAGTTTGAAAGAGTCATAAGGATAGCAGTAAGCAGTAAATTTGATTAACTGTAAGTTCGGTCAAAATAACTTTAATATTTTTAAAGTTGTCTAAGGATGAGTAAGTTGATGCTTATCTATGTAATACAGAGCGTTGAAGCTGAAATGAACTTTTAAAGATGAATGAATGACAAGGCATTTATTAAATGCTAACAGTGTTCAAAGCACAGTGCTAAGTATAGAGGAAACAAATACAAAAGCAGGACAGCCCCTATCCCCAAGCAGCTTCTGTTAAAGTGGAATAGACGATATATACTGGGGAGAGGTGGCCAGGAAATCATCCACTCCCCCTATTTTAGAGGTGGTAAAGCTGAAACCCAGAGAAAGAGCGGCAGAGTTAGTTCATTTAAGGATCATTGAAGCATGATACTGATGTCAAACTTGAACATGTTGCAGATATAAATGAATGTGCCCTGGATCCTGATATTTGCCCAAATGGAATTTGTGAGAATCTGCGTGGCACATACAAGTGTATATGCAATTCAGGATATGAAGTGGATGCAAGTGGGAAAAACTGTGTTGGTAAGTAATATGGCATTTTTCCTAAGAGATGCTTGAAAGTTATACTATTTAAACTTCTTTTTAATCTGTATCTAATCAAAATGTTGTGTGACAAAACTAACATTGTTGTATTAGGTATAAAATCACTCAGTTAAAACAGCTTCATACAACAGAAGACTAAATTCAAGGAATTTGTAAATTAAATTAAAAATTAAATTCAAGGGCGGCTAGGTGGCACAGTGTATACAGCACTGGCCCTGGAGTCAGGAGGACCTAAGTTCAAATCTGGCCTCAGACACTTAACACTTATTAGCCGTGTGATCTTGGGCAAGTCACTTAACCCCAATTTCTCTGCCTTTCCTCCTCCCCCCAAAAAAAGGCAGGAAAAAAGTTAAATCCACAGAAAAGAACTTTGATGAAGTGAACCAAATATGAAGGTCCTATACTGTCATCTAACTGTACTCACATTACTGTACCTCCTACTCAGGATGATACAGTAAAACTTGGCCCACTGGTTTATCTATTCTAACAGCACTCTGCCAAGCTAAATGACACCTTTCCGGTTTGAAAACATCCTGTAATAGTGGTACCAGCCACCAGTGGTTAGTCATTAATTTAGGCGAAAAGTTACACATTTGTAGTTTACTGAGCTTTGTTGTTCATTCTTGGTTGCTGGATAGCTCTTTCCTGGGAACACTGGGATTCTGAAAGAAGATTTGATTATTCAGTCCTTGGCTTTTTGGCTATTGCCAAGGGTAATGGGGGGGAAAAAAAAAACAAGCAATGTCACTATTACCAGACAATGCTGTTTAAAAAGATGTCAGTAATTGCAGGGACAAAAAAATTAGAACGATCATTTTTAAAGGCAAAAATGTTATAGAAATCAAAGAAGCTGGTGAAAAACAATTATATTGCTGTACCTTAACGATTGTTGTTCTGTAGTGGGAACAGTAAGACAGGGTGATGCAGACGGTCAAGTTGTCAGTTTATGGTAACTTACTTTTAGTATTTTTATTTGTGATTTAATTATTTTGGGTGGAACACAATATTAATATTTTATCAGAAACATAAATAATGTTCTAAATATTTTCAATGCTCAAAACATTCCATTTTTATAATAGAGGTCATTTTAAAAAATAAGATTAATTATAGGAAATCTGATTGATACAAAACTTCCTGAGATTTATGTGTTTTATAAAGTGAAATGATATCTGTAATATGAAAGATTAAATACCACAAATCAAAATATTCAAAGTCTGGCAATAGATTCATAGTCATAAAAGTGACCCTTCGATTCTGTCCTCTTTCTTCCCATGAATATTATTCTAGTCAAGCAAGGGCTGGCAGTGGAGGAAAAAAGTAAAAGCCCTAGTCGGAGTTGGAAGTAACAAAAATAAGAAGAACTTTTGTGTGCTAATATACCTATGCATGTAACCTCTTATCTCTCCCATGTCAGGAAGAAGATAGAAAGTAATAGAGTGAGCCTTTATATTTACTGTCAATGCTTAGTAAATCTCAAAGAATGATGGTTACTAAAGAAAACTGAAGAGAGTTTGAAATAGTAACAGAAAGACTATGAAAGGACAGAAGATATTGTCAAGGATCATGGGAAAGAGTTGTAGCAGTCAAATATAGTTTTTTGAAAAGGAAGAATACTCAGTGAGATGATGATGATGATGATGGTGATGATAGGGATATCTTACATTATATGTCTGTGTGGAGATTCCATCTCTTGCCTTTCCCAAAACCTTAGTTTTCAAAAAATGTACTGATTTTAAATTACATTTGATACCATTGCATGTAAATTTCACATACACTCATCACAGCTGAAAACTGCATTATTTATGTAGTAACCATGTATCATTAAGAACTTCCTCTGTGCAAAGCACTAACTGTATTTAGGTGGTGAGAGAGATATGTAGATAAATTATATGTGACCTTTGATGGGACTGACATTTTAGGAGGATAATCATTTATTAAATGAGCATTTATTAAACTTCCATTATCTACCAGACACTGTAATAGACTCTGGGAACAAAAGACAAAAAATAAAATCATATATAGCAATAAATATGATATAAAATCATCAATAGGGTGGCTAGGTGGCGCAGTGAGTAAAGCTCCGGCCCCGGAGTCAGGAGGACCCAAGTTCGGTTCTGGTCTCAGACACTTAACACCCACACAAAAAAACTAGCCGTGTAACCTTGGGCAAAAAGGCAAAAAAAAAAAATCATCAATAAAAGCTATACTATTAGTCTAACTCCTTCAGTTGTTTCTTTTTTAATTCTCCTACTCTATGAGAATTCTGCCTGCTGAGCATTAGCTGCTCCATATGTTTTTGTACCGTTGATTACATTTAAATATTAGAAGTTGATTTCTAGGCAACATACACATTCATGTATCCATGTATATGTAACCATATAGGCACACATATATACTATTTATAATATTATATATGTAACTAATACATTTGCAGTTGCTTTAAATTACCCCTTTTCTGGGTGATGCTCAGCTATATTGTGAACTTAACTTTTGTGTTCACTTGTTGTGGTTTACATAGGTCTAAATTACACACAAATAAGTTTTAATTTCAAGATAAAGCCCAGATAATTTAGAAACTTATTTGATAACATTTCCTTGCCCTAAAATTATCAACCATGTTCTTCAATATTATTGTTATTGTACTCTATTTTACCATATTAATGTTTTTTATGGGCCCTGGGTTAAATCTTCAAACTATCTTGAATTGAGTAACATTCTCTTTCAAGTTCTTGCACATTTCCTCTGCTTTGCTTGTCTGCCCTTTCTTTTTCTTCTCATCTTTCTTCCTTTCTATTTTCCCCTTTGTCTACCTTCTTTTCTTTTTTCATTCCTTTCTTCTCCCTGTCATTAATTTTACCCCTTCCAAATCCCTTTAGTTTTCTTTGGTTGATTCTGTTATTGTTATTTGCAATGTATTAAGCATCTAAAAGTGCTGTCTCTGGCCTTCTCAGCATTCTGTGCATTTCTTGGTTTCCTAAAAGCTCCTTTGGTTTTTCCCACCATTTATAATTACTTTTCAAACTTCTGTGGGCTCTTTCTAATACTCTGTATCCCCATATAATTCCTTTTCTCTCTCTCATTCCTTGACTTGCAACTTCCTTAGATGATATTTCAAATCTACCTATTTATACCCATGATACATCATAGCACCTTTCTTCAAGCAGTTATGCATCTCTTGACTCTACATGTAACAAAAAAAAAATGGGAACTAGTCATCCAGGTGATATCTACCAATGCCTTGGGTTTTTTTTTTTGTTTGTTTGTTTTTTTGCTTTGTGGAGGGCAGTTGGGGTTAAGTGACTTGCCCAAGGTCATATGGCTACTTTCTGTGTTAAGTGTCTGAGGTCAGATTTGAACTCAGGTCCTCCTGACTCCAGGGCTGGTGTTATTCACTGAGCCACCTAGCTACCCCCAACTACCAATGCCTTGTGTAAGCCTATGGCTGCTGAAATGGAAAAAGGGGTTAAACTTGGGAAACTATATGAAGAAGAAAACTTTAGGATGAGGCACTAGACATTTAAAATCGATTCCTATGATTTTTTTTTCTTTGATAATTGCCTATGCCACTTTTCTCCTCAATTTACCTTAAAGACTCTTTTGTTCCACCTGTTAATTCTTTGCTTTTAAGATGTAAATTCAGTGTAAATTCTCACATTCACAATAATTATACAGCACTGTTTAGATAAGTTGTCTGGTGCAGCATGTAGTTTGAAAGATGAAAATTGAAATAAAGGGAAGAAGACAGGATGTTTATATATTTAGATGAAAATTAGAACTTTCTTTTGCCCTTCTCCCTTATTTATCTAATTTATTTACATACACACATACTCATCACAGGTAATCAAAAAAATCCATCCTCTCTCACCCCTTCCAAATTACTGTGAAATTTCAAGTCTAATTTTTGCTTGGGGTTTAGGATTAATTACTTGGCAGCTAAAGGAAAAAGAGCCTAAAAAGAACTGGTGAGCTACAGAATTAGGCATACTGCTACTCTTGTGCTACATATTTTTCTCTTTACCTCTTGCTGCTAATCTAAGTTATGGACTTCTTTGTGTGCTGTATTTACTTTTGAGAATAAAACTTCTATAGCCTCCCCTCACTCTGAACTTTAGAACAGCTTTTTAGGGTGCAGCCTTTATCCTGGGGCAGCCATAATTTGAATACATGTGGTATTTTCAAAGTAGACTCAACTGAAAACATGTTTTACTATTTCATCTTTCTAGAAGGGCCTCTCTTGGTTGGCAGGCACCAAAAATCATTATTTATTTGGGCAGTGCACAAAGACACAGGGATGTTTCAGCTTCATCCAAAAATCACCCCTTGGAAAGTTGAAGGGGGAGTCTGGGAGCCAGTGGGAATTCTTACTTCAATGAGAGTTTTGCTTTAGTAAACACTACAAAATTGGATCCATTATTATCAGGTCAGGGCTTGATTGTGGTAAGAGGGAAAGAAGTTGTGAACCAAAAGTCTGCTCCAGTCATTTCCCACACATGGCTCTCAGTGACTAGCTATTTTTTATCTTAACAGCAAATTCCACTATTCAAGTTGCCAAATGCCTCTGACGTCAGCGAGAGTTAAGAACTGCAATTTTGACCCTTTCAGATTGCATTTACACATCTCAAATCATTTTGTTAGGATTTTCCATACATGATTTTCTCATACCCTAAGACTTTATACTTGACTTTCTGATATTTTAAAGGCCATATAAGCTCAGGTCTGTGGCATTGTATGACATAAAAAAGAAAATCAAAGAGTCAATTCAAGGGTGTTCATTACCAACTTCTACGCAGGAAGTACCACTAAGTTAAATAGACAAGTCTTTTATTTTATAAGAGAATTGACTTTTTTAAATGTCAGCTAATCAGCTGACCAGAATTTCTAAGTGGACAAATAATTTACTTCAAATATATATATATGGCATTTTGAGTATATTAGGCAATATCTAGTACAGTAGTGATGCAAGTAGATCAATGATACCTAGGATGGAAACTTTCATAGCTACCATATGGGTTTGTAGACAATTAAACATAAAGCCATGGTTTTGACCTAAAATTATTTGAATTGTCTATCTAAACTGTCCTAGATAATTACCAGTTCTTCCAGTCCTTTGTGATATATAGCCCTGAACTAAGAGCCTCTAAATTATCCTTAGGCTGTAACATAATATCAAGGACTCACCTTTCCCGTTGGGGGGAAGAAACGAAAAATGAAGTCAATAGAAAACTTCCTAGACTTTCTGGCAAAACTCAGCAACTATCTAAAGTAAAGGTTGGTTATTTCCATAAAGTCCAGGTGTCCCCATAGACAAGGGAAGCAGGGGGGTTGATTACTGTCTTTCTGATAGTCTGGTGCATTGTAGCAAGCTAATTTTTAAAAATCTAGCCATATGTATTCACATTTATAGAATTAAGTAACTCAAAGCAAAATTGCATTTTTTTTAAAATTTGCTTTATCCACAGAATTGAGAACTTAAAATGTTTAAGAAACTATATGAAATTGGACTTTCTAATTCTGGTCTCCATCTCCATTACAGATATTAATGAATGTGCATTGAACACTTTGCTTTGTGACAATGGGCAATGCAGAAATACCCCTGGAAGTTTTACCTGTACCTGTCCCAAGGGATTTGTATACAAACCTGACCTAAAAACTTGTGAAGGTAAATGCTTTTATGCTATTTGTGTAACTGACTCTAAGAGTAAAAATGATAACAAGCTAGATAAATGTCTAAGTTGATTTATCTAGATAGTTTCTGCAAATCTTTTCTAGTCATCTGAATCTAGTTAAATGTTTAATCAAGATTCTCTTCTTAGAATTTAGAATTGAGAGGAAAGGGGAAATCATCTTGTCCAATCTGTTGGTTCTTTCATGAGAAAACTGAAGTCCAGAAAAATTTAGCAATTTTACTAAAAGTCACAAAGCTTGTGCATGGCAAACCTGATCCTTGAGCCCAGCTTTGCTGAATTCCAGGTCTATGGTACTTGTAGGAGGGACATTCTGAGATAGTGGCAAGAAAGTTGTGTTTGAAGTCAGGAAACCTTGTTTCAAATCCTGTAACTAACACTTAATAAAACTATGTGACTGAGCAGATCACTTCACCTGACTGAAACATAGATCCACTTAGACACACAGGCATCGCTCATTCAGGCTGCTTCACCTCTGGCCCTCTTGCCCTGCAGAGACTGCTGGAGCTTCATGTACATGCCAGGCAGATATCTCACATCTGCCAGCCTGTTTCAATCAAGTTCTGAGCTAAAATTTAAATAGTGAAGTTACTGGTCTTACCACCAGCGCAAAATATACATTAATTTTTTTAAATGAACTTGAACAGATATACTTTTGATGGTACTAATACACTTTGTTTAAAGGAAAAAGAAATAGCAAGGACTTTAGTCTTGTGGTTTATATAATTTACTCTTTTGGTACCATCATGTCATAAATTTTAGTTTTTGTACATCATCGAGAAAGAAGCATTGTTTGGAATATTGTTAGTGTTTTATGAAGATCAGCAGTAAGACCCAGGTGCACACAGCCTCTCTAGCCATCTAGCCAGGCATGGGGCACTTACCTCCCTTCAGCCCACACAGTTCAGGACTTCTTTACTCACTTTGAATAGAATTTTTGTTCACAACTGGAGTCCCCAAGTACAGACTGCCCTAGGATTCACACGTGAAAATACCCTTTGAGTCATTCTTTATTTGTTAACATTTCCCCAGTCTACAGGGTCGCAACTAATCCCTTTCTCTACTTCCACACAACCACTAAAACCAAACATTTTGTGTTGATGTAAACTCTTCACATAACTACAAAATTAAGTGAGCCTCCAATTACTACCTGATATCCTAGGACAGTGGGAGTAGGTGCTACTTCACCATAACTAACAGCTGAGGGCCTTTTGCCCCCAGTTTGGATGCCTTTTTTTCAGAATATATCATTACATTGACCTTGATTTGCTTAAATAATTCAGCAGCATTTATTAATTAAAGATGGATTGGGATCTGTGACTTCATTGCTATAGGGAATTTCAGATGCAGAAACTGTCTACCAAAGCAGGTAGTCACCTTTTCTTCAGTTTATAGTGTGAGAGAACTGCATGTAGCACTCAGAAGTGAAATGATTTGCTTAGGGTCACATAGCCAGTAAAGGAAGGACTTGTGGTGCTCCTTGTAACAAAGCCAGGCCTTTACTATACCATGCTGCCTCTCAGTGAAAGAATGGAAGATTTGTTCTGGCTTCAAGGATTGAAGTGAAATTTAGGAACCTATGTTAAATGTGTGCTAACTCAATGCATTGGACATTCAACTAACCTAGGAAAAGAATCATTTCATCCTCCTTTATTGAGAATATAAGATGACAAACGAAGTCATTCATTCATGAATTCCTGAAATTCATTTTAGCCACAATACAGATATATTTTTGTTTCAGATATTGATGAATGTGAATCAAGCCCTTGTGTTAATGGAGTATGCAAAAACACTCTGGGTTCCTTTGTTTGTGAATGTTCTTCTGAAAGTACTTTGGATACAACAAAAACTATCTGCATAGGTATGTATCTATTTATTTTTATTCATGTATTAGACACATTTTAATGTAAATTTAATACCAAAATGAATCATTAATTATGTAGAAACTGAGATTTTATGATCATTATAGTAATGCCAGCTATATTTCAAACTACTATTTATATGGTGGTAACTTTTATGTAAATAAAAGTAGTGTGTTCAATTACATTTTTGATACCTGGACCTAACCAACTAGTATGTTTTAAAGTGTTTGAATCCTTCCCCTTTTCCATCCAGAAACAATTAAAGGCACTTGTTGGCAGAGTATTGTTGATGGAAGATGTGAAATCAATATTAATGGAGCCACGTTGAAGTCACAATGCTGTTCTTCATTGGGTGCTGCCTGGGGAAGCCCATGCACACCTTGTCAAACAGGTAAGAAATATGACTTTATTTACTCTTTGACCCCATTCTCTTTTATCACTTTTATTAAATGACTAAAAGGCTAAACTCCTTTTGGAGAAGCTTGTTTTCTTATTTTTTTCTGTCCCATCCAGCTTTAAAAAAGGAAAATAGATAGGCAAGGTGACCTGAATTGTAGACCATATGTGTCTGCACCAGTCAGCTTGAGCACATGGGAAAAACAAATGGTCCCAAGCATTTAACAGTGACAGATAGTTTGATTAGGAACCAAAGCCTAATATGATGACATTATTTCAAGTTCTTATCTATACTTTATAGAGATTATTGATCCCATTACCAATGGAAAATTTTGTTGTTGGATTTTTTTCTTAATGAGGTTGAACAGAAAAGCTTATGATGGCAATAACAATTTATGTTGATATTAGAGAGGAAAATAACAAGGACTGTTGTCTTGTGGTTTATCTAATCTATTTTTATAATACTCTCATGTCATTAATTTAGGCTTTTGTACACAGTTGAGAAAAAAGCATATGAATTGTTTTAAGGCCCCCTGAAGAAGCTATAGACAGGTTTTAAAAGATTCTTGAGTTTGGGGTGGCTAGGTGGCACAGTGAATAGAGCACCGGCCCTGGAGTCAGGAGGACCTGAGTTCAAATCCGGCCTCAGACACTTAACACAAATACTAGCCGTCTGACCTTGGGCAAGTCACTTAACCCCAATTGCCCTCCAAAAAAGCAAAAAAAAAAAAAAACCAACCAAAAACAAAAATTCTGGAGTTTGGGAAAAAATAGAATTAAGTGGCCATAACTGCACTATTAGGAAAATGTTCAATGTTAACTGAAATTCTACATTATTTGAAAGCTAGGTTTGATAAACTTGTTCATGATTTAGGTTTTTTGGTTTATTAAAGTTCTTGCCATGTGAATTCTGAAGTCTCTATGTTCATCAGCATTTACCAAATTTTCCATGATGTATTTAGAGTAATCCTATAGTATAGTTCATGTTTTTAAAGTTGATTGCTGTTGAAAAATCTACAGCCATTTTTTATTTTAGACTTCAGTTTATCGTGTTTTATTAAGGGTATCTTGGGGAATTGAGTGGGAAGCAAAGAGACCCATTTCATTATTAATCTTCCACGCCTATACAATCTCAGAAAATGCTTTTTAGTGATCTCAGACTTATTCATAGGAACAAAATCCATTTCATGTTCCAGTTCTTCTTTCATGTTTTGTACACTATGTCATAACCACAGAGTCTGGAGTTCAATATTCCAAATTTGTATATTTCTTTTTTTACAGACCCAATATGTGCTAAGGGGTACTCAAGAATTAAAGGAACACAGTGTGAAGGTATTTATTGTTATTTGTAAACTGTAAATTACTCTCCATGGGAAGAATGTTTCTGTTGACTGAATTAGTTAAGGTTGCCATGTAACTGTATAGTGCAAAATATGCAGTGAAAGAAAAGAACAATGAAAGAACAGATGTTGATTTCACAAGCCTTCATTCATTCAGCCGGCAGACACTTTTGCCAGTGTCAAAATACAGTGGCCAAATAATAAGGAGACCTCAAATGCGTTAGCCCCAACCTCAGTTTACAGTAACTAGAGATTTCAAAACACTTTGTCTGAATACAGGAACAAAAAGTAGTTTTTAAAGAGGGGTGGAGAACATTTTTGTTGTTATTGTGTTGTGTGGTCACACGCAAAAGTACATTTAAGACCAAATAACATTACTCTTTTCATCCTCCCTGTAAGTCTAGGTGGGCTTCTTCGGTTTTCTCTTCCACTCACACAAAATCCCAGATAGCCATAGGTCATCATGACTAACACAACCTGACATGACACAGCAGCTGAAATATTTTAAAAACAACAATTAGTCCCATATGTGGGATGAAAAGAAGGGTTTTTTTGTTAAAATAAAGAGGAACACCACAACCCCCTCCTGAGCTCTTGCCTTCCAAATGATGACTGAATCCTTTGGCACTTCCCTAATCCAGACCCACTGTACATAACTTAAATGACCTCAACAAAACATTTCGATGCATGTAAGTGACCAGAAAGAAAAAAAAAAAGAGAAGGTGACTCTCTACCTATTTCTGTTCATAAGGAAAAGCACAGGACATTTTTCAACATCCTCTGTGGAAAAATTGTTTTTTTAAGACTTCAGGTCTTCATCATTTCTTTGATCAGTATTTAACTTGATAACGTTGACAAGGACCCCATATGGTCACAGCTCAGCATCTTCCAAAGGGTATTCCTTTTTTCTACCAAGGTGTAGGTTTTCTCCAAATAGATCGCAGATAGTTCTACCCAAAAAGGGAATAATAGTGCATTTGGGATAAAATGAATGAACACAAACACTTGTTGATTTCCATTTCTCTCCGCTACTTGGAGTCACTGAAAACTCATCAGAAATAGTGATCCCTTTGTCTAATTAGTAGGCAGTTAGACCTTTTCCATTGGTTTCCCAGCATTACTCTAATCTCATCTGACATATCTGTCTTGAAGGAGTAAGACTGTGGCTGGAGAAGGTATAGATTAGATAGAAGAGGAAAAACTTTAGCCTCACCAAATCAAATTTCACTATAGTTAGATTTTCTTTATCTTATTTACTCCCTGAACTGGAAGTACATTAAAGCAAATTTACTTTGATGTTTTGGGGTGTTTTTCATTCTATTTGTTCTCAGTGATTTGTCCATAAAGTGGACATGCTGTACAATTAGTCTAAGACTTAAGGTCAGGTAATGGTTCCTGGGAAGTGTTTTGTTTCTTTCTATACCATTTAATTAACTGACATCTCCCACTCACCTTTCATACTTCTCATCTAGATACGCAGAATGAAATAAATGCCTTGAGAATCTTCTTCTCATTGAGAATGTTCAAATTTAAGACATATTACTTTTAACTACAGTATTGCTTCCTGCCATCATTATTGCATGTTGTCTTTTAAGAATATATCAAAAACACTAGCTACTCCCCTCTACTTCTATATGGTTTATACAGTATAATTTCCTCCTTTCTCCTTCATATCTTGTCATGTTTTGTTGGAAAGAGTACTGGATTACAAATTAAGAGGTCTTAGCTAAGACCTAGGCAAGTAATTTAATTTCTACAAACCTCAGCTTTTTCATCTTTAAGTTAGAGATCATAATTATGCCCTGTCTGTCTGTACTGGTTCATTCATTTTTAAGCACCTAATATGAAACTACATTAAGCAAGGTAGTATGGGGGATATGACTATAATACACAGTCCCTTCCCTCAAGGCACTTAGAGTTCAGGGAACCTCTGAGTGTTATTGTGGAGTCCAAAGGTAACTAACTATGTATGTATAAGCACTTTGTAAGCAATAAAGGCCTCCACAAAAAACTTAAAATTCTGGCCTGTTTAGTTCAGTACTTTCTGATGTCAGGCAGCATGTAACATTCTTATTTAAGAAGGCCTCTAGTCCTTGAGAATTGCTGTTAGTTCCCTCATCCTTAAACTGCAAATTACTTGTTTCATTTTATGACAATGTTAGGAGCAGTTCCTGATTCAACACCATAGTGATTCCACAGGTGTAGTTTTTTTGGCCAATTAATTTATGTGCAACTTAGAAGAAAAGAGCACTGATGAATGGAGTTGGAGGGTAATCTAGAATGCTAATGCTAGAAAGGGGTACCTTTTTCAAATAGAATGAAATGCAATGATGTTTATGCAGATATGTTTTTCTGATTGTGTTGTTTTTCCCCCCCCCCTTTAGATATAAACGAATGTATTGTATTCCCGGGAGTGTGCAAAAATGGCCATTGTGTCAACACTTTGGGATCATTTGTTTGCCAGTGTCCCAGTGGAATGACATTGGATCTTACTGGAAGAATCTGTCTTGGTATGCATTTGTTTCATCACTTCACACATCTGTACCTCTTTTTATAGATTGCAGAATTTCATTAGTTCAAAGTACAGATAAATCTCACAAAATCCAAAAATTTTAATTCATAGTCACCTCCTGATAGTCTAGGCATATGGGATTTGGTCTCAAACTTCATTCTTCATGATCAGAGAAGATATCCTACTAGTTAATAGAAAGGTTAGTCCTTTTGTTTGTGCAGTGTCTACTTTATAGGAAGCCATAGATCATCTGAATTGTAACTCTTAATCTGGACAAAACCTTTAAGCCAATTTTAAGCATACTATAAAGAGTAAGTGGCAGAGGATCCTGTGAGCATCACTTAACCTATATTGGATGTAGTGTGATTTGTGGCTAACTGCTAAAGACAGACTATTACTAGTAACAGTGATGGTTGGGGAGGAAATCCCTATGGATAACAGTAGTGGTGATCTTCTGAGCCCTGAATGCCCTCCAACATTTCCATGACCCTAAAAGGAACAGTGCTAGAGAAATTATCACTGTTTCCCGAGTCACTAGTCCTCTGTGACATAGGAAATATGTCCAGATCTATAGTGTATCTAAAACCATATTATAATGAACAGAATCATACAGGGATTCTGCTGTATTTAATTAAAGGATTTGGATCACTTAAAAAGCACAGTGTGGTCTAGAGGATGGAATTTCAATAGTTGGAATCAAAAGCCTGAGGTTCCATTCATTGCTGAGGAAGGTCAGTCAATCCTATTCCAAACCCCAATTTCTTAATCTATAATGAACCCCAAGGCCTTAAGTGGAAGGGGCTCTGATGTGTATTTTGTGATTTATTTTTAAATTCTCATTTTTCATGACAAAAACCTAAGTAAAGAGTTGCCAAGGGGGGGCTTCAGAAATCCCTATTTATATTAGCTACAATTCAGATATTTAGATGAGTGCTGGATACTAATAGAAGCTGACTGGAAAAAAAGGGAACATCACTGTGGTGCTTTTCATTTGTATTATCTTTAAAATAAATGAATTCATTTGATCTTCACCATGACCTTGTAAGATGAGCAGGACAGGTATTGCTATTCCTGTTTCTTCCAAAGGAAGGAACTGCAGCTTATAAATTCAGTGTTTTTCCCATGGTCATTCAACTGTTGAGTTGTGGAAGATGAACTAGAGCCCAGTGTTCCTTCTTCTGGACCATAGCTCCCCATTAATTTGGTTTCATAAATAGATAATGTTTCTTATTTGTGTTTAAAACTCTGCACAACCTTTCCCATCTTCTTATACATAATTTCCTTCTATACCTCCTGAGATCTAGGCTGTTCTGCTTGCCTAGAATTTGTTCCTCTTAATCTCTATCTCTGGTTGTCTTCACAAATCAGCTCAAAAGCTGCCTATCAAGGGGCAGCTAGGTGGTGCAGTGAGTAAAGCCCTGGCCCCAGAATCAGCAGGACCTGAGTTCGGATCCAGCCTCAGACACTTAACACACAAAAAACTAGCCATGTAACCTTGGGCAAGTTACTTAACCCCAATTGCCCTCCAAAAGGCAGAAAAAAAAGCTACCTATCTCTCTTGATCTCTTCTGTTGCTAGTGCACTCATTCCCACAGTTACCACTTATTACTTTAGTATGTATTCTATATATGCATGCGTTGTCATCCTTTATCCTATATGCATCCTTTATCAGAAGGGAAGCTCCTAGAGGACAGGGATGATTTCACTTTTTTGTCTTTGTATTCTCATTCCTTACCACAGTGCTTCACACTGAGAAAGTTAATAAGCTTAACAAATGCTTACTGATTGATTATACACAGGAATGTGTGTGTCATAGTAAGTGTTTGTGGAAAGTGAGATGTTTAGTAGGGGAAAGTGTGAATTTTGTTTGGCTTCTTATACTTTCTTTCCAGGGTATGGTCCACAAAGGACTGAATCACCATTTATCTCTGGGTCATATTAGACTTTGCTTGAAAGCTCCTTGAGGGTGTCCTGTTGTAGTGGACAAAGCCCTAGTCCTATAGTCTGAAAACTCTTGGCTCTAATCCTGCCTCAGAATTGACCAGCAGGGTGACCCTGGGCAAGTCACTTAATTTCTCTGAGCCTCAGTTTTCTCATCATCCATAAAATGAGGGGGTTTAAATTAATAACCTCAAGAATCCTTTCACCTCTAAATCTGTGGTCTCCTATAACTTATGACCTTTCTTTTTCAACCATCCCACTTCCCACCCCTGCCCAGCTTTCAGAGAAATTTTCCTTTACTTATCCTTCTCATTCTTAAAATACATGTGCCTCCAGTGAGTAGAAGGTGCTAGTGCTAGCTTGAGACTGTCCTGCCATGCATAGGTTATTTTCAGCAAGTCACAACATCTGGTTGTGGGAATCAACAATATATACATCTGTAGGAATGAGAAACACTGAAATGAATTTTGTGAGGACAGCATAAAGTCTAGTGATTAGACAGAGGACAGAAGAGTTTTTTGTCTTCTGTTTGACAAATACGAAGGTAAGAATTTTGGGTCCAGAAGGCCAGGGAACCTTTATGTATTAAAGACCTCCATTAACGAACCTGGCTTCTTATTAGAAGACAAAGTTTCAGTTCAAGTCAATATGAATTTATTAAGCACACTTAGTGTGCAAAGCACTGTGCTTACCTAAATAACAATGGTTTTTAGCTTTGAAAATAATGTATTTTTCAACTTCCTTTAATTCACTTAACAGATATCCGCCTAGAGACTTGCTACCTGAAACATGAAGATGAAGAATGTTCTTTGCCTGTTGCTGGCCGCCACCGGATGGATGCATGCTGCTGTTCTGTTGGGGCAGCCTGGGGCAGCATAGAATGTGAGGAGTGTCCTGTGAGGAATACACCTGAGTACGATGCTCTTTGCCCTAGAGGGCCTGGATTTGCCACAAGAGGAGAGATTATAAATGGAAAACCTTTCTTCAAAGGTATAGAATTCATAAAGACTGATTTAACTCAACAACTATAGTAATCCAGAACTATTTTGCCTTAGCCTATGGAAAGGAGATAATTGTTTATCCAACTTAACATTACCCAGCATTGTGCAGAGAAACTTGCTATATTTATAGCACATGGTTTGTATTGATTCTTCATTTTTATCCAGAATGTCTTTCATGTTTGACTTTTAAAAAGGAACTTTTCATCATTTCATCTAATAACTTGATTGAAACATAAAAATTTGAAACCAGTATATAAATGCCACCTCATTTGTTCAATCTGTAAAATCCATGTATTGTTTTGTTTGGGACTAAGAACTAGTTTGGGACAAGAAGGGATATTATTCTCATTAAAATTGTTAGTCATGTTATTTTCTTAATGACTTTCCTAAATGCCCTTTAAGTAAATTCAAAGGAACTTAAATTGTCCCTCTTTAAAGGACTAAGATAAGTTATTGTTTCCAGACCACAAGATGCTCTTGAGATTTAATCTGACTCTTCATCATCCACCCCCCCCTTCCCCTTCCCTGCCAATATAACCTGTTATAAAGTGTTAGAACTTAGAGGTATTTCTTGGGTCCCAGGTGCTTTTTTCAGCAATGCCTTCCTTGGGAGTGTGATAACTGCAAGAGAAATCTAAGTAGCATGTAGAGCATACAAATCATCTTTTCTTCATTTGAGCTAGTTGCAAGTTGAGTCTGGGAGAGGTGGAGGAGGGAAGGGAATGGAATGGAGTAAACACTTACATGACACCTGCTGTGTGCTGGGCACTATGCTAAGTGTTTTGCAAATATTATTTCATATGATTCTTAGAACAACGCTGGTAGATGTAGGTCCTTTTATCCCTCTTTTACAGTTAAGGAACTGAGGTAGACAAGAGATTTCATGACTTTGTGAATGTCTGAAGCTGGATTTGAGCTGAGGTCCTCCTGACTTCAGGCCCAGTACTCTGTCTACTGCACCATGTAGTTGCCTAGATGCTATCTAAAATATTAATGGAACCTTGATAGAATTAGATATTTAAAAAGTAGAACTATCAGTCTTGTACATTTTTTGTTAATAATAATTATTGACATTTTTGGATGGTGCCTTATTTGGAAGGCTTCCTTTTTTTTAAAACATATAAAAGTTGGGGGTGGCTAAGTGGAGCAGTGAATAGAGCACCGGCCCTGGAGTCAGGAGGACCTGAGTTCAAATCCGGCCTCAGACACGTAACACAAAAACTAGCCGTGTGACTTTGGGCAAGTCACTTAACCCCCAAAAAAGCAAAAAAAGCCCTCTGAAAAGCAAAAAAAAACCAAAACCCTATTTAAAAGTTCCCATTAAAAAGCATTAGAATGGCACTTTTTTCTAACATGCGCCCAGTTGGTTGCCGTATGTCTAGATTATAATCTGCATACTTTGGACTATATGAGGCAACAGTTTAGAAGGTTCATTTAAATATACTATTGCATTTCCTTTTTTTATAGAGGAATTTTATAAAATACTAAGTTGAAAAGGGCTAAACATGAATGTGAGTCATGCTCCTCATGGACCATTAAACACTGTTCAATATTATTATTGTCCAGCCTTTAATGTTCATTTTAAAAGTTGTAAAACTGTCTTGTAAGTAAAGAGAACATTGATTCAAATCTAATAAAATGAAATGTAATAGAAGTAAATGCCTTCTACAATTGTTCAGAAAAATTAATTTCCCAAGTACAAGATGTAGAGGTATGATTAGAAAGCTCTTTCATCTGATAAAAGATTTTGGGGGTTTAGTGAACTCTGAATTTAATTAGTTAATAGAGTGATGTGACAATCAAAAAAGCTAATAGGCTCCTATAGGCTGTATTAAAAGGGGCATGAGTACCCAGGATTAGTACATAAAATATTGTGTTGCATTCTGGATCTTGCATTTAGGAAGGACATTGATAAACTTGAGAGCATTCCAGACAGTAACCAAGACAATGGAGAACGTTGAGAACATGCTATATGAGGATTAGTAGGAGGAACTGGTGATGTTCGAGTTTGGAGAAAATGTAGGAGGACTATGTTAACTATCTCCAAGCGTGTGAAGAACTGCCACTGGGAAGGACTAGATTTATTCTGCTTGACTACAGAGTGTAGAATTGGAATAAAAGCATGGAAATTTACAGAGACAGATTTTGGCTTGATTCAAAGAAAGACTTCCTATGATACAATGGTATCCAAAATTATAACGGACTGCCTCAGGAAGGAATGAACTGCCTCTCATCAGAGGTCTTCCAAAAGAAAAGGAGTGTGACTTGTGGCTGAAGGTGATTCTTGTAGAGGGAATTCTTGTTTGTGTCTCTAGGCTAAATAACCCCTGAGGTCATTCTACCCCTAAGCGTCAGGTATTGTGATGTTACAGAAACTCCTCCTGGGTTACTGAAATATTTTTCTACATTATTTTTTCCCTAAAGATATAAATGAATGCAAGATGATTCCAAGTTTGTGTACCCATGGCAAGTGCAGAAATACCATCGGCAGCTTTAAATGTAGGTGTGATAATGGCTTTGCTCTCGATTCTGAAGAAAGGAACTGCACAGGTTAGTAAATGTTCAACTAGGAGGGATGTCTTTTAAAACACTTTTGTCTGTTTAAAGTTTTCCTAGGAATTGAATTTTCCCTGATGTTTAATTGGTACGATTTGCATTTTACAGATATTGATGAATGCCGGATATCTCCTGATCTGTGTGGTCAAGGCATCTGTGTGAATACCCCAGGAGACTTCAAATGCGAGTGCTTTGATGGATATGAAAGTGGATTTATGATGATGAAGAATTGCATGGGTATGTTCATGGCCATTTTCCACAGGACACCCTTTGGTCAGAGTGAGCAGAAAGGTTCACCTGCTCTTGATCCCTGATATTTGCTCTAAACCTACCCTGTTTCTCTGCTGTTTGTTCTTAGCACAGTTACTGAAGTCAGGATCTAGCAAGAGAGGGTGACTTAGCCAGGTGTGGCCGTTGGGGTGTGGAGAAACAAATAGAGAATAGCCAAGGAATTAAGCTCATGTGGCTGTGATTGATGAAGGTGATAATACCAAAACATTTGAGAGGTAAGGAAGCTGAGAGTACAATTCTGGGTATTTAAAGAGTGAGATAAACAACCCAACAAAAACCCAAGCACTGCAGAAGAGAAGGAAAAATAATTAGTAAAATGAGAAGAAATTACATTGAAGTGATTGACTCCATGTTTTTTGTTTTGATTTGGTTTGATTTTTTGCATTTTACAGATATCGATGAATGTCAGAGAGATCCTCTTCTTTGTCGAGGTGGCACATGCCTGAATACGGAGGGAAGTTATCGATGCGAGTGCCCTCCTGGCCATCAAATGGCTCCCAATATCTCAGCCTGTATAGGTAAGGGCAACAGTTTCCCCTGCTGAGTTTGGTCCACCTATCTCTTAGAACCCAGAAGCATGACTTTTTATTTTCTCTTCTTATTTTCAACAGATATCAATGAGTGTGATCTAAGTGTTAACCTCTGCCGAAATGGTCGCTGTGTGAACCTGATTGGGAAATACCAGTGTGCTTGCAATCCAGGCTATCATGCTACACCTGATAAACTGTTTTGTGTTGGTAAGCTCTGAAACCTGCCCAGAAACTCTCCCTTTCCCAACACTATGGAAGTAGACAGAATTCTGTTCCTTAAACCAACTTATTTATCTTAAACTTACATAAAAATTATTTGTAAATCCCTTTATATCTCACTAGTCTTTAGTTTCCTTGCCTATAAAATGAGGTCAAAGGTTTTAGATCTCTTCCAGCTCCTAAATTCTCTGATTATTTGATCTATAAACCCATGATCCTCTGATATTTCCATTACCTGTATCTTTTCAAAGAATCATTAGGATGAAAAGGGAACTTGGTATAGTGAATAGAAAACTGGCCTTGAAATCCAGAAGACCTGGGTTCAAGTGCTGTCTCTGGCAGATTAGTATCTGGTGTGATCTAGGGGTGACCCTAGGCAAGTCACTTAACCTCTCATTGCCCCTGCCAACTCTGAGTTTAAAAGTGTCAGAAAAGGTACTGATCTGCACTGGTAGAGGAAGTTCCTCATAGGATTCTTGCCACAAATTTGGTCAAGCTTGATTTAAAAAAAAAAAAAGATGAAGTTTGTAGAATGTTTCAAGCTCTAGCAATGACCATTTGGGTCATACAAGTTTGAATAGTGTATGGTAGTTTATACTTTATTTTATGCACACATGTCAAGTTAGAACAGCAAGCAATCGGGGCGGCTAGGTGGCGCAGTGAGTAAAGCACTGGCCCTGGAGTCAGGAGGACCTGAGTTCGGTTCCAGCCTCAGATACTTAGCGCCTACACCCACACCCACACACAAAACTAGCTGTGTAACCTTGGGCAAGTTACTTAACCCCCCCAAAATAAAAAAGAACAGCAAGCAATTTTTTAACATCTGCTCCATCCCCAGCACTGTACTAAATGCCATAGTGATAAAAAAAAAAAAAGCATAAAATACAGTCTTTGCCCACTTAGAACTTATGGTCTAGAGCTGTAGTTCTCCAAGTGTGTTCTACAAGGTCAAAACTATTTTCATAATTAGATGTTTTAATTTCTAATATAGTAAATATCAGAAAGTATGACCTATATAAACAGAAGCTCTTTGGGTAGTCCTCAATAATTTCAGGGGAGCCTTGAGACCAAGATATTAGAAAACTGCTCCCCTCGAGAGTCTTCTTTAATTAAATAGCTAGCTAAAATATTGGAGCATTTTGTTAGGGCTTAGCAAACCCTGCTTTATTCTAATGCTTATTTGTTATGAAACTATGTGTAAGTAATTTCACATTTATGAGCCTCAGTTTCCTCATATGTAAAATAGCAGTATTTTCCCTGCTAACCTCAGAGGGTTGTTTAAGGATCAGATAGACTAATATATGGAAAAGTGCTATAGTGCTTTCTATTATTATTGCTAGAGTATGCTGATTTTGAGTATGGAAATAGATGCTAGCATTAGTACCAATTTGAGTTTCAGTTATGACAGTTTCTTTGAGAACTCCTCATTGAATTAAATGGTCCTGGGAAGACTTATAAAGACAGCACCATTGTTTTAACAAATGAACCCCAAAATCAAAGTGAACCTCAGAGAATACTGCCAACTTTCGCCTGGTTTGGGATGGAAACCATGCGGAACTGCCAAGTCTCACATGGTTTCCACCCGAAACCATAATTTAGCCCAAATTCTTCTGAAACATGGCTCAGTCCAACTAAGAACTCAGCCCAGGTTCTTGTAAAGGTTTGTAGACCTCAGCCAACCCCCTCCATGGATCTGGACTGAATTTCATATTTGTAACGGAATCTGTATCAAGGATCATTTTATCCAACTGCCCATTGCTGTAATTGAGATTTTTTTCCAGTGGTCCTAAATTTTATCCCTAGTTGATGTATTAATGTTGTCCGTCTTTGCAAACTTTAAACATTCCCTGTAATGGGTAAGCAGATAAAATGTAAAGTTATCCTGTTTCCTTTTTCTCCAGATATTGATGAATGTAGCATAATGAATGGGGGCTGTGACACCTTCTGCACCAACTCTGAAGGCAGTTATGAGTGCAGCTGTCGACAGGGATTCGCACTTATGCCAGATCAAAGATCTTGCACTGGTAAAATTCCTTTTAACATTATATTGGGGTCAAAATGGATAGATTAAAATAGATTTATTAGTTAAAAGTTAAATCTTGTTTCAGGCTCCTATAAGTCATATCTATGAAACAGGAAGAAAATCAATGTTAAGATTTAATCTAGTCAAACAATGTACTGTTTGACTAGCTACTTTAGATAAAGAATAGGATGTAGCAGATGAAGCACTATCTTTAGAGGAAATAGGGAGTTTGGGAATGCTAATGCAGGGTCAGATAAAGCCTTTTTGGAGACAAATGTGGGTTAAAATTTGGGCAAATCACTCACCCTCTGTAGACCTCAGTTTCCTCAACTGTAAAGAGGTTGGATTAGGTAGCCTCTAGGGTTCCTTCCAGCTCCGTCCGAATCTATGATTCCTTGACATACTTTCAAATTGATGAGGTCTTCTTATGATCCAAACATAATAAATATTTCAGTTAAACAGATAATTATTGTAGAAAAGATTTACTTTCTTTTCTACAGTATGTCCATCATTCACTATTGCATTATTTCAGAAAGGATTGTGGTAAATCCGTGTTGAATTAAATGGGACTTCTCTTAAATGACCCATACTTTTGGCCTCAGGATCAAAGGCACCATATTTTACAAAATAAGATGAAAATATATATATGACAAGTTGGAGAGAGATCATTTTTATGTTTTGGCGAGTCTAAGCACACTAAAGTTCAAAATCCCTTTTCAAGATTCAGATAAGTGCTCTTCAGAGCACCAAAGAACCCTGCAACCATGAGATTTTAAAAAGCAGACAACCAAAGTATCTATCCTGTGATGAATCAGTATAAATGTCCATATCCGCATGTCACTAAGCATTTAGATGAAAAATGAAAATACTAAGTTTTATGTGTTGCTTTTTCTACATGTTCTACAGTCTTGGGGTATTTTTCATCTGTGTGTTTTGCCTAATTTGAAATACCCACTTGTAGAGGAAGAATTAAATTTTTTACTTTCGCAGACATCTGTGTTGTCCAAAAAATAAACTAATTCCTACATCAAAACATTCTCTGAATCCCCACTGTGCCACATCTTGATATAAAGGTTCTCAAAAGCTCTGCCAGCTCTGACAATTCTTATCAAAGAGAATTTTTGAAGAGACTGAGCACAGGATCACTTACTGTCCACCTGTCTGTCCTGTGAGGACCAGTTTAGCTAAGTTTAGAGAGGCTCACCACCAGAAGGTTGGCCAAGAGGTCATGAATTGTTTTTGGCCATAGCAACTCATTAAGCTGTATAATGATGTGTTGCAGAGTTGTGATTTGTGTTGGCAGAATTAAATCATGGGTCATTTGAAGTATTCATGTAAATACATCTAAACAAGATGAAATATGTTTAGATATTATAAAATCTGTAAGTCTTCATTTTCTCTTTAGCTTTTAGGCATGCTACTTGAGTATTCCAAGAGCAGCCAGGTATTCAATGTCATTACTTAATAATTTATACCTTTTTGCATATTTTAAAATGTGCAAGTTAGGAATTCTAATTCAGAATCAGATAAAGCTTCTTCTGAGCCTCAGATGCCTACAACTTATATTTAACATAGTAATAGTAATATACTTGGAATTTTCCTGGAATAGTTGAGATGCAAAGAAGAAAGCATCAAGGTAAAACAAACTTATTGTACTGCACATAACTGTCATGTAGGCTGAACAAGTGAATGACCATTTAGAGAAATCTAGAGTGAGCTATGATTGTTAATTATTCCTGAAAATATTTTCAGATTTGTGATTTGTAGTAATTCTTAAACCTTACCTTGATGGGAAAGCTGTTGTTTTTTTTGAGGGGGTGGAGGGGATGTAGTTCCTTTAAGCTTCAAGATTTATAAGCTCGATAGAATAGAAAAGCTGGTATCTCCAGCGACTGTGGCCAAATAATATTTGCTTCCATATCACAAACTAAAAGTACATTTGTTTGTTGAAAATCACTGATTACAGATGTATAGAACACAAACTTAAAATGAAAAATGGACTTAGACATCTTTTATCTGAGATTGCTTTTGAATCAGAACGGAAAAACTTTATAAAACTTTACTGTAATATTTTCTAATCTCATGGCCATGATTTAGACTTTATAACCTTGTGAGAAATAGAATGGCTGGAATAAAATTTGAGGTTAAAAGTTATTAGACTCTAAAACTATTATACTGAAACTATTGGTTTCTAATGTGAGACAGAGCAAGTCCCAGCTATTCTTGAAGAGGATTCAGAATCATTTGGCATCATAGGCTTATTAGAGCATACATCTTGCAAGTATAATCAATATATAGAAGAGAATTAGTATATAGGAACTAGTATATAGTTTTGATGTTTGAAACTACAAGAAAGTTCATTGATATACTCCCTCCTCAGCCTTTCCTATAGCCAAAAAATTTATCACCTCTTGAACAAACATCTGGGCATGTGCAAAACTTAATTTCACTGGTCCTGTGAGAATTACCTTAAAGAAATCAGGGTTACCTCCCCACTGTGATGAAGTATCTTAATAGAGGAAAAGCAAATGGTTCTTAGATCTTTTTAAAGGGATAAATGCAGATAGGAGATAATCTTGTTAATAGTAATGTAACAAAATTTTAGCCAAGTGTAAGATGACGTTAATGCTGATGACATGATAAAAATTTTCTTATTTTTGCCCAAAGTATTTGATCTGCTTTGGATTTTTTTTTGGGGGGGGCGGGAGGGAGAAAGTTTCATTTGTACCTGAAAGATGTTAGTGGACTGCAAGCTTATTAGGATTCAACTATATGCCACCCCCTCTAAACCCCCCCCCAAAAAAAGGACAAAGGAAAAGAAAAACTAATATGATCTTGAGCTGCATTGAGAGGCACAGGTTCCAGAAATAAGGAGGTGCCAGTTCTGTACTCTATTTTGTTCAGACTACAGCTAAACTGTTATGTCCAGTTCTGAACAGCATATTTTAGGAAGGATGTTGATAAGTTCAAAGTATCCAGAGAAGTGTATCTAGGTTAGTGAAATGTCATGAGATTCATAACTGTTGGTTGAAGGAACTCAGGATATTTAGCCTGAAGAAGGGAATACTTGGGGTGAGACAGAGGAAGGGAACAATAGCTTTTCTTAAAGTATTGAAGGTCAGACACATGAAAGATGAATTAGACTTATTCTGATTGCCTTGGAGGACAAAATTAGGAGAAATGTCTAGAAATTATAAAAAGAAAAATCTAAACTTGATGTGAAGGAAAACTTCTTCACAATTTAGAACTATCCCAAAGCAGAATGGGCTCCCTTGTCAAAGAGTGAATTCTCATTCACAAGAAGTCTTTAAGCTAAGTCTGGATGACAGTTTGCCATGTATATTGTTGAAAAGATCGTTTTTCACTTATAGTATGTACTAGATAGCTAATGAAGTCTTTTCTAAGTCTGAAATTCTAGGATTCATTTCTGTGATGGAAGACAGTGGCCTTGGATTTATTATGATTTTATCTACTTAATAATGAAACATACACAATTTAATTCTGTGTTTTTTCTTCCTTTGTAGACATTGATGAGTGTGAAGATAACCCTAATATTTGTGATGGAGGACAGTGCACAAACATACCTGGAGAGTATAGATGCCTCTGTTTTGATGGGTTCATGGCATCTGAGGACATGAAGACCTGTGTAGGTAAGTCAAAAGGACCAATGTTTCTTAGACTAGTCACTTAGAAGTTTAGTCAACTAAGCAAAGAAGGTGGATAAAAGATCCATAACAAGTTATCAAGAAGAAAGTAATAGATATTTAGGGTATATTCCTTATTTTTGAAATTGATGTCATGATGCACAAGTACTGTTTTCTTCACGTTCTTGTCAGACACAGAATTCTGAACTTGATGGAAATATAGTTTGACCTAGTGCTATGAAATGTCTTTTATAAGTTATTTTTGTCACCTTAATCCTTTGCATTGTGACTTGAATGAAAGCTTTTGTTAAGCACAATCAAAATTGCTTTGTCTAGGAAAAGGATAATAGGGACTGGTTAATGCATATACTATTTTTTTTACTCTCTTAACCGAATAGTTATTTTTTAAAAATAGCTATTTTAAACTGTTTAAAAAACAATTGTCTTACCCTCTTAATAGAATAATTGATTTTTAACAGAAATCCTGCAAATTAAAAAATAAGGAAAATATAAAAATAATTTATCAATATGGAAAAGAGATAGTCAATAACTGTTGACAAGATGCTATAACTGAGCTAGATAGGCAGAGTACAGTCATTCAGTGAAGAAATATTGAAAACTGCCTATTTGATGTTGTATAAATAAAAACAAGTGACAACTTTTAATTTTTCACTGTTTCATCAATCAAATGACATTAGGTAATTTCAGGAAAGTTTAAAATGGTCTTCTAGATAGTCTATTGTCCTGGGCTAGTATCATATACTATAGTGGGACTTTAGTCAAAATATTATATCATTTTTAATACCTTTTTGTTGCCTGACAGACACCTCATCAGATTTCTGTATATAACTTTAAGAATGATAGATAGGAAACTGGTAAGTAAATGTGAATTGGTACCTTAAAATTTAATAATACCCAAATTTTAGTAAAGAAATACTTAAATTTTTTTGGTTTCAGATATATGTTTATCACAGTGGCTTTATCTCAGGGAGATAACTCTAACAATATCATGTGAAAAAATTTTTATTAATGTTACTGTTAAAATGTTTTCCAGATGTTAATGAATGTGACCTTAATCCAAACATTTGTCTGAGTGGCACCTGTGAGAACACGAAAGGCTCATTCATCTGCCACTGTGACATGGGATATTCAGGCAAAAAAGGAACAACTGGCTGTACAGGTATGTTTTTAAATATGAATAAGAAACTATTAAATGACTGAGATGGCAACTTTTGTCATTATATTTGTGATCCATCCTGAATTTAAATTCCATTCAATAAACATTTATTAAAAGTCGGCCTTATTTAAAGAACTCTTATTAGGTGCTAGGAAAAAAATTACAAAGATGAATTTATCCTTGGCCTCATCGGGATTACATTCAACTTTAACATCTATTAAAGTATAATTTGAACCATCCTGAATTATTGTAAACCTTAATGTGGCCTCCATGAGTTTAGAATTTATGATTCATTTGGATAGAATTTAGAGCTAAAGTTTTCTGACTTAGCCCTGTCAAAACAAATGAAAGGCAGAAATGAGGCTCCATTGCAGAAGATTTATTGTTCCTCTGTCTGACAGCAATGTATGTTAAAAGCCATTTAAAATCATTTATTTGCAGACATTTGCTGTGTTTGCAAACTATCAGTGCTTTTACTTCTTCATAATAAAAATAACTTACATTTATATGGTACTTTTATGTTTACTGAAGGCTTTCCTCATAGCCCTGTGAGGTAGGTTGTGAAGTATGGTTATACCCATTTTACAGTGGATGAGAAAACTGAGGCCCAAGAGAGGGAAAGTGGCTTGCTGAAAATCATGCAAATAGTTAAGTATTTGAATTGGAATATATATGAGTCTGTGTCTAACAGTCTTTCTATATCCCTTGCCACCTTTCATCAAAGCAGATTCCTGAAAGCTCCTATTTTCAGCAGCTATTTAGCTTAGTTATGTAACTGAAAAGTAACAAAAATGTTATTTTCAAAAACACTATAACACTTTTCACCACTTTAGACTGGTTTCTTTCCTAAATTGTTTGAATTAGTGAAGTTTTACTGCATTAACTTGCTTTAGCCTAATTCATCCTGTGTTCATTGAACCTACATAATCTTATGAAAGGATAGTTTCAGACTCTTTAGAGTTGTATTTGTCTTATGCCATCTCCTAATAACATGCATAAAAATTCTTTAAAATGTTTAGTAAGGACTTTCTCTCTTTCTCTCTCCATATATATATCTATGTATATGTATGTGTGTATGATACACTCATACACATTCTTAAACAAGAAAGCACTATTTTTAAATGGTGATATTTTATGGATCTTTGGCTAATACTTTTTAAGCATGGAGAAATATTAAATTGAGATAATATAATAAAAATTTATGTAGTTACCTGTATTTTAATATAATAGAAAATAACATGTAACATAACATAATTTTAAAGCATAATGGAGCCCATGCTGGGTTTGAATTAGGTAACTGTATACTTTATTTTCAAATAACATACATCTATTCCAAAAGCTAGTTTGGCAAGCTCTCATGGCTTGAAATGAACACTAAAATATTTGCAGCTTGGCAAAGTGGTGAATGTACAGATACCTAACTTAATTATATAAAAATATTTCAGTACAGCCCAAATTTACATTGTTATTTCAAACTGTCCAAGAATGCTAAGGTTCAAGCTTATAGATGCACAGGATAATGACAATGATGATATAATGTAAGAACCACAGATCCTGGCCAAATGATGAACTGAGGCAGAAAGATGAAGTCTCTTTGACACTCAGTTTTACTCAAGGATATTTAGTTCTGCATCTTTTTTGACTAATTTGATTTTTTTGAGATGTGCCAGACACTGTTCAAAAAGTATGTAGATTCCTTCCTTCTAATCAACAAAACAGGTACATACAGTCCTCTTTGTGTGTTTTGGTTGTTCGGGTTTTATTTTTTATCTTCCAGTATAAATACAGGCTATTGGGAAAGGGCTTGGTGGTCTGGCAGTAATGAATTGAGAAAAGTGGGTCATAACAGTGTTTCACTTTACTCAGTGCCTGGCTAGTTTAAGGACTTGGATCAAGTGAACTGACTGAAATTTAGCCCAAGTTAGAGGATATTGATGTTTATAGATAGAAGAAAAAACTGGAGAATATGGTGAGGAAGTCTTTAAGCAATGGGATCTTTGGAACTCTATGCCTCCAGTTCTTGCCCTTGCATACATCTGGATTGATTTTTAAAACTTTCTCCAACCTATCAGGTAAAAAGCTGAGGCAGATTTTTTGAGGAATTTTAATAGGGTTTCTTTTTGATAAATTTTTAATGAAAATGGTTGCATTTGACTGGTGACAACACTCCGGTCATTTTAAAATAAGCCTACAATTTTTTTATCTTTAAGTTCTATTGATATCTTTTGTTCTTCTTCCCAGTAAGCCATACCTTATAGCAATGATTAAAAAATAAAGAAGGAAAAAAGGAGTTCAGC
Source organism: Petaurus breviceps papuanus (assembly GCF_028583685.1). Taxonomy (NCBI): domain Eukaryota; kingdom Metazoa; phylum Chordata; class Mammalia; order Diprotodontia; family Petauridae; genus Petaurus; species Petaurus breviceps. Next base: position 16,825,436 of record NW_027186296.1, on the reverse strand, counting down.
AAAATCAATCAATGTATTTGTCACGTATGGCAGTATTTGCATTATTCCACAGAGGGTAGAATATTTAAACTGGGATAAATTTAATGCCAGCATTTGCTGGTATAACTTGGAAGTATATACAGTGAAGTTAGATTTTTATGGTATATAAAAAGGCCCCTGTAAAATGTGGCATCCAGATCTAACATTTCAGCAGTATAGGAAACTTACTGTGTGGGAATTCCTTCCACCAATGCAAATCTCCATTATGCAGTTTGACAACTCCACTCTAATTTAGATTCTTAAAGAGGTTTCTACAGCACTGAGAGGTTAACTTGCCCATGATCACATAGCCAGTATCTGTCTGAGTCAGGATTTGAACCCAGGCCTATCTGACTCCAAGACTAGGAGTTCTACTAGGTTCTTGAAATGTCTATTTTACATAAATTAAGTTTACATAGATACTAAGAATGTAAAGGCTGGATAGAGTTTTACATTGTATGTTGGATGAAGCATTACCAGTTGTACATTAGTAACAGCTGCTTTTTACTGATGTGTACAGACATGTGAATAGATCTAAATCCAAGAAATTCTTTATCCTTCCCTAAGGACCAGCATTTCATTATTTCTCTTTTTCCCCTCTAAAATCATAGCCTCTGATTAAGTTTCAGTTTGATAGAATTCAGACAACCCTTTAGCAGACTCAGTAACACAGTGACTGCCTTGCTTTGCCATGGTATGAGACAATCTGGTCTAATGGTTAAACCAGGTTAGAGGGACTTGGGTTTTATTTCTAGTTGGCTCATAACCTTGTACAAATAACCAAGGTGTTCTGTACCTCAGTTTTCCTAATTGTAAACTTGTGGAAGTGATCTTTAGATGTTCCCCACAAGGATTTTTTCAGCATATAAATGGATCATGTGAAAAGTATTTGGCATTTAAAAATAGGGAGTTCTGTTTATTCCACTGCTGACGAATATCTAAAAGTCCAGAGATTCTGAACCTTTTCTGTCCTATGGACCCTTTTGGTAGTCTGGTAATACCTATGGACCCCTTCTCAGAATAGTATTTTTAAATGTATAAAATAAAATATATAGGATTACAAAGGAAACCAATTATATTGAAATAGTTATAAAAATATTTTTAATAACCCGAGTTCACAGACTTTAACTTAAGAACCCCTGTTTAACTAAAGGAGCATTTGATCTAAAAGCCAGAATTGGAAAAGCATTAAATAGAATTTAAAATCATTTTTTTTAAATGGGGTAGTTAAAAAAAATTAGTAGATCTAGGTTTCTTTTGGCTCTGCTCCTGCTTGTTAAATTAAAAGTAGGGTAATTCACAGCTTATAACATGGTTAAATTTTCTTAGTGAAGGCCACGTTAAAGACAAGTGTTTATAATTTTCTAGGCAACAAGTATAAATAGTGATAGTGGTCTCTCCTAATTGGGAATAATAAACCAGCTACATATAAAATAACATCAAAGAGCAAGGTTAAATTGCATTTTGATGACAGGCAACAGAGGTCTGTCCACTAGTTTAAATATATGTATATGTATACATATATGTACCTTTAAAATTATATCAATTTATGATATTTCAAAGTGGAAAAACTGTTTCATTAAAATGATGAAACATCTTACGGGTTCCATTACATTTTGGTTTAAATATTTTTAAGCCCTTGTCTTTAATGATTGTTTCCATTTTAACAAATAAACATGTTTCCCCTCCCCCCACCCCTCCATCATGCAGTTTTCAGAATCCACCCACTGACTTACATTCCCAGCCCACACAGATGTTAAGGATTTCTGCTTTTCCCCTTCAACATTCTGAAAATGTGGTTTTTGCTGAGGGGAATATTCTGTTATACAGGATAGACATACATTTCCTTGAAACCTTTAATACACCAAATTTTAGGCACCTGGTTTTCACCTAGAAAAATAATCTTGCCTGACACTGGCTTAAGAAAACCGAAATTAATTTGTGACCCAGGATATAGATTTTGTTCATTGTGTCTATTTGCAATTAGAAAACCAGTCAAAGCATGAAATTTTATCTGTGTGGAAGCCAAAACAGAAGGGAAATCTTGAATGGAAGGTGCTGATAGTACTGGAGCCTCACAAGTCTATTTATACCTGCCAGAACCCTGTTGGTGTGAATCACTTTCATTTGTAAATTCTAAAATTCCAGGACAATTCCATCTCTTAAACTGGGCAGTTGTTTTTGCTAAGTAAATGATTTTAATTGGATAAATTCATCATAAATAAATAGACAGAGTGGTTAGAGTATCCAGCTGAGTGTTAGGAACACCTGAATTCAAATTCTACTTCTGCCATTTACCAACTGTGTAACCCTGGGGAAGTCACTCGACTTCTGTACATCTTAAACAATTACTCAGGACTTACATACAGTCATAGACAAGTTAGAATCTATATTAGAAGAGGGATTTGCCTCACTGGAGATTGTCTTGTGCTAATTGAATCTTAGATCTTCCTGCAATAATATTTGTTACATGAACCAATACATGGAGAGGGAATGTGAAGTTTTAGCCCACAATAAGTAACTAACCATGCACATCAAAGTCACCAGTCAGCAAAATATTTTGCTTATTTCTCTCCAATTTCTTATCACTAATAACTTAGCTCTATGATTATCAGCTTATGAAAACTGCATGGGTGTTTAGTTAAATAGTTTTGGCCCCATTCTATGTTCAGATTTTACAGATCTAAGTACTCTTGAAGTCAGTCTTCACTTCCTTTCTTTTCTTTTTGGAGGGCAGTTGGGGTTAAGTAACTTGCCCAAGGTCACATGGCTAGTAAGTGTTAAATGTCTGAGGCTGAATTTGAACTCAGGTCCTCCTGACTCCAGGGCCGGTGCTCTATTCACTGTGCCACCTAGCCGCCCCTTTCCCTTCTTTTCTTAAGTCCATTATTAAAGAACGGTTTCTCCTAATGTCTAATCAAGGAGAAGCCATAATTTACCCTGCCATATTTTGCCTTTTACTTATGCATAATTCTTAATGTCACTTGATGAGGAGCTATTTATGCAGTTTTAATGCACTTTCACCCTACATAAGTAGGAGAGAGATTGTTTTTTATCTTGTTGTTAACACAGTTCACAACCCTCGGAGATTGCTATAATGTTAGGCATAAGAAGAGGCTGTACCTCCAAACTTCTCCTTGGTTTTTACTGAAATCACTCCCTTAACCTGCCTGAGAGATGTTCATTGAGCACTCTTTAAGATTCTTTGTATGACAGAGTGAGGTTTATAGTAGGGACCAAAGAAGGATGGAGTGTCAGGTTTATATTTGAATGTCTTTGTTTCTGTTGACTTCTTTCTTTTGCACTGGAGCAAACTTGGCAGGGATGGGGGAGGGGACATTTGTACAGAAAGATATATTTGGCAAGTTGTTTTTTGGTTTTTGCCCATGGTTCCCTTTGTATTATTAAAGAGATTTGTGTTTCAATGTAATACTTTTCCCTTCTTCTTATGGCTCAGTTTCCCCCTCTGTTTTCTTTGGGATAGTTTTGGCTCCAACTCTCTTTCTATGAAAAAAAATACCTTGCATTGCAGTATATATGGAGAGCATGGAAATAACTTACCCACAGATACACACATATATGAATTGTGTAATAGAATCAAGTGAGCAAGCAAGTATTTATTTGAGCCAGTTGCGTGGCAGGACAGACAAAAATGCAAATGTCTGCTCCCAAAGGAACTTACATTCTTTTGGTCCATGTTTTTATTATAGGATATGCTACAGATCATATTCTATAATCTAGGATAGGAATCGGGACTAGACCTGTGATTTCATTGGAAGAACTTCCAAGATGAGGAAGTTCCCTCTGCTGATGGAGAGTAACACTTAAAGCTAGGGTAGAACCCTATAACAATTATTGTACTAAGAGATTTTCAAAGCTGTGTACACATGAAAAAACTGGATAGAAAGACTTTTACCTTACCCAAAGATGCTTGAAGGGAACCATTCACTAGGAAATGTTTAAACTTTGATAACGAGAAAATAGGAAAAAAAAAGACCTTGGTAATTAGATTTAAGTGACTAAATCTAACCCTATTTGTTTCATTTTGAAGAGTTAGAAAGAAAATAAGTAACATGTGTCCAGAAGAAAAGTGAACTTGAAGAATTGTGATACGCTATAAAGCACCATGGACTTATTCAGGAAACCTGGGGTCTAGTACCTACACTGTCTTTTGCTCATAGTATTATATAGTAGACACCCAGTAAGTGCAATTAATAAATTGAATTTAACTTAAGCAAGTTACCTAATTCCTTTGAGCCTCAGTTTTCTCATTTGTGAAACAAAGGGACTGGTCTAGATGATCTCTGAGTTTGCATTCAGCTTCTAGATTCCCTAATTTTGTAAATACTCTTAGGTCATACAGCATTTCCATGATTTCAGTTTTATTGTTTCAGCCTGGCTTTCCTTAGTGATTTCAAGAGCTTAAAGTAGGAGAATTCTGTCGACTTCAGGGAAGAATAGTTGGGATCTAATGCTAATGTAGTGGTTCTCTAAAGAGAAAAGGTAGTATTGTGTTCTGCTTGCAAACATTGGATGAAAATTGTTTTGCTTCATGAGTTAGAAAAGCAAATTATGGGAAAAATCATTTATTCTTCGGACTACATTGGGTTTGCATGGTATTTCTTGTATTGTTCTTTCCCTTTCTGTGGAAGGGCATCCTTTTCAGTCAGTCAGGTAGCTGAAGTTAGTTTCCAAACACTAAGGAATTAATTGACTTTCAGAAGAAATACAAATCATGATAAGCCTGAAACTCATGAGTGTATGGTCTGTTTTGCAAAGGTTAGCATTTAATATATCTGCATTATATTCTTATGATTATGTTACAAAAATGAAGTGACTGTGTGACTTAATTATAAAAGAACTTTTCCATGCTCATTTCTATTTAATGTTTATTAGTGATTTAAAAGGTTTTTGGCAGAGCAGTCTGGCACATTTTTTTTAATTGTCTTATATGTTCTCTGAAAGTTATAAAGGTATATGTGATCAGAGACTATTTTAAAGCTTCCATTTAAACACTGAGTGTCTCATCAAGCATTTCCAAAGCAGTTTCAAAACTTTTCATTTTGCTTAAGTAATCAAAAGAGTAAACACAAGTTGCTTGTGTAGTTTCAGTTTCATGTCATTATTCAAGTGACCTTTAGAAATTCTTGTTAGCCTTTTCCTCTACTTCATGCCAAAATTATCTTCCTTGACCTCCAGTAAGATTTGTAACAGACATTGGTTTCCTGTGCAGGATGATATTATCATCTTACAAATTCCTACTTCTGGTTAAAGAAAATGTGACTGTATGATTTAAGCCTCGATTGCTATGTAGTAATGTGTTAACCCAGGATATGGTACTTTATAAACATACTACAACTTGTGAAGGGGGATCTAATCGTTCTCTGAGGATTTTTCATGACAGTGACCCCATTTAAATAACCCATATTCTTCCTAAACTGCCATTTACCTTATTTGACAGATGTCCTTGACTCTTATAGAAACATTAGTTTTATATAACATAGCAGTATACTCAGTCCTCCAGTAATGAATACACTAAAATGCTAATAAAGAAATTGAAAATTCCCTTCATTTACTTTTGTATTCACATTATGGAACATAAAGGTCATATATAAGGTTATAAAACATGAGCAAGCCAATAAAAATAATAGAAAAATAGTGTATTTCACTTCAGACCTCCTCTGAGAAATTTGAAGCATTTTTTTCTAATTGACCCTATATAATAATAATGCTTCTTGTTTTTATTGGCTACTGTGCTTTCTTTGGCCATTGCCAAGGAATAAAGAAAATTACTTAGAATCCATTTAGGGACATCTCCACAGTTCTCAAAATGTATTTAAGCAACAAGGCATGATTCTCTAAATGCCAGTTGTACTTTCTAAAATTTAAGGAAGGGGTCAGGGCATGTGGAGACTTGACCTTGCCTCACAGTGAAATGGAAACATGTCAAGTACCTTCATACCCTAGAAATTCAGAGAGCTTTCTTCCTTAATAATATGAGCTTGGTTTTCAGAACGAGGGTCCAGAAATTTGGATCTAGTAACTACATCCCCGCAGAAAAAATAAACTTACACATTAAAAAAAAAAAAACCCAAGTGTAATTTGATATATTACATGGTAACTAATGATGATCAAAATAAATAGCAGTTCATGATGCTTAATTCCTTTATGAATTGCCATTTGAACCTCTTGGGCATATGTATCATAAACATTGGTGCTAAACTAATTTATTCTGTTTGAAACCAGGAAAGCAATTCAGTGGCTGAAAATTCATGCCATTGAAGAAGTAAAAAAAAGAATTAACTTTGAGCACTAAAAACCACTCTTTATTTTTCCAGACATCAATGAATGTGAAATTGGAGCACATAATTGTGATAGGCATGCTGTCTGCACCAACACAGCAGGGAGCTTCAAATGCAGTTGCAGCCCAGGATGGATTGGCAATGGCATTAAATGCACAGGTGAGTTTGGAAGTCTTCAAAATCTAAGTTGGTTATAAGCCTTTGTGTAGGTTTTTTATTAAAACTTATAAGGGAAATTTTAAATGTATTTGGTGGTGAAGCATTTTGAAGGCTGAAATGTCTTATTGTTATCATAGAACTTCTTTCTTCCCTTTACTTTTAGACTTGGATGAATGCTCTAATGGGACGCATATGTGTAACCAACATGCTGACTGTAAAAATACAATGGGATCTTACCGCTGTTTATGTAAGGAAGGGTACACTGGAGATGGATTCACTTGTATAGGTAAGTTCTTATTGGAAGTGGGGGGAGAGAATGCTTATGTCAGGGTAGTATAGTGAAAACCTATGGAGAAGACAAGTTGTCTGTATATATTGCAGTTCACCAATTCATTATAGAAGGATAGGTCAATCACCATCTACTCTTATAAGGAAATGTTAGGCATTTGAAAATTTGATCATCCAAAGCAAGAGTTTAGGACTGCTTCCAGGAAGTAACCAACTTTGTGCTGATTTGAAAAATGCTCAATACATTTTTTGGTCCAAACCTACAATCTCATCTTTTTAGAGTATTCCTGGTGTGGAAATTGCTTCTACTGAAGCTGATCAACACCTCATCTGCTTCTAGTCTTTTCTTAATTGCCTGGGGCACTAAGATGTTAAGTGACTTGTTTATGATTACTCAGCTAGCATATATCAAAAACAGGACTTAAGAGAAGGTTTCTTACTCCAAGGTCCATCCCTTTATCCTTTATACCACTTTCTCTCTTGCTTAGTCTATAAATATGTATGGTTTCTAGGAAGTGCCATTTGACTAATAAATAAGTTTAGTTTCTCACCATTCAACATCTTTCCTGTTATGTGTCTAATCCATTTAAATTACTTTACATATTTCTGAGAGATTACTTGTTCTTTTCCATACCAACCCCACTCTATTGATCTGTTATCAGAATAATTTTTCTGTGTTTAAGGAAAGTTCATAGGCTGTTTCAGTATATAGATTTTTAATATTATTTCCATAGTAATTGTTATATACATATTTTACTATAATCAGACTGATGCTTTATGGCATTGTTTCACTGGTCTCCTGAACTTAATTACGTTTAGCAGTATTCTGAGACCAATTTAACCCAAATAAAGTTAGTATAACCTGAAATTTGTTTCTATTTATAAATACACTCATGTATTTAAACATGTATTTATATATTATAAGTCATATAATTATATATTATGTTCTTTTCTCATAGGTATAGCTGTATCTACATATGTGCAAATATATTTGTAATTCCCTTTTTACATATCTATAATCTTAAATATTAAGTAATTTAAGGAGGTCCATTATTTCTTTCAAGCCCTCAGTAAAATTGCTCTTCTTGTGAGTTGAAAGAGGTAATTTAGTTTTTTGAGTCATTTCTTAGTAATGCTTAAATATTGAAGAGAATAGAGAATCACTCAAATTCTCTTAAATTCTGTATTCTATAATCATCATATGATTATAGCATATTAACTCTTTTTTTCCTAGTTCTGAATTTTTATATGCTTTCCTTAAATTGGTCACCCACATGAGTTCTTATCTGCTATTTAACTCTTTTCCAGTTCTCAAAGGGCTCAGCTAAGATGAAAACTTAATTTTGAGTCACACTTTTAATACAATGCATATTTCTTTATGTGGTCAAATCAACTTAAATAGACAGTTAAAATCACTCAACTAATTCCTTATATGTTCTGATGTTAAAGCCACACATGAGCAGCTTTCTGGAGGATTGCTGCTGTGAACTGCTTTCAAGGTTCTGACTACATGGCACTGAAAACTCTCTATTCAGTAACAAATCAGAGCACAACATTCACAGAAAATCAAGGTACAGCATTCACAGTGTTACAACTCAACAACTTACCACTTAAATGGCCACATAGTTTTCGCCAAAGTGGTCACATAGTTTTAAACAAAGTACATTCATTTAGTCAATCACAAAATCCTCAATTGAATCATAAAGTACAAAAGTCAAAGTTCTCCATCCTTAGGTCACAGTAAATCTTAATCTTCTCAGTTAGTACACAGTATCCAAGTAAAGTCTTCTTTCAGCTTTACTTGAGGCTGGCTCTCAGCTTCCGTGGTTCCTTTTCCATGGTCCCAGCTTCAACTGTCACCTGGGTTCAAAGGCAGGCAGCTCCTAATTCCTTGTCCAGCTCCTTGTCCAGTTCTTCATCCTGTTCCCATTCCATATTGAGGCTCACAGTGTCCCGTCTACCTCAAGTCCTTCACAGTTCCTGTTTCTGGGAAGACTGGGAAGACAAAGCTTAACAAAGCCACAATAATATCCATACACTTTGCTGGCACCATCATCAGTTCACTGTCTGCCTGTGAAATCAACTCAGACCCACCAACAAGGTCTGAGAACTCAACACAGATCATCAACATAGAAATCAACACAGACCCACAAACAAGATCCAAGAGGTCAGCACAAATCATCAGTAAAATCCCAGCACCTCCAGAACCCTCCTCCAGGACTTCTGTAAACATACAACCAGAACATCCTCTTTTAGGGCTTCCAGGAAAGTCCCAAGGCTTCTGTACAAAGTATCACAAACAAACATCAACACAGACAGAACAGACAAACAGAGTGCCAGGATACCACAAGTATTCCTCTTGACTCTGCCACCACAAGAGTCCTCTTCTCAGTTCTTCTATCTCTAGTATGGAAATTCTCCTTATATATGGTCATTAGCTCCTTCCCTTCCTGTTGCAGGAGTTCATGAGTTCTAGGGTTCACAAGTTGTGGAGTTTACACGTTCTATTTCTTAACAGACTTGATACAAGGCTCAAAAGAAACTTGAACTGAAACAAGTGTTAATTCAATAGCTGAAACAACTTCTGTGCTTGTCATTACATCTGAATTATTATGGATGAGTCTTTGTGAAACTTCCTCTAACTAGAGATCCCCAAATGGGACCAGTCTTGAAGAGAAAATAAGACTGTTCAGGAAATGCCCTCCCTCCTCATTTCCATCTTGTAAAATACCTAACTTTCTTCAAAGCTCAACTCAAGTGCCACTTTATCCATGAAGAATAACCTGATCCTCTCATTGCCAGTGCCATTCTTCTCCTGCCTCTGGAAATTACTTAAACATATATATGTATGTATACATATATATGTTTAAGTAATTTATATCTATATGTGCATGTGTGTGTGTGTGTATAAAAATCTAAACCTTTTTGGAAATGGGCAGTGCCTCAATGCCCCAGGAGGATATCGTTGTAAATGTGATACGGGATTTGTGCCAAGCGCTGATGGAAAAGCTTGTGAAGGTAAAGAATATGAGAGCTCAGAATCTTCAGTGACATAATGGGCAGTGTTGATATATACTATATATATATATAATCTCAATAGAATGTAAGCAGAGATTATTTTGTTTTTGCCTTTGGATTCCTAGCACCCTTACACAGAACTTAACACATATCTGTTTAATGAATTGACTTGTCTTGAAATAGAAGTACCCCCTGGCTTTCAGGCTGGTAGTTAATAGTAATTATTGTAATGGTAAAAGTAATTATAAACTGAAATTATTTTTTTTTAATTTAGATCTTGATGAATGCTCAGAAAATCTGAACCTTTGTGGAAATGGGCAGTGCCTCAATGCCCCAGGAGGATATCGTTGTGAATGTGATATGGGATTTGTGCCAAGCGCTGATGGAAAAGCTTGTGAAGGTATGAATATGAGAGCTCAGAATCTTCAGTGACATAATAGGCAGTGTTGATGCTTTATTATTTTAAAATGTGATGCACCCACCATGCTTGTTACTCTGCTATGTTCTGGCTTCAGGTTGGAGTTTAGTTTGTTACAAGTTTAATTCCCACATGGGCCATTTCTTTTCATGAAGAGAAAAACTCTGCTCTTTGGCAATAAATTTTAGGCTGAATCTTAGCCAGTTCTCTTACAGATTCATGCCAGTGTTCATAAGGGAGATCAGACAAGTAAGTGTGGTTGACTTAATGCCAACTCATCCCCACTACTGAAATAAGAACTTCCAGTACATTGCTTACTCTTGGTGAATTGGAAGGGTCATCTTTATGTTTGAACACAACATCCTTTTGGCTTTAAACACCTTTTTAAAAAGAATTCTGTATAGTAATTTTCAAATTTGCAAATTGAGTTTGTCCTGTAATTCATTTGAATAATGTTTAGGTCCAAAAAATGGTTGAAGCCTACATATGCTTATGTTCTAGATATTTAAGAACAATGAAACTCAGAATTAAATATATATTGTACACTTCAGTGTGATTTTCTAAAGTTCATAATATTGTTACTATAGCTATTTCACGTTTACAGATCCTAGGCTGAATGCCCTCTTTAGCTCAAGTTAATTTGTATCTAGCTTACAAGTGAGAGTAGCATTTCATGGAATATAAATACCTTTTAAGAAAACTTTAATAGAAATGTACTATAGAAAGCCATATTTTAATTACATGACAAAGTTTTGGATTTTTTTTCTCAACCTATTCAAGACTATGTCTGTCCTTAGAAGTTAACAATCTGGGGTGGCCAGGTGGCGCAGTGAGTAAGAGTGCCGGCCCTGGCGTCGGGAGACCCAGGATCGGTTCCGGCCTCAGATACTTGGCACCCACACAAAATAACTGGCCGTGTAACCTTGAGCAAGTTACTTAACCCCAATTGCTTAAAAAAAAAAGTTGACAATCACCAAAAAGAAAAATTTTAATTCTAATGTAAATCTCACATACATGCGTTTTTCCTCTTTGAAAATGCTTTCCTTCAGCTGGGAATGATGTTGCACACCTATAACCCTACTGTTGCGGAGGCTGAGGCCGGTGTGCATCACTTAAGCTCAGGAGATCTGAACTTAAGGAGGGCTAAAACCAATCCCATGTCTGCACTAAGCCAGATGATCATCATATCGTGATTATTACAAGCAGAGTTAGAAGGTACTACTCTGTGTGGAGGGCATGTAGGTGGCACAGTGGATAGGCTGAACCTGGAGTCAGGAAGACCTGAGTTCAGTCTGCCCTGAGACACTCTGACCCTGGGCAATTCACTTAACCCTGTTTGCCTTAGTTTCCTCATTTGGAAAATGAGCTGGAGAAGGAAATGGCAAATCGCTCCAGTATCTTTGCCAAGAAAACCCCAAATGGGGTCATGAAGAGTAAGTGACTAAAATGACCAAACAACAACTTTGTATGGGACACTGTGCTAGGCTCTGAGGATACAGACACTCATAAATAGAGTGAGTAAACTAATTTGAAAAGAATAGATAAAATTCCTTAACTTGATAGAGGTGATATAAACGACAGGGAAGACACCAGTACACTTAACTGAGCACTGGAAGTTTCTTAATTCCTAAAGAGATGCTATAATACATTGAATGCTAGAAATTTAAAGCAGCTTATAAAGAAAAAGATATTCTTATCTTTACCTTTAACCATCAGTTCTCTTTTTTTCTCCCCCACTTCCAGATATTGATGAGTGTTCTCTTCCTAATATCTGTGTCTTTGGGACTTGTCACAACCTTCCTGGTCTTTTCCGCTGTGAGTGTGAGACTGGCTATGAACTGGACAGAACTGGAGGGAATTGCACAGGTAAGGCATTTCTGGGTTAGGATTGATATTTATCTTGTTTCCCCATTATCTTAGGTATTGAGGAATAGGGTATTGATTGTGAAAATGTAGAAGTAATATCCCAGCATGAGAGATTGCATAGGAAAAAAGTCTTCAGAGAGAAAAATTAATTATATGTGATAAAAGAATGAAAGCTAACTCCCAAGATTTTGAATCTGGAAGTCCAGAATGATTTCTTGTTTGTTATTATGGATAAGTAGAGGTTCTCTGTGTGTGGTGGAATGGAACTCAAGGCATATCCAAAACAGAAGACTCTGGCACAACTTTCACTGTCACCTTCACTACCACCTCTCCATTACCATTAGGCAGGAAATCAGAGGATTCTATTCTAGTGGCATTGTCCTAGGATTATTGTCCTTAATCTTTTGTGCTTGCCCTTCAGTGTTGTTCCTGCATATGTTCACTCTAGCACAGCCCAAGTTAGGTAAATTATTAGTAGCAGTATTAAATGTTTTACTTAAGTGAGAAGAAATCTTTTAAAAAATTATCACATGTTAACTTAAAGGTATCTAGCCTCTGGTTACTCAATTCATGTCACTTTAACTCCACCGACAATCATGTTTAGTTACCCTTCCAGGTGCTACTTTACTTCCAGCCTCTACCTGGTATCCTTAACCAAAGCTCTATTAACAATGTATTTCTTTTAATTTTGACAACAATATTTCAATATAATTGGTTTCCTTTGTATTGCTACATATTTTATTTTATGCATTTAAAAATATTATTATAAAGAAATAGTCCCCATAGGCTTTACCAGACTGCCAAAAGAGTCCATGATACAAAAAAAGAGTTAAGAATCTAATCCAAGTTCTTTAGGAAAGAAATAGATCCTGACCCTCAATTTCAGACTATTTCAAAACTACCTTCCTTTTAGCTACCTAAGGGTCTGACTTAGTAGATTGCCTGAATTCTGCCCATAGCATTATTTTGACCTAGGCTCTTCTCTGGGCATATAATCTTCTAAAATGGTGTTTCAGAAACACACTGGCAACACTTCTAAATACTGTTCAACCAGATTAAAATATAATTGAGAATATTTAATAAAATAATTTAAAATACAATAGAAAATAATGGCAATATGTGGTTTTCAGGGATCCTTATATATGTTTAGTGGTCCTCATTTCTATTGATTTTGACACCATGGTTCTAAACCACTAGAGATGCCACAAAGTATTAACATTCCTTGAAGTCTGAAAATTCTGCTCCTCTGAATATGAAAATTTTATTCCTAGTGTTCACTGTCCAGCAGTATACACTAAAGCTTTAAACCTTCATTGTTATACATACAACTTTGTTAATCACCAAATAAATAACTGTGTACCAATGAGGGAGGGTTTTTTTTAATGTACGTAATATGTACTTATAATGTGACATTGCAAAGAGTAATAGAGTCTTAGATTTGAAACTGAAACAGACTTTAGATATCATCTATTCCAGTCCTATCATTCTGCAGATGAGAAACCAATGCCCAGAGAAGTAAGTAAAATAAACTTGGGCATAATGTCACACAGATAGTTAATAGGAGAGCAAATTTGAACCACAGTTCCTCTGATTCAAATTTGAAAGTCATTCCACTATACAGTAATAATTGTGTTCTGAGTTGTGTTGCATCCTTGGCAGCTACCTAACCTGAGTAACAGCTTTGCCCCATGACTTCTCCAGGGAACTACCTTTCTCAGTTAGAAATCCTTAGGCCTGTGTTCCTTAGTGTTGACATTACGTATATTAACTTAAGCATCCCTTAAATTAATCTGGCCTTAGCCACACACTCCCAAATATGACTTTTGGGGAGGTGATTTTGATGTAGATCCCACAACAATATCATCAGTTTAAAGAGGGAAGAGCAGAAGGAAAGTATATGTGGGAAGAATGTTTCCATCACTCCCTTCTGGTGGGTAGTTTGTTTCAGTACTTGGGCATACTCGTGAATATTTGGAACAGAAGAAAAGGACTCATAGATATGAAATATGCCCAAAATCTTTGTCCCAAATATCTGAAATGCTGTACGTATTGTTGATAGGAACTGAATGGGAAACATTTAACATAGCATCAGTGATGGGATATGTACCCTTTTCGCATGGATAACAGGACATTAACTGGCTTTTGCAGTCTTACATTTGTTCTTTGCCAGACTGAATCAAGGCCAGTTTGTGGGAGAAGGCATATTTTGCAACTTAAGTTTCCTTAGGACAATATCTCCTACTTTTACCTGATAATAATAATTCATACATATTAAGTATATGTACAAATTTATGTACATATACATGTGTATATGTGTATTTTTTCATTATAATTTGTTTGCTGATGAATTAGCTATATAGCAGTGTTTTACTTTTTATGCCTTGGTTAAAATATTTTTCCAGTTTTCAAGATTTTATTTTATACAAAACAGATTTAAATGTTCAGTATGTCATAGGGAAAAGGATTGTGATGGTCCTAGGTCCATCCTCAAGGATGAACCAAAATTCATGATGAATTTACCTCTTCAGATATAATTCTTAAAGCTAAGACTTCATATTCCTCCTGCTTTTCTGTGGTAAGAGAGTAAGATTTCCTCTAATGTGACAAGGGTTAGATAAAGCATTAATTCTGTACTTGTTGTTTTGTCATAGATGTTAATGAGTGTCTGGACCCTACAACTTGTATCAGTGGGAATTGTGTCAATACCCCAGGTAGTTACACCTGTGATTGTCCACCTGATTTTGAGCTGAACCCCACCAGAGTTGGCTGTGTTGGTAAGATATCATTATATTTTTCAAAGAATTGCATGTCTTTTGTTTGTTTTTTAAACACCAAGAAACTAATTTTCATTTTAATTCTTCTCTAAAACTCAGTAATGTTGAAATTTAGAGGCTCATCAAAATTGATCTGCATTTTTAGAAGCCCTTTCTAACTTCAGTATTCCCAATGTACATTCCTTCAGTTTGCTGTAATAGTATACTATAATGGTAAACCAGGTGATTTTTAGCCATTCTTTGATATGGGTTTGAATTTCCATCCTTAGGATAATAACCTACTGTAAAAAAAAAAAAAA
>NW_027186296.1:16803237-16810194 GCF_028583685.1 Petaurus breviceps papuanus | reverse complement strand
ACAACATAACTGATGATGTTGTTTCTCTGATTGAAGTTTGTTTTTTGGTTTTTTTTTTGCTTTTTTGGAGGGCAATTGGGGTTAAGTAACTTGCCCAAGGTTACACAGCTAGTTGAATTCCTTGTAATTTTTTTTTTCTTTTTGGAGGGCAGTTGGGGTTAAGTGACTTGCCCAAGGTCACATGGCTAGTTTGTGTGTGGGGGTGGGGTGGGGGTGTTAAGTGTCTGAGGCCAGATCTGAACCCAGGTCCTCCTGACTCCGGGGCCTGTGCTGTATTCACTGTGCCACCTAGCTGCCCTACTGATTGAAGTTTTTTAAGGGAATTTAGATCCCTAAATGTTCATGAAGAAGTTCTACTTTCTT
This sequence comes from Petaurus breviceps papuanus, assembly GCF_028583685.1. NCBI lineage: Eukaryota > Metazoa > Chordata > Mammalia > Diprotodontia > Petauridae > Petaurus > Petaurus breviceps. The sequence goes on along the minus strand of NW_027186296.1, from coordinate 16,809,831 downwards.
GCTTAGTGACCATTACTTTTGTGTCTGTACCTTTTGAATAGATACACGATCTGGCAATTGCTATTTGGACATTCGGCCTCGAGGAGACAATGGAGATACCTCATGCAGCAATGAAATTGGAGTTGGTGTTTCTAAGGCTTCCTGCTGTTGTTCCTTGGGTAAAGCCTGGGGCACTCCTTGTGAACTATGCCCTGCTGTGAACACATGTAAGTTGGCATATGCCTGCTTTTTATTATTATTATTATTATTATTATTATTTAATCCAGTTTTTTTTTTTTGACTCCAACTCTGCCATGTAAGGGGAAGAATTCTATATTAGTAAAAGCAGGGGTGGGAGGTAAATTCTCCTAGCACTGAATGATTCCTTGGAGGGCTTCCCCATGTGGTTTTATAGTCTCTTAGCCTTTAACTTACATATCAAAAATTAAGACCCCATTTAGCCTTTATTTAAATTCACAGTGGGCCAGACATTTTACATATCATATGAAAGGTAGAGTCCCTGTGTTCCAAGTGGACATATTCCAAGGATTACGTATGGATTGATGTAAAAAGTAATTTTGAAACATAAACTCTGACCATAGATCATTTGTATGCTATTGCTTACATCAGAAAGATTCATTGACTCATTTTATTTCTTTTTGTTTTAATCTGTTGATCAGACCTATGACACATTGAAGAGACTTAGATGGATGTTTAGATAGAAAAGCAGTTGATTTAATAGTTGTGAAATGGGAAGTTATATTAGATTGATGGGGTGGCTTATGAAAGGTTTGTAGTATGAGCAAGTGAGAGAAATGACAAGAACTGAGAACAGTTTAGTTCATTAAGAGTGAAAAATGCCAAAAAAAAAAAGGGGGGGGGATTGGAGAATGAGATGAAAGGCAGGACAGTCATTGTTATTTATTTAGTACTTTAAAATTTGCAAAACACTTTACATAAATTCTTACCTGAGTATACTTTGAGGTAGGTAGGGCATATCCTCATTTTACAGGTGAGGAAATTGAGGCTTAGAGATTAAGTGACTTGCTCATGGTTTATAGAGATGGTAGATGTTAGAAACAGTTTGAACATAGATCTTTCCTTATTTCAAGAAAAGCAGTATTTACCAAAGGAACAGAGAAGAATACAAGAAAGAATGTTTTTAAGTAGTATGAGAGATTCACATCTAAATATTGTAGTAGTAACATATTTATGTAGTATCTTCTTCAAGATACTTTTATGTATGTTATCTCATTTGAACTATGAGTAATAAAGGTCATTATCCAAAGTTCTGGTACAAGCTCTCAAATCCAAGAAGAAAAATGGAGTTGAGAGAATTAGTGGAGAATTTTCATAATTTAGGAAACATAAGAGACATTTTACAGCAGGATTGACCGTGAAAAGATTGATTTTAGACAGACTAGAAAAGATAGAGAGGTAGACTGGTTGATGGAGTTTATGGAATTGTCAATATGGAAAATGGGAGAGATGATGTTATTAGTAGAAACAGGAGTTAGAATAAGGAAGGAAGGAAAGCTCTTTGTAAAACAACTGTCAGAGTTTTTTTTCATTCTTAATTTTAATAAAACAACTAGAGGTACAGATCTGGATAAATAAGAGTGAAAGTTTTTAACATAGATTTGACCTTCTTTCCAGTAGAACTTATAATCAATTACAAGTGATACTACATTTTGTATCTTGGGAATGAAGAAAATCTGAAGGTCCACAAATGAGTCCTGGAAGTTACTGTAGTCAAAAATAGGAATTACTGTAGTGGAAAATACAAAGTACTAGAAGTTCAAATCAGACAGTGAATGATGAATAAGAACAGGAACTCAATAAGAATACCAAAAGGACAATGAGATATAAGAGAATAGTTTCACCAAATCACTGTTTGGAATGAGTCTGGAAGAAAGGCCAGTCTCCTGGTAGAAGGAATTTTTTTTTAAGTGAAGCTCCCTGTGATGATAAAATCTCAGATTAGAACCGCCCCCTCCGAAAAAAAAAAATTAATAGCGAAAAGTCAGTTGGAGATGAATTTGTTTCAAGACAAAAAGGAGAATTTAAGAAATTAAGTAGTTATGAAGGAGTCAAAGCCAAAGGATATAGGAGACAGTTCAAGAGAATAAGTACTTGGTTTCAGAGACCAAAGAGAATGTGCCACCCCACCCCACCCCTGCATTTGTGATGCAAAATAATTTGGATGTGCAAATAACACATAAATACCAAGGTTTTAGGAAGATGGGGATACCTAGTAAAGATCCCTAAAAAAATTAAATCTTTTTGGATATGTTCATTTAAAATTCTTATGATAACATAGCATAAAGAATTTAGAGAATAAAAAACTCATTTTGATTTTGTTTTGGTAGCTGAATATAAGATTCTTTGCCCTGGGGGAGAAGGCTTTCGACCAAACCCTATCACCGTTATATTGGAAGGTAATTCTAGCTTTTTTCCTCCCTTAAGATGTATGTATTTTAGTTTTTCTTAATTTCTTCCATGAAGCTAAAATGATGCAATTGTTTTCATTTGGATAGATATTGATGAGTGCCAAGAACTGCCCGGACTTTGCCAAGGAGGGAAATGTATCAATACGTTTGGCAGCTTCCAGTGCCGCTGCCCAACTGGTTACTACTTGAATGAAGAAACCCGAGTGTGTGATGGTATGTGGTTTCCCAGTTATGTGTAACATGAGGAGGGGATCTCAGAAACCTGGATGTAGTTAGTTACTAGTATGGAGTATGAATCATAGTTGCTGTAATCTTTAATACTGCATATAACCAAGTAGGACAAAACAGTAGTGCATGTACCAGCTTATTCTAAACTATCTAAAATAGTATCCTTTCTGACAAGTCTTAGCAACCTTTGTTTCCAGTTAAGATAGAAGATGTCTATGGTCCTTTATGAAAGGAAGCTAAACAATTTCTCATATTCTAAGGAAAAATTTTTTTTGGTCTTTTAAAAATTTTATTGCTATATTTTGTTTTCATATCACCTGCATTTCCCAGTATATCTCTCCATACTCTCCCTTTCAGCTCTCCCTTTTGACAAAGAACAAAAAACAGAGGAAAAAAACAAAACTAATCAACATGTTAACTGAATCTAACAGTATGTGCAGTATCCCACACCTGCTGTCCCTAATCCCTGCAGATAAAGAAGTGAGGTGTGTTCTCACATCTCTTCTTTGGGGCAGCTGATTGATCACTTTAATTACATAGCATTTGATTTAGTTGGGATTTAGGTTTTGGGGTTTGGTTTTTTTCTTTTTTTTTATCTTTCCTTTTACATTGTTGTAGTCATATATATTGAGGAAATTTTTTTTCTTATTGCATTATCTTGTACTCCTCCTTCCTGCTATCCTATTTTTCAGTAATTCTTTTGTCCTAATTGTCTTAGAGTTCCTCTTCTTTTCCTCCCTTATCATTTCTACCTACTCAACTTACTTGATGGGGATTTTCTCAGAAGATACCACATGGTATAAATATTGGTTCCTAGGATCCCTAGTTAGCAAGTATACTCCAGAGAACACTAAAAACTTCGTATGGTCTTTAGTTTATGAGTCATTGGAAATTTCCTTAACACAGAGAACTTTTAACTAACTTCAGTAAACCATATGGTTAATTAGGGAGTAGAACACTAGTTGAATATTAGTATCCTAGCATATTTCATATCATACTTGCTACAGAGATAATCCAAGCTCACTTCATGACTCATTAATAATATGTCATTCTCGTCAGAAGTCAGTTGAGTATCCACGGGGTACTACCTCAGAAGCTATAGGATTTATAGAAATTAGATTAGACTTCTTCCAGTCTTAAAAAGGAAGATAAAATGCCTTCTCACAGCAATAACATGGTAGCCAGTTGTTGAGGTCTGTACTGTTGCTTTCAGTGAAAGATAGTTAAAGATGAGGAAAATTTCACATTTCAGTCTCCCCAAACCCCATGACAAAGTGACAGATCTGTTTTTTAAGGCTTTTAGCATATTGTTGTCACTAAATAAAACTAGGAGATGGTGAGGTCAGGGTCATGGGGAAAAGTAGTATTGCCTCAAGTTTTATTCCTCTGCCTCCCCCCAAAAAACATGAAGTGGAGGAACAAGTTAGAGATCAATGAACTGAAGACCCTGTTTCTAAATATTGAATTCAGTGAGTGCTGAGAAAGTTTCTTCTTCCAGTATTTGAAGAGACAGTGACATTGAGAACTGGGCAGTTAAAGGGATGAAGGACTCACTTTTAAAATCTACTTCTCTTTGGGTTACAGATGTAAATGAATGTGAAACTCCTGGTATCTGTGGTCCTGGAACATGTTATAATACAGTTGGGAACTATACGTGTATTTGTCCTCCAGACTACATGCAGGTTAATGGTGGAAATAACTGCATGGGTAAGCCTGAGTCTTTCTTGAAAATACAGTCTTTGTTCATTATTTGCTTGCAAGGCATCAAATAGGGAGCATCAACTATAGCCTGCTTGTATACAATATAAACCATCAGTGCTTAGGGCTGGGCTACTCATCCAGATTGATGCCATCTCTTTATATTCCCCATAGAGTTCCTCCTCTTCTTGGCATGCCAGAAGTTTGGCATTTTGGTAGCTTAGTGGGGGTGGGGGGTGGGTAGAAGTTTCTTTTCTTTTGTAATGTTGGGAAATCCAACACAACTGTTTAATAACTCTTCTTTTGTTTGACTTTGGGGTGTACCTTTACACAATTATATTTACAGTACTGACCTGTGGTATTATAACATCATATGTCAGAAATGAGAAATTTAATGGCAAGTAGAGTGGAGCATTGTTACTAGGAGACTGGGCAAAGAATCATGTAAAGTTTATTAATACTACGGTTCCATAATGACTTTGTTTTGTGGTACAAAGTATGAGGGAGTGAGTTTTTAAAGGCTTTTTTCTCACACTATCACACTTTTAAGTGTAGAATATTGCTGAAGAGAGTGAATGGATTTTTCATGCCTTTGAAGAAATGAAGGAAAACAAAATGACAGACAAATTAATTGGTAGCAGATCTCCAAATCTGAATGCATTTTTTGGGAAGCTTATACTCATCAGAAACTTCTTGTAGCTTCCCTGCTCACTGATCCTTTCCTCTGCCTTCTTTTTCCCTCCTCCTAGATATGAGAAGGAGTTTATGCTATCGAAATTATTATGCTGATAACCAGACTTGTGATGGAGAGCTTCTGTTCAACATGACCAAGAAAATGTGTTGTTGCTCCTATAACATCGGCCGGGCCTGGAATAAGCCCTGTGAGCAGTGTCCCATCCCCAGCACTGGTGTGTTTGCTTTTCTTTTTTCTTAAACAGTGCATTGTCAATACACACATCTGTCCCTCTATTGATAGGAAAATCAGTTTTGTCTCAGGATAAGGAAGGTGCATTAGTAAGAAAAACTTACACACCCAAGGCACACCCAAATTCACTTTTGATCCAGATCTGCCCTGCTGAAAACTGGCACACAGTATTAGTATTCAGTGTTTATTTAGTCACCAGAACTTGCAGCCACCACACATTACACAGCTCTGAAAGCAGTTCTTACTTCTACAGTGTTCCCAGTCTAAGGAAAAGACTGGACAAATCATACAGATGTATATGACAAATAAATGAGTTATTATTACACTGATTGCACTCCAGCATAACTTAAGTGAATACAATGTGCTCAATACTGAATAGAGTATTCAACTATCTCTGCCACCTAATCAGCATTTCATGAAATAGGAAAACATTGTCCTCACATCCAGTTGGGTAGTTGTTAATTTGTGTGAATTGTTACCCCAAGAAGATAATTTCTTCAGCCAAACAACTCAGCTTTGAAGTAAAGAGACAAAGATCAATTATAGCCTTGAGTTGCTGTCATATTTTAATTTCTTGTACTTTACCCTTCTGTCTTAGATTCTCCTGCTTTCAAAAATGTCCATTTATGATGGCAAATGCAGTTGAATAGCATATGAGATTCAAAAACTTAATATTTTAAGAGTAAAGTACTATTATAATTCTCTGTAAGATTTATACAACTTTTATAGAATTAACACAGCCCGTATTTCCATCTGCTGTGAAGAAAGGCTCCAGAAAACACTAACACCAATGTGTCAATCTGCATACTTTTTTATAGCCCCCCAAATGTTTAACTTTCTGTTGTCCTCAGTCTACCTGATAGGATACTTGATAGCAATGAAAGCTTGTGAAATAGTATGAGCTGATCAGATTTTACATGTTTTTGTTCAAATTCTCACCCTCACAATTTTTATGTATAATTTTCTATGGCTCTTGAACCAGTGAAATTATGTTTATTTGCAGTTTACACTTAAAGCACCTGTTGGAGTAGATAGATAGACAATTTTATCTAATTAATTTGTTATACACACATACACACTAAAGTCCAGTAAATGGTCATAGTTGTTTACCCTAAATAATTTTTGTACTGAAGTCACATTTTTCTCTCCAATCTTCAGGGAAAACAGGATTTCAGGGACATTCAAGTGATTTTGATGTCCCCTAATGCAAGGTGAAGAGAATCAGTTCACTCACGAATTAACATTGTTGATCCGTAGTTATTGGTGTACACACACACACACACACACACACACACACACACACACACACACACA
>NW_027186296.1:16704610-16803227 GCF_028583685.1 Petaurus breviceps papuanus | reverse complement strand
CACACACACACACACACACACACACACACACACACACACACACACACTGAAATGAAAGTATGTGTGTTTTCCTTTTAGCTCTGCTGTTCTCTGAATGGGAAATAATATATGTTAAAGCCTCAGTCTCCCTCTCCCTTAACAGGGTTGCAAGAGACTGCTTTTCCCTCAGTGCTTGTCTTTAGGAATGAGTTTACAAAACCTTGTAGACAAGCTCAAATGAACTAAAATTCATTCTTAAATGACTACAAAGACTATGGAGAAATGAACCTCTCAGGTGTTTTAATAATATAATTGACTTCTGTATGCCATTCATTACTTCTTGTTTGCTTTTTGTTTTTGTTCCTGCAGATGAATTTGCTACACTTTGTGGTAGCCAGAGGCCTGGCTTTGTCATTGACATTTATACTGGTTTACCAGTTGGTGAGTTAAAACAACAATCACACCTTTTCTGGAGACTGACTTTTGCCTATATGTTAGGGAAAAGGAAGAAGTATAGATACCTTTGTTTTCTCAGGTTTTTTCCACCCTTAAAGAAAATGACTAAACTATACCATGTAGCCTTTATTCCAACACCAACCCTTGGTTTGAAAGAAACTCTGCAAACATACTATTTAACTCCACCTAGCTGGCAACAGTGCTTACTGCTCATAATTAAGAAAATTGGAAAGCTTCTCACTAAATTACAATCAAACATACTTAAACCAACCCTAGGCACTAACAAACAGAAAGTTCTGGGAGTAGGGCCAGGGTCCTTCCTTCTGACTAAGATATCAGTTTAATCTGACTTTTCACACCAGTCCCTATATGTATGTCATTGATATGAGACCACTTTTATGTTTAGTTGCTATCTTGAAAAGAACCTGTCCTTGCAGTGTACATGAGCATTGTAGAGATCTTTTATATCTCAAATACTGCTTCCATAATTAGTATTGACCATTATGGCAAGCGGTATTAGTAGAAGTACTCATAGAATAACGTTTAAGGATACCTCACACCATTCAGCCAGTGTAGGTGTTGTCTTTTGTGGTTTTAAAATAAATAATGCAGGAGAAATGAGATAGATTTCTGCTTGTTGAATTTTTCCCTTCTGCATTTATGTTCAGTCTCATACCCCTCAAAACTGAGCAACTGCTTTTATTATTGGGCACCACAGATTTCTTTAGTTTCCCTTCTTATTAATCAGTAAGTTTGAATCAGCAACAGCCTTTCCAATGACCTTGTATAAAAAAATCAAGAGCCTGATCCAGCAATCATCTTGCCTCCCTGAGTGCCAAATTCATATGGCTACATAGGCCAGGCAGCATCCAAAGAACTTTCATGGTTTGGAGGGAAAAAATGCTAAATGACATTGGCATAAAACATCTAGTTCTCTCTACTTTGTTTTTCCCCCTTCCTAGACAGATCTTTTAATCTCCTTAGAATCTCCAGTCTATGACAAGTGACCTGTTTTAATGATGGTGATCCATGGGGAGTGGAAGTCTATAGATTCCTATGTTTGTTTACCTCAGATTGGCTGCCCCCTAGTGTTGGCAGCGAGCAAATGCTTTGAAGCAAGAGCTCCAAGGAGGTGTTTGCTAAAAGCAGGGTGATTTTGAAGTGTGTCCCTGAATGAACTGTAATGGAATCTCTTGGAAATCAAAATTTTAGAAATCCTAGACCAAAAACATATGATCTGTGACATGAGACCCTAAGAGAACCCAAATTAAATATTCACTTTTAAAATGTTCTAAAGTCTTATGGTGTGTTGTACTGAATTAGTGGTAATTCTGGTTTCCTAAACCAAAGCATCAAGTAGTGGAGTAGTATGATCTTTGCATGCACTTCAAGAATGACTCCTTTTAAAATCACATTCTTTTAAAAATATTGCTTCATAAACCACAGGTAAATCCAGTTATAGCACAAGACATGGAGAATTCAACTTAACAAAACTATTTCCACATCCTAGCAGATAGTGCTTTATGCTTCTGTATAGAGTGAACCATCAGGATTCTTATTCTGGCCCTTCTCCATGTAACAATTCATCTTTATAACAAAATTAACTGATATTACATAATAAGGGGAGAACTTGTTTTTCTCATTTTTTTTGTCCTTTAACCAGTCAGCATCTGATTCTCTTATCAGTACAGTGGATAGAGTGCTGAACCTAGAGTCAAGACCTGAGTTGAGATTTGGCCTCAAGGTACCTTAATAACTCTGCATCTCTAGGCAAGTCACTTAACCTCTCTCTGCCTCAGTTTCCTTATCTGTAAGATGATGATAAAAATAATAACTTCCTTTCAGGGTTGTAATTAGAATAAAATGAGATATCTGTAAAATACTTTGCAAACCTTAAAGCACAATATAAATACTAGCTATTATTCTTCTTCTCTGTAAGTTACCTTTCAACTCTCAAACTACTCACCAAAATAAAATAGTAAAACAAATAAGCATAAGGGCTAAGGGTCCTTAGGTTATATACATATGCTAAATTATAAAAGGGGGGCAGTCTGCAGGGCAGGTGGATGACAGGACCTGGAAGAGCTAAGGAGGCTATGGCAAGGGAGGTGGTGAGGACTGATGGCTTTCCATGTCACTAGAAAGAACTAAATTGCTATATTCCATTTTATTCCAAGCCCTGTGAGCAGTTGAGCAGCCCTGGTGGGTTCTGAGATGGTCCAGGACTGGTGGGAGGGAAAAGATAGAAGGGTATAACTGGTAGTGGAGGGTTTAAGCAAACCCTATACTTGAGGAGATATAAGAAGAATGAGATGCAGTTCTAGTCTCAAAGAATTCTTTAGCTTGTTGAGAATATGATATGCATGTGAAAAAAGAACATTAAGTGTCCAATGAGTTCACTTAGACACCAAGAGCTCCGAGATCAGGATAGGAGAGCTCACTTTTTTTGGAGGGGGGATGAGAGAAAAAATGTGTTCTGAACTTAAACATAAAATAAGATAAAACATTTCCAATACCAGATAGAACAGAAAAAGAAGATTTTACATGAAACTTCAAATTGTTTATAATATATAGCTTATTTTTCTTTTTAAATATGTAACACATTCAGCATGTTTTTTTAAAAAAGATAAAAATAAAACAACCCCTTCCAGAACTCCCCAGGACCTTGGTAGGACCATGTCCCTCCCAGACCTGCCACTTACTACCCGTGTGACTTTGGACAAGCAATTTGTCTTCTCTTGACTTTAGTTTCCTCAGCTACGGAGAGGACACTGGACTTGGAGTCAGGAAATCCTGCATTCAAATCACCCCTGAGATACTTACATGCAATGTGACTCTGGACAAGTCATTTAACCTCTCTGGGCCTTAGTTTCTTCATCTGTGAAATGAGAGAACTGGACTCAATGACCTCAAAAGACCCTTCAGCTGTAAAATCTATGATACCATAAGTAGATGACCTCTACAAGCCTTTCTAATTCTAAATCTGTGATCCTCTGACATTAGGAGGAAAGGAATCCATATTTTTAAACTATGGTGTGTCCTCATTTTATAGATGAGAAACAGAAAGCTAAAGAAGCTAAAAAAAACTTGCCCAGGATGTCTGAAGCCCTAGTCCTAGCTTTCTGTTATACTATTTGGTCTGTCACTGAGTCACTCTGGAGTTCACATTTTTTGTCACTTGTTAGTTCTCAGGGAAACTGGATGTTTAATAACTACTTATTGCCTTTATTCTCCTCCCCCATCTGTGGACTTGGAAGAAGCTATTTAGCATAATACCCAGTTGCACTATGACAGAATATTTTACTGTTTTATTTAGGTTTATTTGTTTCATTCAAAATTGATGTACCTTTGAAAAGTACTTGATTGATTTCTTTTTCTAGAACATAGGATTTGACCTGCAGCACTTTTGTTGATCTTTCCTTGGCATAAAGGCAGGAAAAGAAAATGATTACATAAATATCCGTTTTCTTTTTTGTGCCAAAGGCTGATAAAGAATATAACACATTTTCTTTAATACAAGAAAAATATTGTACATTAAACTGTACAATGCTACATCATTTTGACTTCAAACAAAAACCAGTGTGAGTTCAATAATATTTCTAATATATACTAAAGAAATACCATAATATAAAAACCATTTATTATTGAAATATAGTTATGATGATACTATGTTCAATAACTATAAATAAATTTTAAGATCTAACATAAATCATCAATATATAAGAAATATACTAATATTTTTAATAATCTTAGGCCTGTGAGCTTTGATTTAATATTACCCTAAAGCTTCAAACTACTAAATTATGTCATAGATAGGAAAGTAATAACATTGAGAGAAAAATACTAGACTTGATTCAAAAATTCTATGCTATATAATAGCTGTTTACCTGTGATCAAGTCATTTCAGCCCTTCTGGGTTGTTTCCTTTTTTTCAAAAGTGAGAAAGTTAAACTTTATCCTTTAGAAGTATGGTGGTAGGGTTGAAGACAAACCAATTCAGTGGACAAAAATGTGTGTAATTCTACATCTTAGCAAATAAGTGTTTAGAGCAAAAATTCTTAACTTTTTTTTTTTTGGTGCTGTGGACTCTTGTTGCAGTGTAGTAAAGCCTATGACTGCAGAACAAATTTTTTCCACTTCAGAATAATGTTTTGTTTGAATCGCCACAGAAATCCTGGGGAGTCAAGGCTTAGCAAGGCCACAAGATTCATTGCCAGTCTCTTCATTAATTCATCCTCTGTCTGCAGAACAGTCCTAGAACCCCTGAAAACATTAGCAAAACCCTCTTCCAGGATTTCTGTAAACATACAACAAGAAAATCCTTCTTCAGGGCTTCTGAACCAACAGAAAGGTTCCCAGACCCCTGCAACAACAGCACTGTCCTTCACCAGTGGACAGTATTCACTCTCTGTCTGCAGGACAGTCTCAGGAGCTCTTAGCCAACAGCCAGGTTCCAGGACTGTCTTTCACCAGTGGACAAATCTGGCAAAACAACATCAAAACAGACAAAGTACCAGCAAAACAGCCGTGTCTCCTCAGTCCTTGGCAGCTCTGGGGGCAGGTCTCAAAAGTCCAAGGCGATTCAAAGTGGCCCTCAGCAATCCTCTCAGTCTCCCTCTGCCTCCACGAGGGTGCTGCTTCCAAAAAGTTCTTCTGCCTCTCTCTTGTCTCTCCAAATCTATGTCACCAGCTCCTCCCAGTTCAGGACTGTCTTTTCACATCAACAAGTCCATCCCACAGGTGGGATTAACAAGCTCTGGGTTTTAACACAATCAATTTGAAAACCAAACCAATACAGGGGGATCTTTATATTCCATTACTATCACACCTGGGAATCAAATCTCTGCTCAGATACTCAGCACCACACCCAGAAATAACTGGCTGTGTTACCTTGACCAAGTTACTTAACCCCGATTGCTTTAAAAAAAAAAAAAAAAGAAAAGACAGATAGGCAATGGGATCATAGATGTAGAGCTGAATGGAGATTCACCTAACCAAACCCCTTATTTCACAAGTGAGGAAACTGAGACCCAGAGTGAAGGAATTTTGTCCAGTGACACACAAAAATTGAGCAAGTTGAGAACTCCACTTCTAGCAGTTTTTGCCCTGTATCACATTTTATCACTGATTGGTGAAATGTAAATGCTGACCCCAAAATTCTAAGGACCAGCAGCTTCAGCTGTTAAAATACATTCAAGAATTTAAACAACAGTACCTCCTTTGGGATCCTCATGAGGGCACACATGAAAATTACTTTGTACCAACAGAGTAAGCAGATCAGGCACCCTCTCTACCAGAGCCATCTCTTTTAGATCTCTTCATGTCTTGTACAAAACAGTGGGGTTCTGAGGTGTGGTTAGATTTCTTCCCTGTCCAGTAGAGCTCTCTTGTCGATAGCATAGACTAAAAACTGTTGGTTTATAGTTCAGATTTACATTGTATAATTTCCAGATGTTCTGTTGTCAGTCGTGTAAAGTTGTCTTTCTTTTTTCTAGATATTGATGAATGCCGAGAGATCCCTGGTGTCTGTGAAAATGGAGTTTGCATCAATATGGTTGGTAGCTTCAGATGCGAATGCCCAGTAGGGTTCTTTTATAATGACAAGTTACTGATTTGTGAAGGTGAGTAAATCTGTGATTACTATACCCAGAAATTAATCCAAACAATAACCTAGTAAAACATCCATTCTTAGCATGTCTTGCATAGCTCACATCAGAACTACCCCTAAGTGCTAAGAACTGGGAAGGATCAGATTTAGTGAATACTTTTTTATTTCATGCAGATTATCCACTGAATCTCAGTGGAACTACTAGTACATGTGTGAACATCCTAGATTTTCTAACTGTTATAAAATCATAAATTATTGGGAGTGGCAAATAGATGTACTTTTTTTTCATTATTTGACAGTGAATACAAGTTGTGGGAGGTCTTCTTCTGTTGACTCTCAAAAACTATATTCCCTTGCAACATGAAACTATGGCTCTTTCAAATTATAACAAGCTTTAATGTAAATATGCCAAAGTCCTGAGAGATTTCCAAATGCCAGAGACAACAAATTTTTATTTTATATGAAGAATACTTGGCTTAGACATAGTACTTTCTCATTTTCAAATTACCTTTTCCCCATTAGTAAAGGCATACTGTTACTTAGTTACTTAGCCCTTTATTCAGTCAGACACTGGCAGCACATATTTGTACTTTTATGAGTGAAAAGTTGCTGGCTATTAAATATGCTTCGTGTAGTAGGACATCTGGAATATACTATGGCTCAATTTGCTTAAGCATTCAGTAACTACCTACTGTGTATAGAGCATAGTGCTAGACACTGGGGGAGATATAATTTGTATGTCCTTGTGTGTATATGTGTGATATGCATATCACACATACATATATACATGTATATGTGTATATTACATATGCACAGACATATATAAGATCTATATCTAAGCTATATAAATATATAAACTCCATGAGGGAGTCATATAAATTATGTAAAATCGTGTAAATCATATAAATATGTGTTTGTATGTATATACTATATGCAACCATGTTATGGAATTGTAATATTAATATTATATATCATATATAAGTATTATTACAAGATAACTAATATATGTAATTAATGTATGCTATATTATTTATACTATATATATAATTACATATAACTATATTGATATGTAGCTATAATATGTAGTATATAATATACAGTATAATATGTAATTACATAGTTAATATAGAAATATATTTATATAATATATTATATATTATATAACTATGATGTACATATAAAATATATAATTTTGTATATACAATTTATATGGTATGATTCTGTCCCTCATAGAGTTTAGATTCAAGTAGTAAGTTGAAAGATGACATAAACACATATTTAGACATTCTCAGTCTTCTCCCTTTTTCTGTCAATCAGCAATCATATATTAAGCACTGTGTATCAGGTATTGTTTATACACTGACAAATGTGAAACAATTGATGCCCTCAGGGAATTTATGTTTTAATTGGGAACATGTACACATAGAGGTATATAAGATACAAGATAACCTTAGAGGGGAAAGCACTAGTGCCTGGGGGAACCAGAGCAGAGGTGATCTCCACCCATTAATATTTGCTTAAAGAGCTGGCTGGGACAATCTCATTTGTACTTAACTAGAGCTTCTAAACAAAAGATTAATTTATGATACCAAATCTTCATAGAGTTTGGCAAGTATTCTAGGTCAGTGATCTCCAGAATGGGAACTATGGCCTGATCTTAAGGCATATATAGCCAATCAATTAAAAGAGTGGGAAGATTAGTCCTACCACCTTCCCTGTGGTAGCCAATTGTGAAGTTTGTCTCAGATGACCACACATACCCTTATTCCCCAACACTCTTACACTATTGCCTTTCATTCTGATGTACAAGCCCTTCACCTCTTCCCTTCTAAGCCAGACGTTGGCCTCTCAGGGCAGTTTTAAACTAACTGCTACTTGGGCATCTATAGCAGCAACTGTGTAAGTGCCATTGGGAAAACTCTTTGCCCATTCTGTGGCACATTTGAGATGGGACAGTGAATCACAAAATGTCAGCAGACATGGTTTAGTTGTGATCTGCATCATAGATCTCATTACATTATTTTTCCTTCTAAATCCACCCCTCTTCAAAACTTTCCTATTGTTGTTGAGGGAACCATCATCTGTCTAGTGACTCAAGTTCACAATCTCAGTGTCATCTTCAGCTTCTTATGTCCCCTCACCCTAAATAACACAATCAGTTGCCAGAGTTTGTCAGTTCTACCTCCACATATCTCACTTCTGTCCCTTCTCTCTATTCATACAGCTATCAGCCTAATTCAAGAGTTCATCACCTCTCACTTGGACTATTGCAGTGACCTCCAAACTCATCTCCCTGCCTCCAATCTTTCCCTTCTCCAATCCATCCTCCATGTATATGGCTACCAAAGTGATTTTCCTAAACACAGCTCTGGCCATGTCATTCCCCTACTCAGTAATTCAGGAGTCCCTGTGGACTCTAGGGTAAAATAGTGTTTCATTGTATGTCATCCTTATTAAATTTTCAATTTTTATGTTTTATAATATCCATAATTATTAGTATAATAATACATATATATCTAAAAATAAATGAATATATTCATGTTGGGATGCATACTCAAAGAATTTCTCCTACTCAAGATGCACAATCAGCAGTTTAAAGACTATTGTTCTAGATGACACATACAGAAATCAAGGGTCACTACTTGGATTGAAGAGTCACCAAGGGCTCTGTAATAATCAATTCTTAATTCTCTAGGTTCCAAATTATCTATCCTGCCAATTTCCCAAAGATAATCCTTAATCTGAGGTCAGTTTCTTCCATGACTCTTGAAAACTTCCTAATTGATAGGCTAAGAGAATGCAACCTAATTTTAATATGGATCCATGTGATCTCTAAATAGAAAGATTATTTTGCTGCTAAATAAAGCATATATACCAAAAAGGGTTTTTGGATTATTTGTGACCTTGCTCCCTTCAGTTAACATGGATAACGTAGTCTCATAAATAATACATAAGACATGTGTTTGTCAAAGATCTCAGTGATGGCCATACAGCACTTTTCCAGCCTGCTTGAGCTGTGCAACAGCTATAAAAAGAGATCTGTTCTGTGTCATATATCCTATAGGAGTTCAATATGTTCACCTGCCTTAGAAAGACTCTTGAGGGAACCCACAGCAGCCATGGGTACACTTTGGTCACTTGGTGTGTTTGCTGCCCCCTTGTGGGTCTTTTTGTTACTGAGCCAGATCCTATGCATGAAAAGCCCTTTATCAATCACCAGAGGTTAAGAGACCCATTATCACGTTGTATGAAGGCAAATCACTTCCTATAGGACCTTTACAAATGTGATTATTACATTGGGGGAATGTGATTTTATCTGTGTTGTAAAATCTATTAGCATATATTACAATGTGAAAGAGAATATGTTCATTTTTTTGTTGGAAAAGTCATCGGGAAAACAGTCGAACCTTTTGAAATTCAGTTATACAAAATGCAAATATTTTTCTTTTGAAATTCTTTTTCTCCAGTAATTTTATGTGCCATCTCCCTTATTTAGATTATCTTGATCTGATTATTTTGTGGAAGTCATTACTTAATGCCATACCTTTCACAAACTTTAATTAAGATAATCTTAGGATTAACTTACTAGAATCTTATTGAACCATAAAATCCAGAAAAAAATTATATCCCTACTCTAACTTCTGTATGAATTTTTTTTGCTGTGAAATATCAGTATCATTGGATTCCATGTGTGCCCATAAGTCAAGCACTGGTATTAATTTGGAAGTATTATGTGGATAAAGTTTTCAAGAAAACAGAGGTTTGGAAAATACTTGATCATATTTTCAGTATACCTGGACTTTAAAAGAAGTATACATTTATTTAATATTAAAGATTTCGTTTCTTTTGACCTAAGGATCTTGTGTTCTCTTTTTGTCAATTTCTCTTTATCCTGTAGATATCGATGAATGTCAGAATGGTCCAGTATGTCAGCGCAATGCAGAATGTATCAACACTGCGGGCAGCTTCCGCTGTGACTGTAAACCAGGATATAGGTTCACCTCAACAGGACAATGCAATGGTATGTATTTCAAAGCTGGTGTTCATGTTCTTTAAACAAAATCATATTTGAAATATATTTTAGACAGCTTAGTTACCTCTGAGGATATACCTAGGTTTTACTAATTTTGGTTCAGCCATCAATTGCACGACTCAAATTTAGAACACTACCATCTCTCGGCCAAACTGGTTGACTAAAAGTGAGGGAAAGAGAGGCCTTACCAGTTCTTCTTCTGTGAATATGAAGGAGGCTGTTTTGTGACATGTAAAGTAATAGAGAACAAAAAATAACATATATATGGGGCTTCAAAGTTTATAAAGCACTTTACATCCATTATTTCATTTGATCCTCACAGCTACTCTTTGAGGGAAGTGCTATTATTATCCCCATTTCACCAAAGAGGAAATTGAGGAAGTGAGGGGTTAAGTGACTTGCCTGGGATCATGCAACCAATAAGTTACTGTGGCAGGATTCAAATTCATGGATTCTTAACTTAGGCCCTGCTCTCTAGCAGCTGTGTTACACTTAGGTGTTCAGTTGTTTCAGTCACAATAACTCTTCCTGACCCCATTTGGAATTTTCTTGGCAAAGATACTAGAGTGATTTGCCATTTCCTTCTTCAGCTCACTTTACAGATGAGAAAACTGAGGCAAAGAGGGTTAAGTGACTTGCCAAGGGCCATATAGCTAGTAAGTGTCTGAAGCCAAATTTAACCTCAGGAAGATAATTTTCTTGACTTTAGGCCTAGCACTCTATCTACCTACCTGCCCTGTATATATATAGCCTGTTTTAAAAATTTTATATGTAGTTGATAATTTTTTAATGTAATAAATCTGGTATATGACTTGTAAAGTAAACGTTTCCTAACTTATCTTCCTCTTCCCTCACCCAGTTTTTACAAGTATATTTTTCTTTAATCAGTTAACCATCAAGCACTTGATTGTGTGCCAGACAGTATCTTAGGCACTGATGATACAATTACAAAAACAACTCCTTCTTGCAAGGATTTTACATTTTAATGAGGAAGATAAGTACATATATAAGTATATACAGAATAAATATGAATAAATAAATAATAGTTAAAGAAGCATCCCAAGTAGCCATTGTTAGGATTGGGAAAGATTTAATACAGAAGAAATTCACAGTGTCTCTCCTGGGGGCCTGTGGCTTGTTACCAGCAGAAGTTTTGAAATGTCAAAGGCCTGGTAAGAACAGCTTAGAGAGGTTACTAATACATACTGGACTGTCATCTACCTTTCAGATGGATACTTTTGATGACCAGGTGAAATTTTGAATCACTTAATTCCTGTGGAACTATTACCATCATATGAGTCTACTGACATTTCAATGATAAAATATATGTTAAGATAGGAATTATTCAAATGTGTTTAGTATAACCATAGGAGGATCTCTAAATCAAGTGCTTACATTACTTTTTACATTTACATTACATTATCTTACTTTTAAAGAATCCTATGATTAGAGAATTAAAGCAGAAATTTTATATTCTTTAATTCCATTTTCATTATGACATGTGTGTGTATGTGTGCTTTGTTGTTGTTCAGTCATTTCGGTTGTGTCTGATTCTTCATGACCCCATTTGGGGTTTTCTTGGCAAAGATGCTGGAGTGGTTTGCCATTTCCTCCTCCAGCTCATTTTACAGATGAGAAAACTGAGGCAAACAGGGTTAAATAAACTTGCCCAGGATCACACAGCTAGTAAGTGTCTGAGGGAAAATTTGAACTCAAAAAGAGGAGTTGTCCTGACTCCAAGCCTAATACTCTATCCACTTCACTACCAAGCTGTGCTCTCACTGTCTGGCTCTGTCTGTCTTTGTGTCTCTTTCTTTGTGTCTCTCTGACTCTCACTCTATATATTTTTACAAACACACACACACGTGTGTGCATGCATATTTCTATGTATTAAGTCTTATAAAAACTTCTATTCCATCACCAAAAGTGAATAGGATTTTTAATTTGACCAGACTATGTTGGGTTTGAGCATTTTAAAAGTGGTGAATTTTATAAAGGATAAGTCTTTCCAAATCTTCAGTCACATCTTTGGACCTCAATTTTCCCATCTATATAAGAAAAGAGCAAAAAAAAAAAAAAAAGAAAGGAACTAGACTTAGTTGAACTCCAAACTGCAACTGTAGGATCACAGAGTTAGCATCATAGAACTTAGAGCTAAAGGAAATCTTACTTACTGGATAAAAAAATTGAGATTTAGCCAAGTTAATTAACTTGTTTGGAATCTCACATTTCTCTCACTTCAGGTCCAGTTCTTTAAAAAACATTTTAAGTACTTTAAAGCACAGTTAAATTACTATAATATACATCAGAAGACATGGATGGGCTATGGATGCAGGTCTCCCACAGAACTAGCGATGTGACTTGGGTGAGACAGTACACTTATTGGGCCTCAGTATTTCCATCTCTAAAATGAAGAAAATGGACTAGATCACCTTTAAGGTCCTTTCTAGCTATCTCATTCTATGAAATGTACTTGTGAGTATTAAATACTTGTGTTTATTTTTAGCAAAGGTTATTGTCAAAGTCATTATGAAATATGTTCTCTTGCTTATTTCAAGAGTTATGGACCTTTTGATAGGGACTGCCTGGATATCTTATACATTTCTGAATGAAACAACACAAAGGAACTTGGTCAAGTTTTCCTTGGATTTTCTTATCCACAAGTGATTAAGTGTTAGGAAGTACACTGTTGGCCTGTAGTACATTTTGCATTGTTTTATGGGAAAAGGGTGTAGTAGTTGAACAGAAAATCAGTTTGAGAACCAAACCTGTTTTGTTGAGTTTACAGTAAAATGTGCAAGTATTTAGCATATTGTCAACAGAATTGTTATTATCCATTTATTAAAATAACAGGACAGGAAAAAGTGGGAAAGCTTCTGATATGAGCCACAATGCCCACGTATAATTTGGCAGTGGCACCATTTCCCTGCATTTTGCTCTTATTTTATATTTCTTTGAAAATAGATGAAATAGTTCCAGTCCAAATAAGAAATGCTGATAATATAGGATATATCATTTCACACCACTCTCTATCTAGACAAGAAGGAGACCAGGGCTATTTATACCCCCCAAAACTTAGCACATTGGCCTTGTACAAGCTTTAATTCATTAGGGTAGTCACATTGCTGTTAATGGAGTTAAAATTTTGCAGAACTATTGCAGACATAGCAAATGCAAAGTAAGCTATATCCTGTAGTACATAGTATCCTTTACTCATAGCTTTGCTGTGTCACAAGAGTTCTTTACCTATTTTGTGTTATGGACTTCTTTGGCAGACTAATAAAGCCTGTGGATCCCTTCTCAAAGTACTGCTTTTAAATTTGTAAAATGCATAGGATTTCAAAGGAAATCAGTTATAATAAAAGAGTTACCAAAAGATATAAAAACAGTTTATAGACCTTAGGTTAAGAACCGCTACTCTTCCAGTTCATATTTTTAATGTTTGCTCTCCTGTATCGACAGGGGAAATCAGGGCTCTGCAGTACTCATTGCATTTGGTACAAATGCAAAGCCATGGAAAACAACTTCTTTTTGTTTAAATATCTTAAATATGAGTAGATAGTCAGTTATGGCAATTCCCAAAAAAATGGCCATTCAATTTTGTAACCCTGTGTATAGAAAGTTGCAAGAGAATCTTGGAAACATGAGCTATGTCTTCCCTTTGGGGCATCTTCAGGTCAACAGCTCTCAGTAGGTACATGAAGGTTCAAGCCGATCAAAAACAGACAAAAAGTATTGCATTTTAGGGATTGGCAGGAGTAGAACTGAAGGGAAATGGCTTCATTAAGAGAGTCCAGAGGGTGAGAGAAGTCAAAATAGTAAGGCAAAACTTCATCAAGGAGGAATTTAGGTTGTCTCTCAGGAAAACATATCATAGTGGCATAGTGGATGTGATGATGATATGATTTCCCAAAGGAAGTCATGGAATCCTCATCAGTTGAGTCACCAAAAACTAGACTAGACAAAATATTTGAGTGTAACATGTAGACTTTAATTCTTCCCTTGGCAGGTAACCAAAAAAAATAAACTTATCTTTTAGGTTGGATTTTCCATCTTCTCATACCACCTTGAAGTTATCTCCTCTTTCAGACCTTTTGGTTGTTGTTGCCTTCCCATTATTTAATGTTAGCTGGGTTTTTGGGTCTGATTTATAAGCAAAGGTGCATACTGGATGTAGGTGTTCTGAATGTCTATAGGATTTTCTGTTTCCTATCCCATTCTTTGAGTAAAGCTACCTAATTAGAGTTTGTTTGATGAATGTTGGTCTTTTAACTTTGTGATGAATTTGTCTGTATCTTTCATTTACAGATAGGAATGAATGCCAAGAAATCCCTAATATCTGCAGCCACGGTCAGTGCATTGACACAGTTGGAAGTTTCTATTGCCTTTGTCACACTGGATTTAAAACAAATGCTGAACAAAATATGTGTGTGGGTGAGTATCTGACAAATGTCTCATTATCTACATATCCTTTTGAAAAAAATTGTTCTCTTTTGCATACAATTCAGTCAATCAAAAAACATTTATTTAATGCCTACTGTGTGCCAGACACTGTGCTAAGCACTGGAAAATTAAATACTGAGTCACTCAGGAGTTAATTTCCTCTTTACAAAAGAAGAGAAGTAGATATGTTACACTTAAAAAAGAGTTCATAGTTATCTCTCCAGAAATCTTCCTTGGTATTCTTGATTATCTTCCCAAGTATTTACTTTTCTGTCAGATAAGAAAAAATCTTCACTCTGAGAGATGAATAAAGGATAGTAAGCTTTTGTTACTCTTTATGAAATGAGTACAATTCATGGAATATAAACCATTTCTAACTTGAAACGGGAATTTACCTCCTAGATTACACAGTGTTAGATTTGCCCAACAGGAATGAGATCTGAAAGCATTTTAAAAACCCTGTCCTGCTATGAGTGCTAAATCAGGACAATATTTTAGATTTAACACAATGTATTTATACACTCATTTTCTCCCCCCCCCCATTTTTTTCCATTTTGAAAGAATATTTTTTGGACTTCTTGGCAACTCTAAGTACATGAACCAGCTTCACAGCTACAGGCAGAGTGTACTCCATAGCAGCATTAGCTACAGAGCACTTTGGGGCTTAAAGCATATTTACAGAACCCATAAATGCTGAATTGGTGCCCTAGGGGTATGGAATATCACCAGGATAAAGGGTAGACTGGGGAAATTCTAAAGCAAAATAGAAGAAATTAAGCCTATTTTTACACCAAAAAAAATTTTTCATATTTAATTTTTTAAAGGGAAAATATGTCTGGCATTGAAATTTTCTCATATAACTATTCATATCACACTGCACTCTGGGATTCCATAATATATCGTTTGTGAAATGCTTTTCTATAGCAGTAAAACTAAAACTGATCTTTTGGATATAACTGGAATCCTTCAAAATATATTTTGTTCTTTTCTGGGTCATTTTCAAGTAAAAGAACTTCCATAGATCTTCAATCACTGACTAGCTAGCATTCACTCGACATCCCTGGCTCAGATGTCTTCCTTACTCCTTTTTCTCCTGATCTCTTATCCTCCCCTTTCCCCCCAGTTTGCCAGAGAACATGGTACTACTACTTGGCTGGCAGTGAACTGTGGTCATGACTACTGAGCTGCCAGTGGAGCCCTTTTGGTTATATTCTTAAAGCTCCAAATTAAAGAGATCTTGGAATGATTATGAGGAAGCCAGTAACTTCCAGATCTGAATTGACCTGGATCAAAAGTTCTTTAAAGCCCTAAGCTTGAAACTTAAAATAAAAGGAAGTTTAACTTTGCAAGTTCTGTCTCCTTCCATCATCTTCTCTTTGTCTTACCTTTACAAATACACTGGTATGTATTTTTCATTCTAAAACTTTATTTAAATGTTTGAACAAAAAATATAGTAACTACCTACTGTATGTATAAGACACAGTACCAGGCATTAGAGGAGTATTAATATAAGGTGTGGATTCATCCTTTAAGGAGCTTATAATCTTAAGAAGATAGCCTTCTGCTTCCGCACTGAGGATAACAGTATCAAGCTCTGTATAAATATGATTTGCTTCAGAAACAACAAAAGAAATAGCATTTTCCAGTACTTAAAAGAATTGAGACTTAGAGATCAAGGAAGAACACTTTGTTAAGATAATCTAAAGAGTCAGGGGAATAAATTTTAAACGTGTGAGATAATATATTAGCAAGGGAAAATTTAGATTGTGGATCTATAGGAATTTACTGGAGAGAGGTGATCAGGCACTTAAAAGTGTGTATTAGAACAATAGAAGGCAGACATATTAGGTGAACTAAACTCCAGTTGGTTTGTTATTTCTTCCTCTTTGCCTTTGGGAGAATCACTGTTTTCCATGTAAATAGGAATAGAAATCTGAAAGATTAATGCCAGGGGGGGCAGTGATGAGTTCACCAAATTTCTCTGGTTTTGAGCAAAATCATGAGGTAGAAAGAATTATGCAAGTTAATAGTTTTTTTAAAATAGTTACAGTGATTCTCTGGTAGTTCCTATGTCATTATTTTCCATATTACTGAAAATGATGTGCCAATTATGAAGATAGTTTAACCTTAATATTTATACATGGAACCATATTTTCTGTGTGTCAGGAGTCACCACTGAGACAGAAAATAATGTGATGTGAATAATAGAGATGTGGAATTCTCTGAACTCATATGTAGACTTTTTCTGATCTTTAAAATTCCTATAATTTACTATCCTTTGCAGGTAAGTAACTGAATAATCTGTGTTCTTTATTTCTGTAGATATAAATGAGTGTGAAAGGGATGCCTGTGGAAATGGAACTTGTAGAAACACCGTTGGTTCTTTCAACTGTCGATGCAACCATGGGTTCATTCTCTCACACAACAATGACTGCATAGGTCAGTATTTTTTAAATATTTATGGAAGAAAAAAGCTTACTTACTTAAAATAAAGATTCCATTTAGTTTCCACAAGTTGCCTGTAGTCAATAGGCCACTTTTTAAAAATTCAGTGTTTCAGGCAGTTCTCTAAGATTAAAAAGTGCTGACCTGCATTGGATGAGAGAGTACCTGACCTCTTTACATTGATGAAAATTCAGTTTAAAAAAAATCAGTTAATTTATCAGTCTCTGTGAACTGAATAAACATATATAGACTATTATTCAGAGCATCTGCTCTGTTTCGTAAATAATCATATGATTTAGGAATAATAATGTAAACTGACTTAGCCAGATGTTCTGCTATGACTTTTTCTCTTAACAGAAACAAATTCTTGAACTTACTGGAAATCACTTTTCCCTCCACTTGTAACTAATTATATCTTCAATTAATCATTGACAGGTATAATTAAACAAATGTGCTTTATCTTGAGGAGAGCCAAAAACTAATTGCACCTGCAACTAATTGCAGGCACTTTTTATACATTCCATTGTGATGTGTGCTATTAATTCACTAGTAATTCTTTATTTTTTTTAAAGGAAACTCCAGTTGAGCCTGGTTTAAAATTCTATTGCAAAAATATCACACCCATTAATGAAGGTGATTGTCTAAACTATGTTGAGTAAAATTTTACTTCTTACTTAAAGCTAGAGCTGTGTTAATAAGAGATTCTTTTTGAATCTTTGTATATTTGGTTGAGCCAAAAAAGACTAGAGAAACCCAGTGTTACTGCATTTGGAATTTTAACTGTTGTCATCATTGTGTAACATTCATTCTCTCTGGACTGTCTCAAATGTTTTTTTTTTCTTATAGATGTTGATGAATGTGCTACTGGGAATGGGAATCTTTGCAGAAATGGTCAGTGCCTCAATACAGTTGGGTCCTTCCAGTGTCAGTGCAACGAGGGCTATGAGGTGACTGCTGATGGAAGAAGTTGTGTTGGTGAGTAGAACCATATAAAAGCTTCCCAAATTATTATAACTTGTCTTTGGTAAAGGAATGAGGAAGGAAAGACAATAAAGCTCAGATTCTGCCACCTGGAAAACAAAACCCCAAAACTCTGTCTTTATTAGAAAGTCAGGGATGATGACATCTTTTTTAAAATAAGTAATCGTATCCACAGTCAGGAAAAGGTTTTCTTCAAAATATTTTTAGTTAAGCTCCAAAATATTACTTTGGAATTATTTTATGGACATAAGAGAGACCATAAAACTTTTCAGACTCATTAACTTTTTTTTAAGCTGATAGATAAAAAAAAAAATCACATCTTTTAGAGAGTTGAGTATTTTTATGTCTTCTCTTTTTAGTTTCATAGGCTTTAATTTGTCTTCATTTTGTTTCTAATGTATTTGAATCTAGCTACCTGATGAAGTTAATAGCCTTCATTTTCCCCTGCAGACATAAATGAGTGTCTCGCTGATCCTGGAAAGTGTGCACCAGGAACATGTCAGAACTTGGATGGATCCTACAGATGTATTTGTCCTCCTGGATACAGCCTGCAAAATGACAACTGTGAAGGTACGAGGAATGTAAACCGACAAAAACAAAAGTGGCATTTCTAAACCTTCTGGGTTACTTAATCCAGACAAACGGTATCAGTCAGTCAGTAAGTATTTTATTAAGCACCTCCTATGTGTCAGGAGCTATGCTGAGCCAGAGGGATACAAGGAAAGACATGAAACAAGAAGCCCCGCCCTCGAGGAGCTCACAGGTGCACTGTGTAGAGATGAGATCTCTGCCACATGTACCAGGGTGGTCTCCGAGAGAAGACACTGAAATCAAGGAGACCTGGGAAAAGCTGCTTGCGAAAGGGGGATTTTTACTGAGACTTGTAGAGGGAGTCAAGGAGGCCAGGAGGGAGAGTAGTCCAGGCATGGGGGACAGGCATTGGAAAGAGTTCAAAGATGGAGTGTTGTATCTTATTTTCATTCTTGAATAGAAAACCAAGAATATCTAGGTTTTCCCACTCATCTTTCCTGCTGCCACTCTGTCAACGAATACTGGCTAACCTCTTAGGGTTCATTGAGGCAGTTCATGGAAGAGGTTAGCTACATACTGTTTTCAGAATATGTTAGATATTTTAAGGTGATACATTCAGAAATATTGTACTGATTGGAGTGGTTTAAGTTTTGTTAATGCTTTGAAGATAGAAAAGCAAATCATAGGATAATGTAACTTAAAGCTACAAAAAAAAAACCCTTAGAAATAATCTAATCTAGCCTCTAAATCAATTTACAGTTGAAGAATCTAAGGCTCAGAGAACAGAAGGACCACATAGGGAGCAAGGAAGGGGATGATAGCCCAGTCCAGATCCTCTGACTCTGGAACCAATGCCTTTGCATTGCACCCTGCTGTTAAGGTTCATTGAAAGTGTCTGAAGATGGATCTTTTTCATCTCTAAAAGAGTGGACATTTATTGATATTTAATTATTGAATTGCATAATATTATTGCAACAATACTGTAGTTAGTGAGAGTTTTATCATTAATATGTAAGATATCTTTTTAAAAAAGCCTTATATTATGATTGAGAGTCATCTAATCCATCCCTTTAACCTCAGATACATATGAGAATTATTCTCTTATAAAACTTCCAAAGGAAGACATTCTACATGTTCAGTATTGAGAGTTTTACTTCACATCTAACATAAATTTCCAACTAGTAATGATCCAGGTACAGTTATTTGTTCAGCATGAAATATTGATCATTAATTGATCTTTGGTCATTAAAGATTGGCCTCATGAATTGAGGCCATTATGGATCCCATGTGAGTAAGTAGAATGGAAATACACAAAAAGAGAAAATATTCAATTAAACATCTCTTAATCTCTTCTGTTCTTCAGCCCTTCTTCCTACTTCCAGGCTATAGAAACCAGAAAGCCAACCCACCAAAGACGAGGGTCTCAAAATATCATTTGGATCATTTTATAGAAGTTAGACTTTTCACTGTAAGTGAGGCCAGTTTTTAGTGATCCTGCACAAAACAATATTGCTAAATCTCTTTATATTTAGGTTTCACATTATTATGCCATGACTCAATTGAATGGTACTCACACAGTAGAATGGAAGCAAGTATCATTGCCATCAGCAGTATGGACTTGCAGTCTAGAGAAGACCTTAGAAATCCCCTGGTCTGGTATTTAATTGTTGTAAAAGAGGAATGGGCTCCAAAAATGAAGAGACTTACCTAGGTTCACACAACAAATGAGTGACTGAGTTAGAACTGACTTTTTAATCTTAGAATATCAAAACTGGACAGGACCATAAAGCTTATGCAAGTCAAACTTCCATTTTAAAAATGAAGAAATTGAAGCCCAAAAAAGCCAGGTAATTTACCCAAAGTCACATGGCTGGCACTTGCTGGGACTTGAACCCTAGTATGTTTTCTCCCAATCTGGTGCTCTCTCCATACTTCCCAATCTCTTTGTCATCCTCATCAGCTATCATTACTGTACTGTGTGCATGTGGTGCCATCCAAGATGCTACAAAATTTCATTTTGTCAAGAAAAAGCTATTCTTTGTGTTTAACCTGTAAAACATGGGATCTTTCTTCAGGGCCAGTGTACATGTGGCTCTGGCTTAAAAACTTTACAGTAACCCCCAAGCCAACATGTGTTCTGTATTATTCCATGGTCAGTACAATAGCATGTATCCCTGAAGTGCTGCTTAGCCCTGCTGCATGACATGGAGGTTGTCTGCTGAACACACAGTGGGGAGAAAGTAGGACTCATCATTTCATCATGGGAAGAAAAATGGGCCACAATGCACAGGAACCTTTGCTGTTTTCATCTAAATGAAGTTATGCCCCTGATGTTGAGAGGCCATATCCACAGAGAAAAGAAAAAGCACTGGTTTTAGAGTCAAGAGAACTAAGTTCAAATCTTGTTTATTGTCTGTGTGGCTTTGGGTAAGGCCCTCAGCCTTGTGAGCCCCAGGTCCACATCTGAGCCGGGCTGGGTTTTTAGTCAGAGGAGCCGAATCTGAATCTTTGCCTCTTATGCCTATCAGAGCCACAACAAGTAACGTCGCCATTTGTAATTTAGGGAGGTGGACTAGATAGCCTCTGACTTTCCTTCTACCTCTAAGTTTATGGTCCTATGATCCTCATGTGGATCAGAATTAAATTTCAGCATTAGAGCTTTCAGAAGAGGTCTACAGATAATTTTTAAAAACCTAGGACCAGAAAGATCTAGATCTATTGGTTCTCTATCAGAGGTGAAAATAGTGGAAAAAAAAAGAAGATGGAAAGCTTCAAAAAGAATAACTGAAGACATCCAACTCAGCTGCTTCAGGAGTCTTTCTATAACTGACCTCCAAGAAAGTCCTCTGGGGAAAGCCACTGGGTGAATGCTCAGAGGCCTCCCTACAGCCAGTTGTCTTTGCATTTGATCGTGCTCCCTGTCCCACTCCTCATGTGGAATCCTAGAAGATCTAGAAGGGAACTTAGAGGTCATTGTGTCCAACCCCTTCATTCACACATGAGAAAATGGAAGCACAAAGGAGGAAAGTGATGGAAGTAAGTGACAAAGGATTCAAACCTAAGTCTTTTGACTCAAAATCCAGCTCTTTCCACTGTACTGTTCATTAGCAGTGCCATTTTTCTCTGATATCTTTCCATCTGGTGAAATGAAAATCAGCCCATGTACAAATAAGATACCTTTGTGTTGTTACACTTTGAGCAGATTGTCCTGCACCAAAGAGGAAGATCTTCTCGGTTGTCATTTCACTTTTCTAGTCCTCAGTTCCCTCAGTTGGATTAGATTATCTTTAAGGTATCTTCCAACTCCAAAGCATATAATCTTAGGGATAGAGACTGGACTTATGATTTCAGTAATGTATGGTTCTTTGGGATGTGAAAGTTCCTTCTACAAATGCCAGTTGGCACTTTTTCTGTAATTTAAAGTCTTAGAGAGCTACCTAGAGCATTGAGAGATTGTGACTTATTTAAAGTTCCATAACCGATATGTGTCAGAGGTAGGACTCTGAACCCAGGTGCTGAATCCAAGGCTAGATCTCTATCCACTACACCAGTGATGGGGAACCTGCAGCCTTAATGCCACATGTGCTCAAGTGTGGACCTTTGACTGAATCTAAACTTCACAGAACAAATCCCCTTAATAAAAGGATTTGTTCTATAAAGCTTGGACTCAAGTCAAAAGGCTGCACCCAAGGACCTAGAGAGCCACATGTGGCCTTGAGGCTGCAGGTTCCCCACCCCTGTGTTACACCATACTGTTGTTCATAATCCTAAGGTAGGTTTGAAAACAAACTATAAAGTGGGTCATTGAACATCCTCATCATTTATTTTCATTTGCATGAATTTTCTCATACATACTTAATCTTGGAGCAGTACAAAGAATATTGGATTGGTAGTTTCAGCTATTAGTAACTAACCTGTGATTTGGGTTTAAGTTTTATGAGTAGGTGAAGAGTGTGGACTACAGGATCTCTAAAGTACCTTTCATTTGCATAATTGTGTGATGTTACTTCTGTTAATATGATGAATGGTGATGACATTTGGAAGAGAGACCTCATTCCACCCAGAAGAAGACCTTGTTAGACTCACTTTTGTACACTGAGAATTGAAAGGCTGACTTTTAAAAACTAAGCACTTGAAAGTCTTTGAATCCTCCTAATTTTATTATTGGAAGATTATCAAAGTTGAGTTGCATATTTTACTTTTTCATGTTGACATTTTGGTGATATTTTTATTATGTTTAGAAATAATCTGATATGTATCACTCTTTTAGATATTGATGAGTGTGTGGAAGAGCCAGAAATCTGTGCCTTGGGCACATGCAGTAACACTCCAGGTAGCTTCAAATGTCTCTGTCCAGAAGGTTTTTCATTATCCTCCACTGGAAGAAGATGCCAAGGTAAGCCACTTTAAAGAGTTTATCATTTAATTAGCCTGTATTGATTTGCTATGGTTTTATGGGAAATGTAAACCAAGCTCTGGCCCTTTTCAGTAAGAAAGCAGAGATTCTTCATTCACAAAGTGTTACCTACTGATTATCACCTATTCCAGTGTTCACTTGATACTCTGAGGTTAAAAATAATCTTTCTCAAAATTTGGGGTTGATTTTTGTACTCCAGGAACACCAGAAGTTAAACCCTCTCCACTTCTGTTAACACAGATGGTAACTTTTTGGACAAGTCCTTCAGTTTCTCACTTGAGTTGGATTTCTAGCTTTAAAAAAAAACTTCATTTGTGAGTCTTTCAGATCATCTTTATTAAACCACTGAATGATTCCACCAAAAAAGGTAACCTGCCTTTTTTAAGACAATGTACAGAAAATGAGTACACATTCAAACCAGTTTTTTTTATTTTTCTGTTCTGTTTGACTGAACAGCTAGAAATAATTCAGTAAAACAACCATAGTTATTTTTTGTCTATGTGGTGTCAAATTACTTATCTGATTGAATGTTCACTCTTCAGCCAGTGATGTTGGCATTATGTAGTCAGACTAAGAGTAAAGAAAAAAAATAGCAGCAGTTCCTTTTAATTCCAGCCACCACCAACTAAATGTTTTGACTTGTCATTTTGTGTTTTTTTGTCCATATGACCTAAGATATACCAGATAAGTGCCAGCTCATCCCCTTCACTTTTTGCTCTACCAACAAGATCTTTTTTGGAAAAGGGAACAATGCGAGGCCAGGTGTAAGTTAGCCAGTGTGACAGGCCAAGGGAAATTTTTAAGCCATTAATTTAATTTGTGTTGGACTGTCACAGAGCAAGTGAACTCTTAAGAAAGAATAAAGCCAGCTGTGAGTAGCCCTTCCATGGACTTAGCTATAGAACACAGAGCCAGTAAAGAAGGAAAGCAAGCAAGGAAAGTGACTTCTGTTAGTTCTGATAAAATTCCAGAGGTTGGTGGGGCCCTCATAGACAGTTTAACTGTGTAGAGGAGCAAAGCTGTTTCTCAAATAAAAGTCATCTTTGATTGGCTTAAAGGGAACAAAAGCACAAGCTAATACATGAAACTCACACAGAGCACAAAAAAGAATCATAGCCAAGGCATCAGGAGCTACTACTCCCATTGTCGAGATGCTGTCAGGTGATTCGTGCTTCTTTGTAGTGTGGACATGCACACTGCAAGAACATAAGCTAAGAAGGAACGAATGTGAGCCAGGTTCACATTTTTTGATTGCAAAAGAAGCCATGGAAACCAGTAGACAGTTTCAGAAGCCTAGAAACCTATTTTTAATTGAGTCCTCAAGTTACTAGAAACCTGATATTGTTGAAACCCTGTTTAATGCAGGATATGATGTGGAAGGTAATGGTGGAGTGCCAAATAAAGAAGAGGAAAAAGGCAATGTGAATTTTAAAAGGAAGTATTAACATTTAGAAGCCAGAAGAATTAGTTACTATCTTGAATAGGTTTTACTCAAAAGGTAAAAGTATTTTTCTTCCATTAGTTGACACATTTAGGTTTCTGTGAGTTTTGCCACTGTGCATGTGTGTATAAAATTTAAACTAAATTATCATACAAAGAAATCTGAATGTATGTCTTTACGTTTAGAAATTAAAACAAATGAAAATTCAGGTTAAAGACAATTAAGAGATTCATTGATAGTACCTATCAACTGACCAAGTCATGAAGACAGATCAGATTTAAAAGTTACACACAAGCAAGTCATTGGAATTCATCAAATATTTGTTAAGTACTTGGGCTAATATAGATATAGTTAATACTTTTACCCCTGACCTTCAGGTAACTCTTTGGAAGGTAAAGTCTTATAACTTTTCATAAGTATTACCTAGATTCCCCCTACCACAATAGAAATAGAATAAGGTAGAAATAAGGGAAATAATAGTCATGGAGGAGCTAAAAGTCAGAAATAGCAAAATTAAGTCAGTCAGAAAGCAGCCAAAGATTAGGATATCCACTTTATTCAGCCAAGTCCAGTGAGTCAGGTGTCAGTCTAAGATTCAGATGTTTGTGCCTTTAGCCATGAAGAGGAAACATATTATGTAAATAACACTGGAATCAATGAGAAGAGGTATCTGGATTCAAATACTGTCTCTAGCACTTCCTATTAACATGGCCATGAGTAAACCACTTAATTTTTTTGAGGCTAAGTTGTTATCCATCCTTCGTTTTCAAGGAGGACCAATGATGTCATTGGTGATATCAAGACTTGTTTGTGAATTGGATTTTAGTAAGGCAAAGTTGGACAAAGTCCTCAGTCTCACTCTCTCTTCCTGAGTCATCAGAGTCTAGTGACAGGACAAAAGTCAAGACAACTGGTGATGGCCCAGGATGCATGGATGACCCTGTCATCTTCGCTGCCTGACCAGCCTCTCTGAGTGCTCTGTAGCACCTGCTTCAGCCGCCTTCATGGCTGTTGGAACAAATTGGTCTCGCCTATCCATTCCACCAGAAAAAGTCTTCACATGCTTGAGGCAGTCACCCCCCGTTGGTTACCCTCAACCTGGTTTAGCCCATCTGCTAAGCCAGTTCGCCAGAGTGTAGCCACTGAGCATGCTACATACAATTTCTTGGAGCCAGATGAGAGTGGACATCAAAGGTGGATGAGCAGCCCGGAAAAGGATTCAGCAAACCCTTACCAGAGGTGCTAGTCCTCCCTGAATACCCCATACGCCTCACAAGGGGATACTTCTACAAGGCTAAGTTACCTTATATATAAAATACTTGTGGTAGTCACTTCACAGGGTTATGAAATTCAGATGAGAGTTTGTACCTAAAGCACTTAGCAAATCTTAAAAGTATTATGCAAATGTCAGTTACTATTTGGTCTTGATTCTTTTACATGTAAACGTTGGCAACTCAATTAACCACTAGTCTTTAAATTCCTTGCACATAAATAGAATATCTCCTTTTTCATGACAGTATTAGAAATTAAATCAAATGAAACTTCCTAAAAAGAAATTTATAGTATATAATAGACAGCTTGTATGTTATAACTAACATTTATATAATTATTTAAGGTTTGCAAAGTACATAGGCTAATATGTTAACTAGATTGAAAGCTGGAAGAAGACAGAGGAGTGGTTTGGACAGGATTAGGAAAAGAGGTGAAGAAATGCATAATACAGACATGAGAGTATTTGCTTCTAATTCTACAACTAGCCTCTAGCCTCTGCTTAATTTAAGGACTAAGAGAATGATGAAGTTTTTTCAGGGATGTGGAGGTTAGTTTTGAAGTAAAGCATAACTTCTGCCCCTAGAGTGACCCCGCTTTACTAAGTCACCACACTTTATAAGAAAGGAAAAATCAGTTCCCAAAATAATGTCAACAGACGTTGGGGTATTTTATGTGAATTAGATCTAGTATCCTCTAAGAAGTAATGGTTAAAGCAATTTGTTCTTTCAAAAGGAAAGGTTATTTTGTATGTTTGTTTTCTGGTCATTTGAGCCAAACA
Organism: Petaurus breviceps papuanus; assembly: GCF_028583685.1. Lineage (NCBI taxonomy): Eukaryota > Metazoa > Chordata > Mammalia > Diprotodontia > Petauridae > Petaurus > Petaurus breviceps. The sequence continues at coordinate 16,776,843 of NW_027186296.1, read as the reverse complement.
AGCTCCCGTTTAGAACTTAGAAGTACCTAGTGCTTTTTGAAATACCCAGCATACATCTTGCACCCAGGAAACTGTAGCTTACTCTCATACTACATATATGACATTCTGCAAAGTTGCCAGTTCTCTGCTTGCTGTATGCATGGGGTCTGGGATTTTAATTGGATGGTCACCCAAAATGAGCAGCAGAGTATGGTATCCCAAATCCAATATGCCTGTCTTCACCCAATATGTTTTGCTAAATGTCATCCAAAGTGAGTATGGTCTGAACTGTCAAATTCTGGATCTCACAAATGACTCTCTTTACATGATAACAAGTCCATAGTGAAGCCATTGAAGAATGTCACTTTTGAAAATTGACTTCCTAGATTTTATTTTTATATCAGACTAATACAAGAGGTTGGTCAAAAGGAGAAATAGCAAAATTAAGCTTCAAAGGTTTCTTTACCAAATTCTTCCTAGTACATACATAATCTTTAATGATATCTTTCCACACCTAAGAGGCTGCATGGTATAGTAGAGAGCCAACCTCAGAACCAGGAAGAGCTTGGTTCAAGTTCTGTCTCTGGCAGGTACTGGCTGTGTGACTCTCAGGGCTCTGGGTAACTCTGAGACACCTAATCATTTAGGAGTCCATACACCAATGAAATCACAGGTCCAATCTCTATCTCAGTCTCCATCTTTCTGTAATTAAGCTTAATTAATTTTAAAGGGACTGTTAGCTTTAAGGAGTATTATTATAGTATTGTAAACTAAATAATGTAGCTTAATGGTAGCTTAAGCAAATCTATAGTGGCTTTGTTTTTTAAGTTTTTAAATTTTGTTTTAAGCATATGTATGATTATGCTGAAAGATTCTTGAATTTATATTGCAGACTTGAGAATGAGCTACTGCTATGCAAAGTTTGAAGGAGGCAAATGTTCATCACCTAAATCCAGAAACCATTCCAAACAAGAATGCTGCTGTGCCTTAAAGGGAGAAGGTTGGGGGGACCCATGTGAGCTGTGTCCTACTGAGCCAGATGGTATATCCTAATATCTCTCTTAATTCCTTGTGCAGTACATAACATAGGCTGGCCATGAAAGTAGACTAGACAGTTAAGCACAATGAAAAATGGTTTACCCTGGGGGAAATGAGCTTATTTAGCTTAGTTGTATATCTCATTAAAGCCAAGAGTCATTGTGGCATAGTACATAGAGTTCCTGGTGTCAGGAAGCATTGGGTTCACAGCATGTCCTCTAACACATAGAGCTGTGTTACCGTGGGCAAATCTCTTCATCTCTATATGCCTCAGACAACTCTAGACTTCTCTTAGTAAGTCATACACTAGGTAGCTCTTCTTTGCAGACTTTTTATGTATCCATGTATATTTCTTGTCGGGATGCTTAGGAAAAAAAGATTAATACTCCATTATACAGACACTTGTAGATCCTTGGAGAGATGCAAAGATTAATAAGACCCATCCCCTCTTTTTAATGTGATTAAGATACAGTAAAAACTTCTAGTGTCTTTATTGGGAAAAAAAACAGCTTAATCCCTTCAGGCCTGTCAGAAAGATAAGTATGTATCAAATATGCAAAGTAGCTTAGGTCTTAACTGTATCTGACACATAAATGAACAAGTTCTTATCTCATTTACAGAGGCATTTCGTCAAATCTGCCCATACGGAAGTGGTATCATTGTTGGACCTGATGACACTCGTATTGGTAAGTATCTCATATTTGACTTGTCATTGATTTTTTTTAATAATATCCAACAGTTATTACTTCCTCTTCTTTTTCACAATTGTTTGAATTTCCCTACTATACACTTATATATCAGTGTTGGGAAATTAAACTATTTAATATAAAATTGGAGCCATTATTATCTTGTCATTGAAGCCAATTAAAACTAACTTTTCCCATTGACTTTGAAAATTTAAAGGATAAGTTGTGTGCTGGAAATAATGACACACATCTCCCCTTTAACTCCCCTCACTATCCTATTATTTATGCTTTTTCTCCTTTGGTTAAGATATGGATGAATGCAAAGAGCCTGATATCTGCAAATATGGCCAGTGCATCAATACAGATGGTTCCTACCGCTGCGAATGTCCTTTTGGGTATATCCTCCATGGAGTTGAGTGTGTAGGTAGGTAATGAGCTTTCTTCTTCTGTGAAAGTTTTCCAAATGCAAAACTAAAATCATATGGCCAGAATTAACTTGAGTCACCTGAACAAGGTTACTTATTAAGCTTGAGCAGCTTGGTATAGAGCAATGATGTCAAACTCTAATAGAAACTGATTCCTGCTGGCTGTATATTGACTTAGAAAATCACAAATTAACATTATCTATGTTGTATTTTTTTTATTTATTTTGTTAAACATTTCCCAATTACATTTCTATCTAGTCCTATCTCACTAGGAAGCTTTGAGTCAGTCCTTGAGTTTTATAACTCTGGTATAGAGTATAGAGTTTTGAGCTAATATGTAAGAAAACCCGAGTTCAAATCCTGCTTGAGCTACTTCTAGTTGTGTGACCCTATACAAATCACTTAACTTCTGTCTGCCTCATTTTCCTTATCTGTAAAATGGGGATAATAGCACCTACTTAACAGGGTTGTTGTCAGGGTCAAATTAGATAATATATACAAAGTACCATAAAACCGTTAGCCAATATTAGTATGAAAACAGGAAGGAGGACTATATTTATTGAAACATCATTGCAAAATTCAAAATATTGTTAACATTGAAATTTTCATTCTTGAATATATACATATGATTTAGAATATTATAACTCAGAATTTAGTTCACTTAGAAATAAAAGATTATATACCCTACATAAATATCTTATCTTTAAACCCTCTAATTACAAAGTCAATGAATGCTTGTATGAAAAGCCTGTGGTTTTTCATCTGTGTAGCTTAAGGTGGTGTATGAAATTAAACCTGTCAGTTTCAGAATTCCAAATGTATATGTTATCTACCTTTAAAATCGTAGAACTATAAAGTGTTTATTTGTTGAAGCAGGATAAAAAAACCCCACTAAATTGGTTGTCAGGAGAACCAAATTCAAATCTCCAGTCTGTCACAAACAAATTCTGTGTGACTTTTCACAGGTCACTTCACCTCACTGGACCATAGAATCCTCAAAATTTGGGAAATCCCTTCAAACTCAAACATTCAGTGTCTCTTGATTTGCTGTCAGAGTAAAGCTCTTAGTAATGAAATGCAGTCTAGCAGCACTAGATTCTTAAGATGAAAGACATTATTTAAGTTGAATTTACTGTTACTGTAATTCATCATTTCTTGACTGTGTTCCTGATATCTTACAGATACTGATGAATGTTCAGTGGGTAATCCTTGTGGAAATGGAACATGCAAGAATGTTATTGGAGGTTTTGAATGTACTTGTGAGGAAGGATTTGAGCCGGGTCCAATGATGACATGTGAAGGTGAGTGTCTGTCTCTCTGTCTTTCTTTCCCTCTCTCATTCCCTCATCTTAATATTAAATGTCATTCATCATATGAGATAATCCACATAAGCATAAAATGATTTTTTCCTTGATTGTTCCTACAACCATCCATGTCAATCTTGCCTCCCATTTTTCTCTCAAATCTCAACCCATATGATATTTCTTGAACAGAGATATGTGACACTAGTGCCACCATGTGACCTAGATAAAAAAATTTTTGGTGTCTTCTGGATTTCTCTCCTATATACTTCCTTCTTTCTTCTCCTTTTCATCCCTTATTTCTTCCCTTTTTTCTTTTTCCCTACTTTCCTTCCTTCTCTTTCCCTTACTTCTTCCTTCCTTCCCTTTTTCCCTTTCTTCCTCCCTTGCCCTTTTTTCCCCTTTTTTTCCCTCCTTTCCTCCCTCTCTCACTTCTTACCTCTCTCCTACTTCTTTTCTTTCTTTCTCAACTTCCCTGCTTTTCTTCCCTTTCCTCCCTTCATTCTTTTCCACTCTCTTTTCCACCCTCTCCTAGACCTTGTGTCTGTCTGGTTATCTAATGGCCTTGCTTATCTTCTTAGGGGTTCTCATGCTGAAGATGCAACTTAAACATTGAAATTTGATGGTTGGGTAAACCCAGTCAGTGAAGAGGTAGCAGGGAAGGGGAAAAAATAGAGAGTGAAGGTGAAAGGGTTTGGTGTCAGTGTGTTCAGCACATACATTAGGCATACTAAGGACAAGCATAATAGGTTAAAAATACACAACTTGGTCTTTTGTGGACCCCTGAAATGCAAAAGCTTCTGGAAATCAGAATTTGTTTCAGTGTAAATAAAATACTGGCTAGGAGACTACAACAGTATATCACAAAGATTGTTATATTGTAACTAAGTGGGATTTATACCAGGAATGCAGGGATAGTTTAACATAAATCAAACTATTAATACAATTGATTATATGAGTAACAAAAAATAAGAAAAATCATATCAGTAAATGCAGAAAAAAAACTTTTAACAAAATACACATTCCTATTAAAAACACTTGAAAGCATTGGTATAGGTATTAATGTATTTTTCCTTAAAATGATAAGCAGCATCTACCTAAAACCATCAGCAGGCATTATTTGTAATGGGCATAAGCTAGAAACCTTCCCAGTAATATCAGGAATGAAACAAGGATGCCCAATATTACCAGTATTACTCAGTATTATATTAGAAATGCTAGCCATAGCAATACAAGAAGAAAAAGAAATTGAAGGAATTAAAATTGGCAATGAGGTATTAAGACTATCTTTTTGTAGACAATATGATAATATACTTGGAAAATCCTAAAGATTCAACTAAAAAGCTAGTTCAAACAATAATTTTAGCAAAGTAGGAAGATATAAAATAAACATGCATAAATATTATCCTCGTTTCTATATATCACCAACAAAACTATGCAAGAACAGATAGTAAGAGACATCCCATTTAAAATAACTGTAGACAGAATAAAATACCTGGGAGTATACCTGCCCAGAAAAACCCCGGAGCTATGTAAATATAATTATAAAACATTTTTATACAAATAAAGTCAGATTTAAATAATTGGAGAAATATTCATTGTTCATAGGTGGGCAGAGCCAATATGATAAAAATTATAGTTCTACCTAAACTAATCTACTTATTCAATGCTATGCCATTTAAATTATGAAAAAAAAATATTTTATCGACCTGGAAAATAACAAAATTCATTTGGAAGAAGAAAAGATAAAGAATATCAAAGGAATTAATGAAAAAAAATGTAAAGGAATGAGGTTTAGCAGTACCAGATCTTCAACTATACTATAATGCATTCATTATCAAAACTGGTACTAACAAGCAGTTGGATTGGTGGAACCTATCAGACATACAATACCCAGTAGTAAATCATTATACTATATTATACTTGCGTTTGACAAATGTAAAGATTTAAGCTGTTGGGATAAGAATTCACTATTTGGTAAAAATTGTTAGAAAAACTGAAAGCAGTCTGGCAAGAAACTGGGTATGTGCCAAATGGTGACCTTCTCTGTTGTGGGGTAGAGAGAGAGGGAGGGAGACAATTCAGAACTTAAAATATAACCAAAAAAATTTTAATTAAAAAATAAAATCTCACCCTCTACAAGGAAAAAAAAGTTTTAGTGAATCTGTTCATTTATGAAAAAGTAAATTTTTTATGTTAATCTTTATGTCCTGTTGTATTGTCTCTTTCTCCTACAGATATCAATGAGTGTGCTCAGAATCCTTTGCTCTGTGCCTTCCGATGTGTAAATACTTATGGATCGTATGAATGCAAATGTCCTACTGGTTACGTTCTTAGAGAAGACAGGAGAATGTGCAAAGGTGAGAGACTGACCAGAGGTCATGGAGGCAGCGATCTTCAAAGTCTATCATAGAGAGACGCTAACAACAAAAGATAGTGTTACCACCACTGGGACACAACAGCATGGTAGAGGGCCTTCAGCAAGGCAGAGGAATGTCCAAAAATATGCACTTTAACATTCCCCACCTGCCTTAGCCATGGGCTTTTCCTTCCTTCATGTAAGCAGCCCTATTGCACTGTAGGGTAATTTGGGAATGGAAGGGAAAGTGGGCACTAAGAGATAAAGAAGCAGGAGGAGAAGAGAAGGGAAATATTAAAAACAACAGGACAGAAAAATCCAAGAGGAAGATGACAAAGAAAAGGAAAGAAAGGAGGGGATTTAGGACTTCAAAGGGAAAAGGCTATGTTACAGCTATATGTCTAGTTTAGGACAGCTTTCATTGAATAACAAAGTAAGCTTCTATTCAATGAACCCATATTGAGCATTTACTCTTTGTCTACAGCTGTGGCTTAGTACATGTAGAACGTGTAGAAGTCATGTTCCTTATTCAAGAGTAACTTATTTTAAAATCTAGTTGAAAATCTAATTATTATGCTATCATTTGTTAATTTGTTCATTCATTTAATAGCTACTAAAAATAGCTACTAGGCATAATGCAAAGGAACTTGTAATCAAATGTGTTTTAGCTAAAAAGTAAAAAGTATTATGAAAACCTCTTTGCTCCTTATTATTTTTTTTCACTAAAATCAAACGAAATTATCATCTCAGTAATACAAAAATAGGTGGCACCATATTCACAAAACAAGTGATGTACTTATGCTGGCAATTCACAGTTGCTAATCTCTTACAGATGAGAATGAATGTGAAGAAGGAAAACATGACTGCGCTGAAAAACAAATGGAATGCAAGAACCTAATTGGCACATACATGTGCATCTGTGGTCCTGGCTACCAACGAAGGCCTGATGGAGAGGGCTGCATAGGTAAATGAAGCTCCATCAGTCATAGAAAAAGTGTTTCAGATAAACAGGTGAATGTGGAAGAGACCAGATTCAGCATCATGAGTATAGGCAGCATACCTTAATTTGTAGGCATGTCTTTTCTGGACAGAAGTCTTTTTCTCAAGTCAAGAACTCTTGATTACTTTTCTTATACAAGCAACTCTCCCACCCTCCTCCCCCACCAGCTACTCTACCATGGTCACATCAGTTCTGGAGTATTGTTTTCAGTTCTGGGAGCTAGGGAGGGTATTGATAAGCTAAAGAAAGTAAAGATGAAGGTAGTCATGGTGAATGGCCTTGAGTCCATGGTATATGAGTATTGATTAAAGGAATCGGGAATGTTTAGCTTGGAGAAGAAAAACTTGAGGACGTGGGACAAGGTAGCTGGGAGGGGCAGTATATGTTTGTCAGCTTCCAACATTTGAATAGCCCTCATATGTAAGAGAGATTCAATTTGTTCTCATTGACTCCAGAAGGCAGAACTTAGGAGCAGTGGAAAGAAATTGCAAAGAGGCAATTACTTGATATAAGGAAAATTTTGCTAATAATTGAAAATAGGGCTGTATTGAGAGATATTTGATTCCCTTCATTGGAGCTCTTCAAGAAAAGGCTGTCTCCTATAAAGAGAATATTTTTCCACATATGGTTTGGAATAGATGATGACCAATAAAGTCCATTCTTACATTGATCCCACTCAGTGATGCTCAGTGACACAACATAGCTCTGGATTTGGATTCAGAGGACTTGGATTAAAAATCCTGGCGTTGCCACTTACTACCTTTGTGGCTTTGTACAAGACACAACCTCCTTGAGTTTCCGGTTCCTCATCTGTTCCATCATCCTCATCCTCTGCCCCTCTCACCTTTTTAGGAGGTTGAACTAGATTGCCTTTAGATTGACTCTAAGGTTCCTTTAAACTCTATCAATCTACAATATTGTGGTAGAAGTTAGTTCCATAGGATTAAAGTTCCTTAGGGGGAAGCTAGGTGGCGCAGTGAATAGAGCACCAGCTCTAGAGTCAGGATGACCTGAGTTCAAATTTGGCCTCAAGACACTTAACACTTACTAGCCGTGTGACCTTGGGCAAGTCACTTAACCCCAATTGCCCTGCCTTCCCCCCTCAAAAAAAAAAATACCATAGGATTAAAGTTCTAAGTGAACCATTGTCCCAGCTGAATGGATGAATGAGTGAAAAAATAACCCTTAAGCACTTCCTATGTGTCACGTGCTATGCTAAGTGCTTGGGATACAATAGAAAAAGCAGGACAGTATCTATGCTCACGAAGTTGGCATTCTTGCTAGGAGAACACAACATGTATGGGAGTCATATGGCATTACAGTAGGATTTCATGGCTTTATGATGGGGTTTGCTTATATGATAATTATACAAACATATACATTGAAACAATATAATTACAAAACTACAGAACATTTACTGGGACAGATATTGTATTTAAATTTACTTTCCCTGGGCTGACTTTCACATCACTTTCCTTCACTGGTGCCTTCATAAGAATATGAGCATTTACTGGTTATATGAGATTATAACTTTAAAAGAGTCATCATTCATTCATCCAGCGTTGATTAAGTTCTCCTCTGGGCATGATATTCTGCTAGGGGTTAAGGAAAATATAAAGTTAATAAACATAGAAATAAATAAAAGTATAAACTTTAGGTAAGACATTGTGCCTGCTCTCATGGAGCTCTGAGTGTAGTAAAAAGGGGCAGAGAAACATGTGTGGAGTCACTGCCACCACCCTGGTCTTCTGGGATATTGCCTCCACATTCTCTGCCCTCTCACCCTTTTATCTGCCTGTCTCTTGGGCTCATTGTAGTGGAAAACTTTATAAGCAGGTTATTTTGCCTCATTTGTGTATAGTCTAAAGTAAAGTAACCATCTCCAGCCATATTTGAGTTTGAATCTTTAGAGACAAGATTAGGCTTGATTAATGTTTGAGAAGAGTAGGTCCTTCAGTGAAAAGAACATCGGACCTGGAGTCAGAAAGCACTGAACTCACATCTAGCCTCAGACAAGTCCTAGTTCTGAGACCCTGGGCTGGTCACTTCACCTCTGCCTGCCTCAGTTTCCTCATCTGTAAAATGAGGATAATAATAGCACCCACCTTCCAGGCTTGTGAGAATCAAATGAGAAGAAAATTGAAAAATCTTAGCCCAGTGCCTGGCATATAGTAAGTTCTATCTATTTAGCTATCATTGTTACTGTATTAAAGGTAATACATAGAATAGCTTGACTCTGAAGGGTTGGATTAATTTAAGCTATCAGCAGCTTAACTAATCAGTGCTTGGTTACTCTGACAAAGTAGTGAATATTCTTATTTTTAAAAATGTTCATCTTTAAAGCTCCTTGTTAGCTTTGCTCCTAAAAATCATTTTTTGTCAAAGTAACAACCCCCTCCTCTTTTGTTTTTGGTCCTTTGATTCAATTAAATAGATGAGAATGAATGTCAGACCAAGCCAGGAATCTGTGAAAATGGACGGTGCCTCAATACCAGAGGAAGCTACACATGCGAGTGCAATGATGGTTTCACCGCTAGTCCTGCCCAGGATGAGTGCCTTGGTAAGTGTCTGGGCAGTGCTTTCATTAGCCCTCTAAACTATCAAGTAGAGGTCTGGGTTCCTTAGGCAAACATGGGCTGCAGCTAAGCCATCTGTAATAGCCTGGGTTAAAAATGTGAATATTTTGTGGATAATTCAGTGACTTTGTAAATGTCCACTGAGCTTAGCACCACCCTGCCATTTAATTCTTCCTTTGCTAATTGTGTCATTGTATCATTTGATTGGAATTTCTTCCTAAGCTGCCTGTCTAGCCTTCCATGATCAGTATCAGTTTCTATGTGCTACTCTGCATCTCTCTGTTGTAGCTTGATATGATGGTTATATTCCCTCTTTTCTAGGTGCAAATAGAACTATAATCCCTCCCAGGCTGAATCTGATATCTGCCCCTTCCTGTTCTCTTACTGAATTTCTTGTTTCATTTGTTTTCCCTCAGACGTCATCTTTTCTCTCTTGCTGCTGTTTCCAGCTTTTCACTCTCATTTCTTCTGGCCCAGGGTTAAGTATGCTTCCTTTTCATTTCTTTTTGTTGTTGTTGTTTTTAATATCTGACTAAATTCCTGATATCTTGTGACTCTCATGAGATCACCACCACTAAAATAATCCCACCCTTCCCTTCTCCCCCCACTCCCCACTCCTACCCCAAAATATAATGTATCTTTTAGACAATCGAGAAGGATACTGCTTCACTGAAGTTCTACAAAGCATGTGTCAGATTGGATCAAGCAACAGAAATCCGGTCACCAAGTCTGAGTGTTGCTGTGATGGTGGGAGAGGCTGGGGTCCCCACTGTGAGATCTGCCCATTCCAGGGCACCGTACCCTTTAAAAAACTTTGCCCTCATGGCCGAGGATTCATGACCAATGGAGCAGGTATTCAAATTCCTAAAGTATTTATCAGAAAAAATTTTTAATGTATTTTTAAAGACAATCAGATGAGAAAATGGAAAATAAGGCATACACATAGACTCAGCTGTAAATCTGAAGTCAAGAAAATTTTTCATTGCAATTAATTTTTTAGGTATTTAGGGATGGCTGATGAGTATCTATATATATATTTTTTTGCATATAAGCAAACCTCAGTTTTCAGAGAGGTGGTATTCCTAATGTTTGCTTGAAATCACTTGTAACTTAGAATACATTTTCACATTGAATCACTGTAGACAGGAACCTGGTTTTACCATTTATCACTTGTATGACCCTAAGCAAGTTATTTAAACTATTTAGGTCTCAGTTCCCTTAACTATAAAATGAGAGAGTTGGTCTAGATGCCCTTAGCTATTTTTTCCACCTCTAAATCTATAATTCTATGATCCTAATCTTCTAGGACTATCCATAAAAAAACCTTCTTAAATATCTGTGCTGTACTGTGCATCAAGCAGGGAAAAAGGGTAGTAAATGATATTAGTGCAATACCCTTATTAAACAAATAATAAAGTTTTTTTTTAATTTAACTTGAATGCTGGTACTTAAAGATAGAAGTTGGGGATCTAATGAGTTTGTAGACTTTCTAAAAGAGATATCTGGGCCTTTTCAAGGACTTTAAGAAGTTGATGCTTCTGATTTCTCATTATGTGTTGTTTCATTACAGACTTTATGATTTTCCTTTTTTTTTTTCAACTCAGTTGTACCATTAGTGTTCTGATTATCAGCTACCATTTGGGTAGCAGGTCTCACAATTGGCATGGAAACAGAGGGAAGGATAGAAATGTCTTAAGGTAACTAAGTAAGAGGTGGAATTGAGAACAGTAGGATAAAGAGGAAATATATGTCTATTCATGACAAAGATGCTTCCTGAGTTAGAATGAACAGATCAGGGTGGTGAGTGATGAAAGAGTGGGAAAGGGAGAAAGCCATGTGTAAAATGTCCCTGGGACAAAAGTACAGAAGAGGTATCTCTTTGGTCATAGGATTTTCTTTACCACCTACCAGGGTACACATTTTTCCTAGAAGTTTAGTTGTTGTGTGAGGTGATCAGGTAGACTGTATAGGCCTACAACTGGACTTACATCTCAGGACAGAGGGCTTTGCCATATTTATTTATAAATTGGGTGCTTACTGGGAATGCCTATATTTATTTCTCAACCCAGTGAGCTCAGAAAATCCCTTGGGGGTCAAGTATAGTGGTGATGGGTATATTCCCAGACATTTGATATTTACTTTTTTTTATGTTTTGTCATATACACAAATTGCAATCCCTCATATTTAGCAGGTTCTGGCCAGGATCACAACCTTAACTCACGCACTACTCTTGCTATACCCCATTCTTAGAGACCTGGACTCTGATCCCACTCCAGGTACTTCCTTAGCTACATGACCATAGGAAAGTCACTTAACTTCTCCAAAACTCACTCTCCTCACCTGTGAAGTACCTTCCTCATAAGGGCTGCCTTACAGGATGGAGGGGGGCGATCTTTGTAAAGTGAGCAGTATCTAAAGTGCCTCATAATTCTTCCATTTTTCCCCAATATTATGTAGGTTAGATGATGTTTTCACCTTAATTTTTAGCCCTTGTTTTAAACAATTAAAAAACAGGATTTTTTCATATTCTGAATGTGCAGTGCTGGGGAAAAAATGGTACTCATATTCTTGTTTACAAGATTTTGTATTGTGAAGTGGTGCTTAAGGTCACAAGGATACAAGTGAGATGGAATAGGATGTAATGAAAGTAGGGAAGCAAAGATCTTTAATACTGATTATCAATTTATTTTTCACTGTTTCACAATCTACATTTTCAAGACATTATTTAAAAGTACTTCTCTTAACCTGTTCATTTGAGATTCATTATTGTGTAACAAAGCCATTTGCTTTCTTTTTACAAGTTGTTCCTTGTTAAGTGTTAAATTTACACTCTCCTTTCAGCATTGCTTTTTAGAGATATGGTGTAGTTTCTTTAATATAAAATTCCAGTATGGTGCCAAGTAACCACTGACAGTGTCCCATTTGTGTTTTCTTTCTTCATTTCATCAAATTTCATCGACTCATAGATATTGATGAATGCAAGGTTATTCATGATGTTTGCCGGAATGGAGAATGTGTTAATGAGAGAGGATCTTACCACTGCAACTGTAACACTGGCTATACTCCAGATATCACTGGCACCACCTGTGTAGGTAAGTGATTTTGTCACTGAGAATTTGCATGTCTGTTCAAGTGCAGAAAAAGACTAGCAACCTGAAAAAAACCTATCTTCCTCCCCCCGCCTTAATTTAGCCTGTATTATTCCATTGTAAATATGGCATATTAATGGGAGAGAAAGAAAAAAGTTGTATTTAGTTTAAAAGCTGGGCCTGGAGTCAGGAAGACCTAAGTTCAAATTTGACCTCAGACACTTAATAACTATGTGTCCCTGGCAATTCATTTATCTTCTCTTTGCCTTAGTTTCCTTATCTGTGAAAAGGGATAATAACAGCATCTCCTTCCCAGGTTTGTTGTGAGGATCAAATGGAATAATGTTTATATAGAATTAACATAGTAGATACTATATAAATGTTTTTTCCCTTCCCTCTTCTCTTCCCTTATTTTTTCTGTAATAAAATATCACTGTTGTTAGTTGAAATCTTATCAAATCAAAAAGTTGAGCTGTCTCTTTTTCCCAATAGATCTAAATGAGTGCAACCAGGCACCCAAACCCTGCAATTTCATATGCAAAAACACTGAAGGGAGTTACCAGTGCTCATGTCCAAAAGGATACATCCTTCAGGAGGACGGGAGAAGCTGCAAAGGTAAAAATAGACATTTTTTCTTTGTTTCATTTAGTCTTTCACCTGCCACCCTTGCTCCATTCCCAGAAGCTACAGAGGAGACTTGATGCTACTTTCTTGCATTCAAGTGCTACACGGGGACCTCCTTACCACCCAACTCCTGTGACTGGTGAAGGGAGGCCAGGAGCAGGGAAGTCCTCGTGTGGTAGTGACAGCACCCATCCTAATTGACCACCTCTGCTTCTAGGGGTTCTTGAAGCAGGGCAGGATGGGCCCAAGGCCAGATCTTCTAACTTTTGGTGGGTGGAGTAGATTTATCTGATGGTCTCCCTACTTTGTCTCTTTGTCAGCTGTTTCATTCAATCAAGAAGGATTTTATGGAATGCTTACTACCTGCAATAGATAGCATCATACTAGGCAGAGGGGAAAGGACTATATGACACACATAGGTCTTGCTCTCTAGGAGCTTACAGTCTAGTTATAGTGAAACAAAGGTCTATCTTAACAGTCGGCATTTTTAGAATTTTGCAAAGCATTTCACATGTTATCTCATTTGATCATCATGACAACCCTGTCAAGTTGGTACAGTTATCCTCATTTTGCATATAAGAAAGCTAAGGCTGAGAGAGGTTAAGGGAGTGACTTGCCCATGGTCACACAGGTAGTAAGTGACCAAGGCAAGGTTTGAACTTGGATCTTCCTGACTCTAGATCCAGAGCTCCATACACTACATCACTATCACCACCTACCCACATGAAATAGTTATGTGTTGATATAAGGCTCTGTATGGTTAAAAAATCAGTTGGATAGAGAGTAAATGCTGTAGGAAGTCAAGATGGGGAGATAGATGAGTGTGAATCAGAATGATTGGGGGAAAGCTTCATTGAAGGAGGCAGAGCTTGAGCTTGGGCCTAAAGATATAGAGATTTGAACAGAGTTAAGTGATGGGAGCAGAAAAAATAAAGAAAGCTTTATTAATTTTATTAGTGATAAAATATGGTGCTGTATCTCTGTTGTTTATAAGAAACCAACGAGTTATCCATCCTAAATCTTTGCTGTCAGCTCCAGAATACCAGGACGATAGTAGTCAAACTTTGTTGTGTTGCTGTTTTGGGAAGAGGATGTGGAGACTTAGAGAGGAAACATTAAAGACAGGGAGAGAAGTAGAGTAGTAAGGATCAAAAGCAGGTTCCCCCTCCTAATATAAGCTCTTTTTACACACAGAAGCAATTTTGTGTTCTATTTGATCAGGTGGAATTATAAGAAGCCATCCAGAAAGCTAACATCAGACAGCCTTCCCGCTAAGACACAGAAGGCAAACCAGTTTGGGAGAAAAAAGTTCTTCCAATTTGTAAATCGATAGATACACATTTATTACTTTAACAGTTAGAAATAAGAACTTTGGAGCAGAGTTGCTGGCTGAAAAGTCACATAGAGTCAGAAGTTGACAGAGCTATAACTGAGTACATGCCGATTGTGTTCATAAATTTAGATTAAGGATAGTACAGAGATACCTGAACGTCCATAGGATTCTGCTTTGTGAGATTGCACTGAAGGACGTGAAGTATTTGTGCATAGTATTAGTTCCATAAAGAGCTGGGGTAAAGAATGAGCCCAGCATGTTCAGGGGCCTCTAAGGAGGCTCGCCTAACTGGCGTATGTATAGTATTTGGAGTGGGGAGACATGAGATTGAATGAGAATGAAAACTCTCCCGCGAAAAGCACATGATTCAAAAGCAGTAACATTATACTTCTCTTTTTCTCTTTTGGCCTGGAAATTTGTCAAAATTCCTAAGATTTGTCTTTGTTTCAGTTTATATTTTACCTTAAAAAAATTTCTCGCAGAATAATCTCTGCCTTAATTAAACAGGACAGGATTTACCACAAATGCCGAAATTTGTCTTTGGCCTAGATTGAGACTGTGCATTATATTATTGCCGCTAGACCATAGAACCTAGGGGCTTTTTTTGATTGTTTGCTTGCTAATTTGATGAATTCTGGTCAGTGGAGTTTTGGTACTTGCAAATAAGAATGGTTCGCCATAGTTCTTTCAGAACTCTTGCATTAGTGTTGTAAGCTGAAATCAAAGACCTCTCTTGTTGCCTTCTAGATCTTGATGAGTGTGCAACCAAACAACATAATTGTCAGTTCCTTTGTGTTAACACCATTGGAGGTTTCACATGCAAATGTCCACCTGGATTTACCCAACATCATACAGCCTGTATTGGTAAGTGGCATTCAAAGAACATTGGAGTAGTTTTAAGATTTCCTTTTTACTATTGAAGACAAGAAAAATGAAAACTAGAAAAACAGGTGTGTGGATATGTTTCTTGACAAATGCCAGGTTTGTTTCAACTTCTAGAGGGGACTTTTAGTTCTTATAGTATTCGAAACTATGTTGAAGAATTTAGAAAAACCCACACTTTTATTCCTTGTTTCTTATAGATAACAATGAATGTACTTCTGAAGTCAACCTTTGTGGAGCTAAAGGTGTTTGTCAGAACACTCCTGGAAGCTTCACTTGTGAATGTCAAAGGGGCTTCTCACTAGATCAGAGTGGAGCCAGCTGTGAAGGTAAGCAGAGAGATGGACAGACCACTTATGTGAGCAAAAGAGATGGGATGGTCTACCCAGGAGTGGAAGAGATAGCATAGACTGCACATCAGTCAGTTATCATTACCATTGTCAGTCTTCATTATTTTTTGTTGTTTGACATTTAATGAAACATCCTATACCTGCCACACTTAGAGGCACTGTGAAACTGTGAGATTTCATATGGAAAGTGAGAGCTCTTTTTATTCTCTTTGAATTAGTTCTTCCCCAAGATGCATCAAGTCTTACTCTTTCCCATTAAAGGACAATTCCTTACAAGTTTCTTCCAGTGGAAAGTAGCACACATTCAGGAAGAACCAAATACCTTGAGCCTCTAATTTTACTCAATAATGTTCTAATGGAAAGAGCGTGAGAACCAGCTTCAACCAACGCAGTATTCACAGCACTGATGGTCACTGTGAATATGCCAGCATAATTCTGAATCACAAAATATGACAGACTCTCCATATATAAAACAGAAACAAAACATTCATTCAGACACCAGAAAGCCAAATCCCAATACCAGGAAACCGAATCCATCACAGTAACAAAGAAGTTAATACACCATAGCACAGCAGGAAGCCACACCAACCTTTCGCCTTCCCACAAACAAACACTCACAAGCCTAGCTGTCATAGCAGGGGGCACACACTCACAAGACTAAATGACTCCTTGGGTGTGTCATCTCCTCCCTCCAGCTCTGACTTCCAGCTTCCTGTGGGCTCTGCTCCACACTTCAGCAAATTCCTCCCACCACAGGCTCCATGTGATTACTTTCAGCCTATTGGAGTCAGAGAAGACCTTCAAAGCAGGGAAGATCTTCAAATTCTCTTAGGCCTATTAAGGGGTAGGGAAGATCTTCAAATTCCCATTGCCATTACAACCTGAGTTCAAATTCTGTGTCATAGGAAGAATTGAAACCTAAGACCTTTAACTCCAGAAGTAGTTCTCTGTTTCTAATAGATAACACAGTGAAAAACTAAGCACAGGAGTCTGGTCTTAATCTTATAAATTTATTGACATGATGAAAGATGTTTTGGAAATATTAATCTGCCAGTGGAATATAATCTGGACTGAAGGATGTGAAAGGCAGGGTATCTAGTTGATTCTCTACCTTGTTAATTTAAGGATCTATGATTTCTTCTTCTAGACGTGGATGAGTGTGAGGGGAACCACCGGTGCCAACATGGTTGCCAGAACATCATTGGAGGATACAGGTGTAGCTGCCCTCAGGGATATCTCCAGCACTACCAGTGGAACCAGTGTGTGGGCAAGTAGTTTTTCCTCTATTAACAAGATAAATTGAAGATGATGTTTGATAGTCAAAAGTTCCTTTTCCTTGTTGAATACTATTGAGTTGGGCATTAAAGCTACAGATGCTTTAAAACTGCCCAAACTTAGAGCATAAATGAACACAGCCATCGGGAGAACAGCAAAACAAAAAGTCATGGGGTTTTTTTTGTTCAAAAATGGACTTCAGGAACCTGTCCTGGAATTTCAAACATTTCCTTGCACTCTGATTCTGTTCCATTGTTGGGAATAGTCCTGCATTCAGTTCAAAGAGTTGAGGGGGAAAAGGTGTTTAGGTCTTTTTTTAGTTCATTTCATTCCTTTTAGTCTTCTTTTAGCCCTAAATTTAGTGGTTCACCTTGTGGGCAATCTTATGCTGTTTCTTATTCAGATATATCAGGTAGTAACTACCTTCAGCATCCTCTTAGAGATATCTAGTCTAGCTTTTTTATTTTACAGATGAGGAAACTGAGGACTATTAAACTTAGAGACTTTCCCCAAGATCATACAGGTAGTAAGAAGCACAGCCAGTATTTGAACATAGCTTTCCTGAGTTCAGATGCAGTGTTCTCTCTACTATGCTTTAGTGCTGCCTCTAAAGGCTGGGAAGCTTAGAGGACAGAGCCAATAGCCGTAGAAAAAAATTTTCAGGAATACTGAAATCTTCCACTAAGGGAAATCCATAAACTCCCCATTTAAATTTCACATTGTGTTATTTGTCATTTTCTGGATCAATAAAGTTGTGGGAAAATGGTTCCTTCTGATGTAGATTTTATACACTGTTAGCATTTTAGATCTTGAAGGATCTCAGAGAGCATTTGGTCCCACCTCCTAGTTGTGCAGATGAGGTAACTGAGGCTTGAAGAGGAGTTAAATGGTCTGCCCACAGTCATAGAACTAATAGGGCTAATTAGTAGGGCAAACACTAGAACCTAGGTATTCTAATTCTCTGTCTACTAGTCTTTCCACTGTACTGCCTCCCCCAGAAGTGTCATCCATTCATTTAATAAGCATTTACCGAGCTCCTTCACAAATCTTGAAGATCTCTTCTCCCATTTTAGAAGACCATTACTATTAAGATTATCCCTACTTCCCAGATAGCCATCATTTCACAAGCAATAGTTTCTCCTCCAAAATCTCATTTGCTATGCTCCAAGTGAAGAGGCAGTCAATATTTGTCAGGATTTTAAAAAATCTTTTGTCTGCCTTAGTCTTCATTTCACGTGGTGAAATAATGAAATGGCTGAGATGACCAGTCCTGGTAAAATTCAACTTCAACAATTCTTTACTTGGATTTTTGTTTTTTCTTAGCATTTTATAAAAATGCCTTTTCTCATTATTGTTAAGGATAGTTTGAGAGAATGCCCTGGTTTTAATTATTGAATCTTTTGATCTGTGAATAATCACTGGCTCTGATGACCATTTGGGCAGGGTTGATCCACTTTTCTTTATGTAAACTCACAGAGTTTCTGATCTGGACAGGACCTTAGACAACATCTGTCCAACCTGTACCTGAAAAATAATTTCCCCCCTTCCCCCAACCAAGTCCTAGTCCAGGGGCCATCCAGGCTCTATTGGAAGACTCCAGTGATGGAAAAAAAATATAAGGCATATGTAACTAAAACTCGTAAGAGAGCCTGGTCAAATGCTTTACTGAAATGGTATGTCTACAACATTCCTTCCCCCCAGTCTGGTGATCTGGTGTCATAGCCCTGGTGTAAAAGGAAAGTTGCCCAAGGGAACAACTAGTAACTGTCAGAAAAGTTTAATTTAGCATCTTTCAAGGCAGTCCATTTCACTTTTGGACAGCTGTAATTGTTTAGGGATTTTCCTTTATATCAAGACAAAAGCAAACTTTGCAACTTCCGCACTAATTCTGTTCTCTGGAGCCAAGAAAAACAAATCTAATCTCTCTTTTCCCCATGAAAGCCCTTTAGGTACCTGAAAACTGACAGCTTATTTTACCCTCATTGTCTTCCCTCATCCAGGCTGAGCATCAGCAGTTCATTCAGTGCATGGCATGGTTTCCAGTGTCTTCAAAATCCTAGTCACAGTTTTCTGTATATTCTCCAGGTTATGCTTCTTTTAAACATTGCAACCAAAGTGCCATAGTCCTCTAGGTATGGTCTATCCAAGGGAGAGTAGTACATTGAGACAATGGATACCTTCCTTGTTTGGATACTGTTTTTATTAATGAAGTTGGCTAGTGTGATGTTAGCTCATATAGACCTTTAGTCCATTACAACCCATCGATCTTTTCCACTCAGAGGCCAAATTTGCCTCTGTACAATAATGTCTTTTCATATTTGCCAGTGTATATTCTCTTGAAAATGAGCCAAAACATTTATCTTTTCTAATCAGTGAAAATCTGTCTTCTCCCCCTCCTACTTCCCCGTGCACTACCTCCATTGAAAAGAAAGAAAAAGAGACCCTGTTACAAAGACACATATTTAAAACAAAATGCTATATTAGCTACATCCAAAAAAAATGTGTTCCAATCTGTACTTTTTGACTGTCTTCTCTATGGCAGGAGGTAAGTAGCATGTCAGAATACTTAAGTTAAGAACTGTCTTAACAGTACATTTACTCCCTACTGGAGCCAGTGCTGAAGTTCGTTGTGGATTTTAAAGTGGAATAATTATTCTAAAAGAATGGGAGACCCAGAGTCTTCAGTCTTCATGTTGGCTTGAAAAAGCTTGTTACCCTCAGGTTTAGTAGGCGTATCCCCAGTCTTGCAGAATCTGCCTCTCTTATGGGTTTTCCCCAGAGCAGAATACATGTACATACACTGAAATTTGCCCTTAGTTTCTCCACGCCACACTGAACTCTGCAGACAGTGCAAATACTCTTGGCAAGAGGTACATCTTGGCTCAGAGAAGCCTCTTCAGGGGTGGTGCAGACATGCCAGAAGGCACTGACTCATCCCCACTTCCACCTGGCTTTTAGAGGAGGGCCTGGAGAATGTTTTCAGACTTTTGAGAGGAATTACAAGTGCAATGTAGGCACTTTTGTTAGGATACTAGCAGGTGTATGTGGGGAGGCCTCTGTCAGAGAGGTACATTTCTTTCATGAATGTTATTGGTTTAGTTGTGAATTTTTCTTTCATTGTAAAGAGCTTGAAGAGTAAGTGAGTTCTCCATAAGTAATATAAGCCAAGTACTATATGGTACCGTTTTTCTTATCCCAGTTATATCTTAGCTCCAAAACTTTCCTTTTATTCATTTGTTTTTGCTTTTAGTTATTTTCCTTTTATTTCCTGTTATTGAGTTAATATGTGATGAAGACTGTACAACTGATATGTTCAGATGAGGAAGAACATTATAGATGCTTCAGAATGAAATTTTCTTTGTCAAAAACTAATATATTTGCAACTTAACTGAGGGAGGAAAGTTAAGTTCTTACTGCCTCCCCTCAATCACTTACTTACTGCACCCCCTGTCCCGCTCATACTACATCTATCCTGACTTACCTTCCTAATCGGTTAGTTTGGAAGTTGAAGTGCCAGCAGCAAGAGGTCTAGACAGATTTGGCTCTTATGCCTTGTGTGGGTACCTGATTAAAAGTCATTAACATGTGTTTTTTTCCCATAGAAATAAACAATATAAAAGCAAGAAAAAAATCAATGAAGTCTTTTTTTTTTTTACAGCCAGAGAATTTCTTTCCTCTTGCTGTAGCCAGATTAATAATATTCACTTCAAATTAATGGAAACTACCATTCAAGGAAGCATAACATTTTTTCGTAAAGGGAATGAATGAATGAGCATTTATTAAGTACATACTATCTCCATTGCTAACAATGATAAGCTCTGGGTACACAAAAAGAAAATCAAGATATTTCTCATTGAGTTCACATTCTTAAAAGAGGAGATAACTCACATAAAGAGGGTTTCAACTGCAAGTTATATGGAAAGGCCCAGTGGTCCATGTGGTGCAGCTTCAAAGCACATGATATCTTTAGTGTCATTTCCATTGATAAAATTTTATCCTTTGAACTTTTGGGGTAAAAACCTTCTTTCCTGGTTTTTTAGTAGTTGTGGCTGCTGAGACATCAGGGGCTACAGCACCTGCAGGGACAGTTGTCAAATCTGTCCACAAGGATTGCTCCTCTAAATGATGACTTTGGGGGCTGGGACTGAAGCAGGGCCAGTGATCTGTCAATGCTATGGGTCTTTTCCATGAAGCAGAACTGAGAAGTGGAATGACTTTTGGTGAAATTAACTCCATTCCATCTGAAGACTGTCCGTAGGGAAGTTTCTATCTGCTGTGCAGTATACAGTGGGCCCACAGCTCAAATGTTTTGTTGCAAACAAAATCTTTAAACAAAATGAATGTAAAAATTATAAAGTGTACATTATTTATTTGAATTCATATTTTACCACCTTTCCTTTCTCCTTCATTAGAAAAATTAGAAAAAAATAAAGAGAATTGAATTCTTTTTTTAAAAGTTATCTACAAAATCTTTAGAAATGTGACTGCAGTAAAAACATAAAATCTCTGATGCTTTTCCCTAGATGAAAACGAATGCCTCAGTGCACACATATGTGGAGGAGCCTCCTGCCACAATACCCTGGGAAGCTACAAGTGCATGTGTCCCACTGGATTCCAGTATGAGCAGTTTAGTGGAGGATGCCAGGACGTCAATGAATGTGGCTCAGCTCAGGCCCCATGCAGCTATGGGTGCTCCAATACAGAAGGAGGCTACTTGTGCGGCTGTCCACCAGGCTACTTCAGGATCGGCCAAGGGTAAGCACTCACTTGTCTATCATTTAATGAGCTAGTGATCCTGTCAATCCCATCATGATTAAGTAAATCCTATCTTGATTACATGTATGTTGATGGAGAACAGTCAGAGTCTACATAACCACCAAATCACTTTACACTTAACTTTGAAGTATAGTTTGGCATAGTGTTTAGAGCATTAGACTTAATGCTCTAAAGAAAATTTAAGTTCAAATCCTGCCTCAGACACTTAATAGCAGCACGATCCTAGGCAACTCACTTAACTTTCTTAGCCTCAATTTCCTCATCTTTAAAATGAGGGGATTTCCTTCCAGCTCTAAAATGATAATCTTAAGATGTTTTTACTCTTATGAAGATAGGTGTCCAGTTCTGTCAATTTGTTGCTTGAGGGACTCTCATGATCATCTTCATCATTTCTCCATTTCGGTAATGGAATGCTCCACCTCTCAAATTGTTACGGACCACTAGTCTGAAGTAGATCTGGGTTCATGCTACCCATTTGCTGATTTACTTCTTCCACAGGACTGAGATTGTTTGGACATGACATGCCAGGCTAGTAGAAATTAGTGAAGAAATAGTCTGCTTTTGAGGTCATACAAAAATCACACCTGAGACAGTATGGTATAACATATAGAGTACTTAGATGCTTAGCTTAGCTGTACGGCCCTGGGCAAATAACTTAATCTCTCTGGGCCTCCGTTTAATCTATAAAATTAGGAGTTTGGATGCTCTTCTGAAGATTCCTTCCAGCTCTAAATCTGTGATTTATCATCCCATGATCACATACAAATGTAAGCAGATTTGAATCTACATAGAAATCATAAAAACGAACATTTTTAAATGATAGCTGCAGTGTGTAACCAAGAGATTATTCTTCATTAATTTATGTTTTATTTTTATGTGGCCTGGAGGATGAGATTAAAAATTGTTCGATGAGGCTCTTTCCTCTACTAAAGGGATCCATCAGCTAAAAGCTGGAGAACCTGAGGCTTAAAGAATGTAAAGCAAAGTCCTCCCTTGCACTTTTGCTTGAGAGGGGGAAAAGGATGCCAGAGTTCTTATTTTAAATTGGGAACACTCTGACATTTTTGTTTAAAACACCATATTATTCTCACCTGGGTGGTCTTTGGTTTTTTGACACACTGTTATCAAGTGAAAGAATATTCTTTTTGTTTGATGAGCATCCCACAAAATGACAGCCCCTAGACAGAGATTCCCAGATGTTTGTGTCCAGTATTCAGAAGCTTTCTATTTTGCATAAGTTTGATGCCAGAAACATTTTCCCAGCTGAAATTGAGGCTCTCTGACTTGGCCACTGGCCAGTGGATTTGGTAGCCATGCTTCTTGAAGGAGATGCTCCTGGGACATGGAAACACTGGAAGTGGGGTCCTGAGAAAGGAAGCCAAGGTTACCAAATCAGATTTTATTAAATTTAACATGCAACTCTATTAAATGTGTCTGCACCCCCACATAGAGTGTGAAACCTTTACATTATTATTGTCACATGGTTTATATAGAAAGATAAAGAAAGGAATCTGTAGGCTGTGAAACAGCAGGGAGACTGTTGAAGAAACAGCAAAGCACAAATCTGTTTCCTGACGTCTCTCTTTGAACTCTAAGGTAATGGACTGTAGAAAATTGGCTATCTCCTTATATCCCTTCACCCTTTGGTGGCAAAATTTCTTGAGAAAACCATCTGCAATCTATGCTTCTACTTCCTCCTTTCTCCTTGGATTCTAAAATATAACATGTTTTGACTTCAAACCCTATCATTTAACTGAAGGAAACAGCTGGTGGCCCAGTGAATAGAGGACTGGACCTTTAATGAGAAAGACCCGAGTTCACATTTGCCCTCAGACACTTACTAGCCATGTGATTCTGGGCAAATCACTTAACCTCTGTCTGCCTCAGTACAAATAATTGTACCTACCTTACCTACCTTGCTGTGAGGATCAAAAATGATAATATTTGTAAAAAATGCTTAGCACCGGGGCAGCTAGGTGGTGCAGTGAGTAAAGCACCGGCCCTGGAGTCAGGAGGACCCAAGTTTGGTTCCAGCCTCAACCACTTAACAGCCACACAAAAAAACTAGCTGTGTAACCTTGGGCAAGTTACTTAACCCCAATTGCCCTCCAAAAGACAAAAAAAAATACTTAGCACAATCCTGACACATAGTATATAGGTGCTATACAAATGTTTATTCCTTTCCCCTGAAACTAACCTATCCAAAGTTACCAGTCATCTCTGATTTGCTAAATCTAATAGCCTTTTCACAATCCTCACCTTTCTTGACCTCTCTGCAAACTTTGCTTCTAGATACTCTAGCCTCTCTAGATTTTCCTTTAAGTATGGAAACAAATAATACATATATGTGCACATGCACCAGATACATACAGATGTTCAGACCCAAATGCAACAACTTGCCCATTTACAAATTGCTGCATCTCTCTGTGAAATATAGGGAAGAAACTGACCAAATTCAGAAAATTTTATTTTAGGGATACTCAGAATCAAGTCAGATTATTAAAGCAAATAGTAGTGATGTATACTTAAAAGAGCTTCTGAATTTAGCGAAGTAGAATTGATACAGTGGATAGAGAGACATGGAGTCAAGAAGACATAAATTCAAATCTGCTTCAGTCACTACATCTGTGACCCAGGGAAAATCACTAAAAACCCAGTCTGCCTCAGCTTCCTCATCGGCAAAATGTGGATAAGAACAGCACCTAACTCACAGGATTTATCCTTACAACAAGTAAGGATAAAACAAGATGATATTTGTCAAATGCTTTGCAAACCTTAAAAGCATTATATAAATGATAGCTCTTGTTATTGTGAAATGCTTTTAGAATTCTGAAAAGTAGCTGAACTAATTTCCTTTTAGATGTAGATTTATTATTCTGCCTGGCACAAGTCTGAGTTTTGTGTTTTTCACATCTTTGAATGGCTCTCACTAGTTTCCTTCCTTTAAGCAGAATTCATGTGGCCATTTGTAAATGTAAAAATGAGCACATTTTAATATGTGGATCATAGTGCATGAATTAATTACGTACATGTGTTATATCTTTAAAGCGTATGATACCTACGGCTAATTGTGAGGATCATTAGTACAGATATTACAGATTACTAGATAATCCACCCAGGGTTTTACTCCCCTTCGATTCAATTCTATTCACTAAGCATTTTTACATACCAGGCACAATGTTAGGCAATAGGATGACAAAGAAAAAATAAAATTGTCCCTGCCATTATGGAACTTTTATTCTGTTGGAGAAAGACAACATATATACATATATAGGTAATCTGAAAAAGGAGCTTTGACCTTAAGAGCCTGTAGGTCATTTTGTGTTGAACCACAGGAAAGTAGGTTGGCACACTCTTCCAAGTAGCAGCATCAGTGTTGCTTTGATTATCAGTCCCAAAATGGAGACAAAAAAGGCGAGTGGGTGAGTAGGCACAGTGACAGAATAGATTCCAATACCTGATGTATTTGAAGTACTTGTCCTTAGCCCAGTTCAGCTCAGCCCCAAAGCTCACTCCATTGTTGGGAAGAAGGAAGGTTCTTTTTTGTTTTTCTGGACTGTTGTCTGGAATGGATTAAGAGATCAGCAAGTCATATGTCCAATACCTGAGTCTTCCTGATGGTCAGGACAGAGATAGGTGGAATCCTGGGTCTAGACTGGTAATTAAGAGATGAAGCATGTTTAAGGCATCTTTGCAGCATCTGAAATAATTAACACAGAGATCAAATAAACTGTTATTCAGTCATTTCAGTTGTGTCCAACTCTTCATGACCCCATTTGAGGTTTTCTTGGCAAAGGTACTAGAATGCTTTACTCTTTTCTCCACTAGCTTATTTTATGAGGCAAACTAAGGCAAACAGGGTTAAGTGACTTGCCCAGGGTCATAAAGCTAATAAGTGGCTGAGGCTGGATTTGAACTCAGGGAGTCTTCCTGCCTCCAGGCCCAGAACTCTATTCACTGTGCCATCAAGTTGTCAAATAAGCAAAGGTGTCAAAAGCTAGAAAGTATTTCTAAGAGAGATGGTGAATTTAGATTTTTTTTCCTATCTTTCCAGTGCTTTTTCTTCAAATGATCCCCAGTGAAATCTTTTGGAATGTCTGATTTCCAGATAATCACAAGATTCTAATGCAGTGAATAAAGTTCTGCATTTAAAGTTGAAATACCTGGCTTTGACTTTTAGCTCTGATACTTAGTTCTTGTGTGTTACGTATCTTTCAAGTATTAAAATATTGTGTTAACTTTTTTGGGCCTCAGTTTCCTTATTTTAAGTTAAGGAGGTTGGATTAGATGACCTGTAAGGTCCATTTTAGCTCTCAGGCTGAAGTTCTAAAACCTTAGAGCTCATCTAGTCCAGTATCCTTGCCCAAAGTGTTGATTCACCCCTTACCTCTAATGTTGGGGAACTCACTACATCAAGGAGGTGCAAACTTTTGTATAAAGGGAAGAGAAAGACTGGTTCCTGGGGACCTTGAAATCCACAAAAAAAAACCAAAAACTCACTTATCTGCACTATTTCACACATTCACTTCCCCCCCCCCCCCCACTTCTTTTTTAATGCTAACTGCCAGCTGATTGCTATATTACATTTAGAAAATAATTCAACAAAGAAACAGGATAGTAGAAAGGAAGTGACAAAAGCTGCAGGGAGATAGGGAATTCCCCTGATACCATAGGTCAAGCAAAATAACCTCTAAATGATAGGTCTTAGAACAGGAAGATAATCTGAAGGGGCAGTATGCAGTCTAGAGTTGACTCTTATCAGTCCAAGAGCTCATGCTTTGTTTAAATTCTGCACGTGATTAATCCTTTATCTTATAGTCTTGGTGAAGAATTTATTTGCCTCACTTCCTTCTTCAGGCATTGTGTTTCTGGAATGGGGATGGGCCGGGGTCCTGAGGCTCCTGTCAGTGGAGAAGTGGATGACAATTCCCTCTCACCTGAAGCTTGCTATGAATGTAAAATCAATGGCTACCCAAAACGTGGCCGGAAACGGAGGAGTGTTAATGAAACTGATGCCCTTGATGCAGAAGTAAGTGAGAAAAGAGCCTCTTTCCTGTCTGATCCCTCTTATTGGGGAAAAGCCTCTGGGGCCCTGGGTTTCCCCCACAGAGATGCTCTAAAGTGTGAAGGAATTGCCAGAGGAAAACCCAACCCCTTAATTAGATATTTCAACATTCCCTAGGATCTAGACTGCATTTTACAAGTGTCTGTGGGGCTTTCTGAAGTTCCTTGCTGCTCTTAGGGAGTGGTCATCTGAAGATTTTCACATACTTGCTCATTTCCTCTGTCTCGCCAAACAAGAATGTTAAACACCCACCCAAAGTCTGCCCAAAGTACAAGGCCTGAGAGCCAGGACAGCAGGTGGGCAGAGTAGCAAAGTGACATCGTGTGCCCCAAATGAGGACGCCAAGTCCTGGAAGCAGGAGGTCACTCTGCTGAAAAGAGCCATGTGGAGTGTGTGGGGAAAGTTGGATGGAGGGCAAAAATAACACTGAGCTCTAGCAGCCTGGCTTCCTACGCCTTACGACGGCTGCAGCCTTAGAGTCGATTCTCAGACACAAAGACATCTGGCCCTGGGGGCCACATAATCCAGTACATATGTTCACCTCCTAGTACAGAGAGCTGAGCAAGAATTTCAGTTGGAATTGCTGGCTATGGGAGGATCATCATTTGGAATGTACATATTTAGGATGTATGGTTTTGAATATGTGAATAAAATTTTTAAAAGTAGGTCTATCCTAAAGTATCTGTGTAGCAGCCCAGTGTCAATAGAGATTGAGGTGTGGCCCTCTAAAATTAAAAACAAAACAATTACCAAATAAGACCCAACTATAGGTGATTTCACATTGGTTTATCTCTTGGTCAGTTTATGATTTTAATATTAAATAATTTTACCCCTGTTGTCTCTCTACATGGAAAGAATAGAAACTGCTAAATTTAATGGTCAAGGGAACTATAGTCACCCTACCTCTATTGATAACTTGTCTGACTTCAGGCAACTCACCTGGTCTCTCTCTGTAAGCTTCAGTTTCTTCATCTGTAAAATAAAGAGATCAGATTTGGTCTTCCATTATTTTAGCTAGGTAAAGTTTTAAAGTTTCCTGACCATGCATTTTCAACATGGCAAATGGTTTGGTAGGTAGAGTACTGGCTTTGGAATCAGGAAGGACTTGGGTTCAAACCCTTCCTCTGACACTGTGTGGTTATGGGCAAATCACTAAACTTCTCTGCCCCTTAGTTTCCTTATCTATAAAATGAGGGGACTGGATTAATGGTGTCTAAGGTCTTTTCCAGCTCCAAATCTAGGAATTTGTGATCCTATTGTGCCGTTTAACATCACTATTGTGATGCTAAAGATCTTGTCACATGAGAAAATTTAAAAATGCTTAATGTTTATTTTTAAAAATAGACTCAGAAGAAACTAATTATAATGTGTCCTTATTCCACAGGATCAGCCTGAGATGGAAGCCCCAGTGAGTCTGGCAAGTTGGGATGTTGAGAAGACAGCTGTCTTTACTTTCAATGTTTCCTCAATCAGTAACAAAGTTCGGATCCTGGAACTCCTTCCAGCCCTTACAACTCTAACAAATCACAATCGATACTTAATTGAATCTGGGAATGAAGATGGCCTCTTTAAGATCAACCAAAAGGAAGGCATAAGCTATCTTCACTTCTCAAAGAAGAAGCCAGTGGCTGGAACCTATTCATTACAAATCAGTAGTATTCCTCTTTATAAAAAGAAGGAACTTAACCAGCTAGAAGACAAACATGACAAAGACTACCTCAGTGGTGAACTGGGTGATAACCTGAAAATGAAAATTCAGATTTTGCTTCATTAATTCACCAACCAAAGACCAAATAATGAAAAAAGCAAAAAAACAAAGATAGTTAGGTAGAACTGAATGTTTCTCCCAGTCAGATTCTCCATATCATAGGTACAGTCTTTCACGACTACATTTGTATGCGTGAGCACTATTGTATTATTACATAAGCAAGGTACAGGATGAATACCCTAGCTCAAAACAACCACTTTCTCAGGCTTCTATGAGTGTAGCTGAGCTGCCTTGGCATGATGTATAATGATATGTTGAATCTTGAAAACCGGGACATATTTCCATTGGAAGTTGGCCATTGATGCTGAGACATGTCATCCTTTCAGCAGAGGTACATGAATGTGCTTTCAATTGATGGACAGTTCAATTTTTTAAAATTTTTGAATTTTGCTTTTCCAACTACAACATACTAGGTCAGCCATTTATAATATCTATTTGGTGCTAGTAATTTTTCAAACTAGATTTATAAATGCACTGTAATATTTACACAACTTAGAAGCCAAATTGCAATTATTCAGTTTAAATATTTCATTAATTCAGTCAACCAAAGTTAGCTCAGTAGCTTATCTCAGTTATGACTATAATACAGTACATGTAAATTAAGTGTGTGTATACTGTAATCGTGCTATTTTTATCATTGAAGCGTTTGTAAACTAGAGTAATAATACCCTTAATGTGAGGGTTTATAATGGTGCTTATTAAGACCAACTACTTGTTAACTATACACCAACCTAATGATGAAATGTCTGTGACTTACCCAAAACTGCACTGAGGTCAGGAAGGGCCAGTAAACATTCTCAGCCATCAGATGACCCTCAGTGCCCACCGTACATCTTAATATTGTGTAACATGTGCCAAGAGTACCCATAATCATCCTTATCAATAAGGGCTCAATGTCATGAATGTCACAATAAAACAGTCTCTTTTTTTAGTTTATCCTATGGCTTGGTTTTCTTGCTCAAAGTCCTGGAGTGAAATGTTTAGACTTCAGGTCCTGTGGTTATTGGGGCCGTACCAAAGATTAAATTGAGCAAGATTTTCCCAGTTTTAAGTCACTGCGCCTGTGAATCACAGCTTCTAAAGACGCCTAGCTTGTAACACCTGGAAGACTATAGTCTGGCATATGTACATACAGGCAGTCTGCTGTTTTGTTCACTGCATTTGATAAAGAGTAGAGAAAAAAAAATCTGACGTCCACAATTCCACACAGCAATTAAATTATTTCATTTTAATGAGTTACTCCACCAGAAATTCAGATTGTGGCTTCCCTTCTGAAACGTGACCTAATTAATCTTGTGACTTGGGAACTTCAATAGTTCCAAATACTGTTAAATATAAAGTTCAGTCATATTCTGAGAACATGTGTTTTTCATTACCAAAGTTTTATCTGCTAACCCTGCCCTGGCCCCCAACTGTTGGCAAGCTTTAGGTGTTCCATTTTCCCCCCTAAACATCCATTGTTAGTCAATTCCATTCTAATTAGAAAGAATAATTGAGCATTGAGTCCTAGAAAAAGCAATAGCTTTTCTTTTCTGGAATGTATAATGTGAAAATGCCAGTATTTTTGATTTTTGAGTGCAATAATATATTTTTAGCATGATAATAGTCAACTGATATGGAACAGTTAAAAAAAAAGAGGGACGTTTAACAGTTTATGGCAGTGAAAATACAAGAAAATTTGAAAGCTGCTTCTTAGTCTAAGGAAGAGAAGACTGAGGGTGACTATGGTAGTTATCTTCAAACATTTATAGGGTTGTCACATGGAAGAGAAGTTTTTTTCTGCATTACTCAAGAGGACAGAACTCAGGAGAAAGTTGAAGGGTAGCTTACTCTAAGGAAAGACTTTCTCAGTTTCATAGATTCAGAGGTAGAAAGGAACTTAAATGATTGTCTAGTTGGAGCTATCCACACTGCCCACCCCTTGGTGTAGTGAACTCCCTGCCACAGGAGGTATTCAAGCTCAGGCCAGGTGACCATCTATCAGGGATAGCGTAGGAAGAATATTTTGCATTGAGAGGAAGATTGGAATGGACAACCTCAGGTTTCTTCCAATTCTTAAAGTCTGTGATCCTGTAATAGGAGTGCATGCATTGTAGTTGTTAGAAGGAAACATGTGTAGCATTACAGCACAACAGTTTATGGAAGGGAAATATTTTTTGATAATTCAATCAGTGTAGTATTATCTTCAGTAATGGGTTTTCTGCATAACAAACATAACAGTATAAAATGGAGTTGGCACATAGTGGATCACTTTGATATTTTTAATAGACTAAGTCTGGATTTTATTTATTCCAGGGCCAAAAATTTTTAACAGCATATTTTCCAGGATTTCTAATGCTTAACACTTTCCTGGTCCTATCATTGTAAATATTCCTATTGCAACAAGAACTCAGAACTCTTTTAACCCTGGGGTTTAAACCCTTGTCTTTCCTTTGATTTCATCTGATCTTTCCACATTAATTTGACAAGTTATAGAGTTTGGTTTGTATCAGTCTTTCAGAAGCTTGAAAACATTTGGGGGAGGGGGCAGGGGAGGATGGCACAGCAGGGAAATTTTGTCTTTCTGCCCTGGCCTGTTTCATTGGCCAATACTTATTTTTTAAGTGGAGCTGAAATGAACCCAGCTGGCTTTGTGAAACATTTTGACATGCATAAACAACTACATTTCAGTCCAGCAAATAGCACTTTACTAAGCCAAAGCAGCCTTGGGCACTGCCATTACAAAGATCATTAACAACTTCTAGAAATCACATCTGTTTTGTTAACTGGTAAAGATGAGCCAAGTTAGGTAGGACACAGATTCATTTAGCATTTGCTATAACTTTACATGAGACTAGTTAACTAGGGTCTGTCAGGGATTTCAGAATCACAGTAGAACATTTTAAATGTGAGTCAGATTTGTCATTCGATTCACTTCAACAAGCATGATACCTTTAAATGGCTTGAAATTTAATTTGGAGTCATTTTTTCATTTTTGGTTTTACTTGTAGGTCTTAAGCATACTTTTTTTAAAAAAAAGTTTAGTTTCTTAATTGTTCTTGAACTTGAATTGATATTTGGGGATGTTATTTTTAAATGTTTAGCAGATGTACTGCTGTTTGGTGGATTATGCACCTATGTATGACTGAAGACAGTGTTGTTACATCTTGCAGTTTAAAATAATGTATTTGTAATAAGGGTCATCAAATAAACCAGTTACCTTCATTTGGCTTGGTACTTTGGACTTGCTAAGCCCCATATGTGACAAAATAAAGGTTCTCCAGTGTTCTCCTGGGTTTAGAGCCAGGAGCCAGCTGTGATTTTTTTTTTTTGCTTTGCAGATTTCAGTGTGTATAAGGTGACTTGGCTTACTTTTACAACATTGGATCACAAATAAAATTTTTGGCCCATTCACACATGTCTATAGAAGCCTGAGTGCCTTACGACAATGTCATGTAAACTTGACAACTGACATGTATTTGGCAGAATATGGCTATTTCTACAAATTCTGTCTTTCCAGCTTACTTTTAATGAATTCAGAATGTTTCTTTCTGCAAACAAGGACGCTGACCTCACGCAAGGGTACAGGCTTTTTATGAATTCTTGGTCTGAAATGAATTCTGATATGTAAAAATTAGTGTCAGTTTTATTTTCTGCTTGGAGCATCAGGAAGGAACCCCTTTTCAGTAGGGGTGAATCATAGCAGGTAAGTGGATGATTTTTTTTTCCTGCTTAATATCCATCCTACCCAGAGAATCTTGGCTCCTCAGCTCATAAGACCTTCAGGCTTCTTGTTTCAGTGAAGTGTATTCTTTGTTTTTCCCCAAGACATTTCCCCTTCAGATACAGTTTATCAAACTGACAAAGTAATTCACCACCTTTTTCCTTGTTCTTTCTTGGGGTGGATGCCAGTCACAACCACCTAACCAGAGCATGTCCTTCTGAAGCTCTCTGAAACTGATGTTAGCCAGCAAGGTATGACTTAAGGCAGAGCAAATGCAAATGCCCCCATAATTCCCACTCTTCTTTCTTCTCCCTCCTTTTTTTCCCGCCTCTCCCTCCCCTACTTTTTTACAGTTATAATGGAAGTTATAGTTTATTGGGCAGAAATCAGGAAGGGACTCCATTTCCTTTTACTTTTAAAGTGTTCTTCTCTGGGGTAATTTAGATCAAACCAGGCTTATCAAGTTACTCCTTCCTCTGAGTTGATGCATTCAGATGTAAACTGATAATCACATCTTCCATCAGTTCTGCCGGATATATGTAGAGAAAAAGCTCTCTTAACATTGTTGCTGAATAGGTAAACCAGTATGATCTTGGAATATCAGAATCACAAAGGCCAGACTTTGACTTGTCTATCTGTAACTGGTAAAATCAGCTTGATGTTCAGTTCTCCATTTTTGTCTTCCTTTGAACCCAGAATAACTTTTATTGTACTCCATCAATCAACAGATATTTTGAAGTACTTATTATGTGTCGGGCACTTAGGCCCTGAGGATATAACAATGGGATAATACTATTCTCAGGGACTTCAGATTCTGTTGGGGAAAACCAGTACAACATATACAGAATACAAAGTAGTTGGGGGAAGAGCACTA
This sequence comes from Petaurus breviceps papuanus, assembly GCF_028583685.1. Classification (NCBI taxonomy): domain Eukaryota; kingdom Metazoa; phylum Chordata; class Mammalia; order Diprotodontia; family Petauridae; genus Petaurus; species Petaurus breviceps. Next base: position 16,743,740 of record NW_027186296.1, on the reverse strand, counting down.
GCATTTAGGGGACGAGGAGATGGAGGTGGTGGAAGGAAATAGGAAAAGCTTTTGTGAAGGTGGTGTTGGAGGTGTTCTTGAAGGAGTCTATGAGAACCCAGAAGAACTGAGTTCAAATCCTTGGACAAAGGTAAATCAGTGAACCTCTCTGTGCCTCAGTTTTCTTATCTGCAAAGTGTGGGAATACTCTTTTTCATTCATCTTTATACCTGCCCTAATACTTGCTCCCCTGAACCAACACACACATTCAAAGACTGATGACCCATAGTTCTCTATCCAGTGTGTTTCTTCATTATCAGAGGCATTAAACAAACACACCAAAAGAACAGGGTTCAAAGACTAATGGCCAGTCATCTAAAGTTTCCTATACAATTTCTCTGTTTATTGATCAGTGGAGGTAGTAAAGCTGTCATTTTTTTGAGGTCTTGGATTCCAGGAGAGCTCACCCCTAGTCCAAGTAAGTCTTGCTATGTTGAGGATCAGATGGATCAGACAGAATCAGAAGAGAGCTCACAGCTTACATTTAGACCAACCCATATCCAACCAGGAATGTCTTTGACAATATCCCTTACAAGTTGTCCAGCCTTCCTTTAATAATCAAGACCAATGCCTCCTGAGATAGCCCATTTCACTTCCAGATGGTTTTAATCATTATGGAGATGTTTCTCAAATCAAGCTAAAAATCCCAGTATGGTTTTAACGAATATCCAAAGAATTGAAGTGCTCCATTGTTACAATATCATGTTTCATTACATATTTGTGACCTATTTCCTTATCCTCAATTTCTCCTTTATTGGGTGGTCTGCTGTATATTCCCACCCCCATATTGCTTCTATTTCTCCTGTGATCCTCAACCAAACACTCCATCTTTCATCCCCCTTCATGAATTTCCTCCAATGGTAGCATTGTCTTTGTATCTTTGGAAATTCAGAAGTTACTAAATGAAAAACAAGAACTCCACTGGGTTTACCAATAGGATAGATCATCTGTCTTTAAGAAGGCAGAGTTTAACTCCATCAAAAATAAAGTGCAAGTGGGGCGGCTTGTGAGTATAGCGCCAGCCCTGGAGTTGGGAGGACCCGAGTTCGGTTCCGGCCTGAGACACAACACCCACACAAAAATACTAGCCATGTAACCTTGGGCAAGTTATTTAACCCCAATTGCCCTCCAAAAAAAAAAATAAAGTGCAAGCAAAGCTTAGAGAGATACAGGAGTCGGCTCATTTAAAAGGAAAATGAAATTCAGTTTTATGCTAATAGTAATCCAAAGTGCTTTTATGATGCCCTGAAGGCTATTTATAGGCCAAAAACCTACAATGAATCTCAACCTATCAGTGATGGAGCCATTGATTAATGAGCTCCAGACATGATCCTGGAGAGATGGGCTGAGCACTTCCATGATGTTCTCAACAAACTCATCAACCAATACTGAAGCCATTGACCATATACCTCAGATTGAAGTCAGTCCTCTAGCAGAATTTCCTACTGAACAAGAGGTCCTGAATGCCATTAGGCTTCTCTTGTGTGACAAAGTACCTGATGCTGATTCTATTCTAGCAGAGATTTACAAGGCAGGGAGTCCATTGTTCTTACAAAAGCTGACTGAAATCTTCCAAATTATATGACAAGAGAAGGTTATCCTCCAGGAATTCAAGGATGTCCCTGTCTATATATCTCTATAAAGGAAAAGGAAATAGTGTGTCCTGTAACAATCATGGGACGGTGATATCTCCCTCTTAGTGGTTGCCAGCAAGATTCTTGCCAGAGTCCTCTTTAATAGGATGATCCTTCACCTGGAAGATGATCATCTACCCAACAGCCAGTGTGTCTTCAGAAAGGACTGAGGAATGGTCAATATGGTATCTGCTGCCCAACAATTCCAGCAGACATGCCAGGAGCAGAATAGAACAATCTGACCAAGGCCTTTGATGCTGCCAGTCATGAGGGCTTGTTTAGCAAAAATTTGGTTGCCCAGAGAAGTCCATCAGTATTGTACACCAGTTCCATGATGGCATCGTGCTTGCACAGGTTCTGGATAAAGGACAATGCTCTGTCACTTTCCCTGTCACAAATGGAATGAAGTAGAACTGTGGGCTTTCTCCGATGCTTTTTAGGATGATGTTTTCAGTGAGGTTGTCAGAAACCTTCAAGGAGGATGAAAACAGCATCAAGGTTAGCTGCAACACCTGTGGTAAATTTTTTAACTAGAAAAGGCTACAAGCCAAGACCAAAGTGGAGAGAGAGCTGGTGCATGACTTTTTGATCACAGATAATTGTGCTCAAAGCAGCCTCTGGGGTTGAGATGTACATATAGATGATGAGGTTGATGCATGCATTGTCAGAGGCAGCTCAGTGTTTGGGATGCTCCAAAATTTGGGAGATAAGAGGTATTAGGCTGCCTACCAAACTGAAGTTAGGAACTATAGAGCTGATGTGCTGACCTCATTGTTGTATGCCTGTGAAACCCGGATTGTAAACCAGCACCATGCCAGCAAATCGAATCACTTACATTTGAATTGTCTTAGGAAGATTCTTAAGATCACCTGGCAAGATAAGGTACTGGACACTGAGGCCCTTTCTCCAGCTGAACTCCAAACCCTGCTGCACAGTGCAACTCCAATGGGTTGGCCATGTTTTTAGAATGCCAAACATGCATTTGCCTAAAAGATTGTTGCATAGAGAACTCACACAAGGCAAGGACTCACATGGAGAACAGAAGAAGCAATAAAAGGACACTTCTAAGGTCGCTCTTAAGAACTTAGGAATTGATTGCATGACAAGGGAGACAGAGGCACAGGACTGCCCACCATGGCATGTCTGCATCAAAGAAGGTGTGCTTTCTGAGCAAAGCAGAATTATAGTAACTCCAAAGAAAGACATCTCCATTCCAAACGTTCATATGAACTATTTGTGCCCAACCTGTGGTAGAACCTTCCAAACTCATGTGATCTGATCAATCATAGTTGGACACACTCTATGTTGACCCCAACATCGTGATGTCATTTTGGTCCTCTTCAAGCATGAAGGACAGCAATCATCATGGATTTCCTCCCCGAAAACTCACATGGTACTATTGTCTTTGTCTCCTGAGATCCTATCAATGTTGGCCATGTAGTAGGCACTTAATGACTTCTTGTTGATTGATGGGTATAGTTCCTAATCTATAATGATACCCCACTATTCCTTTTATTTAACCTGATATTTTTGAATAAAATACACTCTTCTATCATTATATTTCAGGCATATCACATTGGACAGTCAATAGTCTAATTTATCTCTTTACCTTAATATCTCTATTTCCATACTCTGTGCATGAATTTATGTAGTTGGGTGAGGCTACAAATTTTCTTATTGCCCTCATCCTTGATATTGTCTGCTGTGAATGACTATTTTATTCTATATCTGCTCAGTTTCCCTCCATGGTATCCAGCTTGGAAACTGTTCTCATTTCCTTGACACTTTCAATTTAAAAACCTGTTGTTCAGATTTTCAAATCTCTAGGCAAATGCACTTGTTCTGACCGTCATTAGGTTCACGCCATCCTAGGCTTTCATAGTCTTAAACTATAGTTCAGAAAATCCATATCCCTTTCTCATAAATCTTTTTTTTTAACTAATGTTTCATTTGGCAAATTCTCTACTTCTTCTGAAATCTCTACCTTAATCAGCAGCAGTATAATTTAAACAAACAAAAAATAAAAACTCATAAATCTGCCTGTGTCCCTAAAGTCTAATAGTTCAGGTCTTACGGATCCTCTGAATGGGATGGTTGAGTTCATATTCACTTTAAAATGGACTGCTTATTTTCCCCTGGCTTTTCTGCACGTTGTCAAAGCGAGTCAGTAGCAAGCTTTGTTTTCTCTTTCACTCCTCAATTCCCCAACCCCAACCCTACATTCTCACTCCTACATCTGTAGTACCTTTCTTTTAGACTCCTAGACTTCGTTGTCACACTTTTTTCCTCTAGTAATTGGCCTTGTCCCCTCTACATGATGCTATTGACAACTTCCTGGATATTTAGGAATTTGCCCTCCCATCCTCCCAGTCTCCCATATCTAGGACTCACAGCTTAGGGAATGGACTCAAAATCTGTAACAGACAGGAACCTTTTGTGGCCAATGCTTTTCCAGTCAGTATCCTATTTCTGGCAGGGATTTCCAACTGCTTTGTCTAAATCTTCACATAGAATGAGGACAGACAAAGGTAGGTTTTGTAATGAGAATGGGAATTTGAAGATCTTTCCTGCCTCTTAATAGATCTAGGGGGGGAGTTTGAAGACCTCCCTGCTTTGAAAATAAATTCTGTCCCCTGATAGGCTGAATGTAATCACATGGAGCCTGGGGTGGAAGGAGTTTGCTGAAGGGAAGCAGAGCCCATAGAAAGCTGGTGGTCAGGGCTAGCCAGATGGTGGGGGAGAGAGGAGACAAAGAGGTTTGTGAGTAAATGTTGATCTTGTATTGGTTTGTGGGAAGGCTGAAGGATGCTGTGGCTCTCAGCATTATTATGGCTTCTGGAAATCTTTGATACTATGATGGAATTGGCTTACTGGTTTTGGGATTGGGTTTTCAAGTCTCTAAACAAATGCTTCAGTTCTTTCCTCTATATGGAGTTTGGTATATTTTGCGATCAAACATCATGAGCTATTTATAGACACAGTCTTTTTCATGACTGTGGGCGCTATAAATATTGCGCTGCTGCTACAGGCCTACACTCACCCTGTTCACTGGCTATCTTGATTCTTCTGTACCCTCATTGCTGACTTTGAGCCCTGAAGTTTAAGTTTACAAATCCAAAAAATGTATCTCATTCCCTCTTGACCTTTGAATTGCCAACTAAAGTCAGGCCACTGCTTCCTCTTCCCCTATCTCGTAGTTATGGAAGTCAGTGGTAGTGGAATGATTCCAAAGAGGCTAAATAGTTGGTTTACATGTCTGCACACTCAGAATAAGTGGCAGGCTTGGGTGTGGCCTCCAGACCTGCTGAATAAAAATTCAGTACTCTTTCCATTCCCTTTTGCTTTTTCTTACAGCTGTATTTCTCTAGTCTTATCTGAACACTTCTCCATAGAGAATCATGCTTGAATCTCTCCCAACAAAGTCTAAATACCTTAGCTTGGCATTCAAAACTTTCCATAATCTGGCTCCACTTTATTTTTCTTCCTTTCCCAGAAACTCTACTGGCCCTTCATCCCTGGTGTTTGGAGAGATACAATAGACCCACATTAGCCTCCATCATCATAGAACCTTGGAAGGTGGGAGTCCTGGTCAACTTTACCCTTCCTATAGCTAACATACACCCAGATCCTTGCCCTAACCTCTGTCATTTAGAGTCGATTTGAGAGGATGAAAACAACCTTCCCCTGCTATTACCCTAAACTCCCATGTCACCATTCTCCTCATTCCTTCTTTCCAATTCCTATCCTGCTTCTCTTCAGTTGTGCCCTCTCAATACCATCCCCATCATTATCACACTTCCCTTTATCCTAGGCTTTAGTAGTTCAATTGCCAAACACAATAACTCTTCTTCCTCTGAGATTCAACTCACTTGACCCTCACTACACTTCCTTCACCCACAGGTTTGGTGATCCCTAAAATCTAACTATTACCCTAAATGATCCTACCTTTATGATGCTGAACCCCCAGATTTGCCTCTGATCATAAGCTCCCACCCTCAATCCCATTCTTTATCCATGCCATGACCTTTAGTCTTTCCATTCCTCCTTATTTTCTCCCAGCCGAATGCCCTTGCTCTCTAGCCTTACTTTCTTCTTTTCTTGACCCTAGTTGACCAGTTCAACTATACCCTTAAGTTTCCTGCCCTCTCTTCTACTGCCATTCTAAATTACAACCCTGAGTAACCCTGAGTGACCTTCACTATCCACCTTCTCTACTTGTACTCTTGGGCTTCTGAATACCAGTGGAGCAAGTCACACAATTGTACCCAATAGATTCACTGGCAATCCTTTTGTGATTTCATTGGTGTAGGTAATTCCCGTATAGAGATTTTCTCTATCAAGACACATTGGCAATGACTCTGCAACATGCAGTCTTAGAGAATTACTCGGAGTCTCCTTGTTCCACACCACTCTGCAGGATGTACCTGGGGTATGGGTAAATAATTGTCTTTTGTCAAGAACCCACTCTAAGTAAGGTGTCTATGCTAGGGGAGATTCAAAAATAAATTAGGACTCTCACCTCAGGGTATCTTGGCCAAGGCAAGTGGATATTTGGAAGGCTGCTGCTAGCTAGTACTCAGTCCCTGAAACCAGGACCCAGCAACATTTTAAATTGTTTTTGTTGGAACCATTGATATCTGAAAACAAAACTTTACATACATTTTTTAAGCCCCCACATAGCCCCTAGGCCATTCCCCAGGTATAAAATATATTGACCTTTTAAGGTACCCAAAATTGGTTGAGAGACAGACATGAAAATTGCCTTTAATGGACTTATTCTCTGAAGCTGATCACTCTTTGGGAAGGGTCAGGCTTGCAAAAGTAGCCGGGGCAGCTGCCCTGGGCATCTCACAGAAGACCTCAGAGGAAGATGAGTGGGAAGTGCTCCTGAAGCTGAGAAATGTTGACAAGAGGAAGGGAGGGGGAAGGAGCAAGACCCACTCTCCCTTATAAAGGAGGCAAAGTTTATCTTTTAGGGCTCTCTAAGAGGAAACATCCATTTCCCCACTCTCACATCCTTACTGCCTTCATGATACCCCCTCCTTACCCTAAGTACCTTTCCCAATGATAGGAGAGGGACGTATTTTTTCCTCCAGGACTTTTCCTAGGCCACCAGGCACCTTCTATCCTCCAGGCCCAACCTTTGCTTTAAGACTGGGTGCTAAGCCTAAGAGAGAGAAAAATGGAGGAAGATGACAGAGGAGTGAAAACATAGGTTGAAGGGAAAGGGAATAAGAAGGGAGAGATCTGGTATATTTTGTGTGGATGTGTGGGGGGATGGAGAGTGGAAATGGTGTGTGAAGGTAGCTCCAGCCAGGCATGAGGAGTTTGAAATAAAGAATTCTAGAAAGTTCCCTCAAAGAAACCTCACCTCGTTATTCCTCTAGGCCACGGATTCTTAACTTTTGTGTCATGCACCCCTTTGACAGTGTAGTGAGGCCTGTGGACCCATTTGCAGAATAAATGTTTGTTGTCCACACTCAGAATGGAAGGAAATGCAAGATTTAAGTAGAGGTTAAATGTTTTCTTTTTCCAGTCCAAGTTCACATATCCCCTTAAATCTGTCCATGAACCTAAGCCCTCATGCTCTAGTCTAGAAGGGGATGGGGAGACCACTAATGTTTGTCACAACAATGAACAATAGTCCTTAGTTCTTATATATGTAGTTAGTAAGGTAGAGCAGAGGTACAATTTGTATCATTCCAGGATCTGTTTTGTCTCCCTCTTTCTTTTAATAAAGCTTTTTCTTTTTTCTGTAAGGCTGTCAACCTTAAAAGTAGAGAGCTGGTCTTGGTCAGGTATCATACATACAGTTTCTTACATTTCTTACATTTGGGGGCTAAGAGCAAAAAAAAAAAAGAAAAAATACTTCTAAGTGTGTTGAAACTGACAAAAGAATTGCACAGGAAAGTGGGAATGGTTATTCAGTTGAGTCCTAGTGACTTAACATTTTCTACTTAGCAGATCTCATTGAGGTTAGGTGTGGGGAGCCAGGGACTGGAGGGAGAGTCTTTGAGCCTGGTGACTGCACTGTTGTTTCCTGGTTGCAGATTATTTATCAGAGTGATTAATATCACCTGTAGCCTATAGGATGGATGGGCACAGTAGATAGAGTGCTGGGCCTGGAGCTAGGAACACTTGAGTTCAAATCTGACCTCAGATATTTACTAGCTATTGACCTTGAATAAGTCACTTAATCTGTCTGCTTTGGTTTCTTCAATAGTAAAAGGGTGATAATAATAGGACTTAGCTCTCAGGATTGTTTTGAGGATCAAATGGGATGATATTTGTAAAGCACTTAGCACTGTATATAAATGCTAGCAATAATGATAATGGGCAGCAAAGTGGCAGAGTGGATAGAACACTGGGCCTGGAGTCAGGAAGACCCGAGTTCAGATCTGATCTCAGACACTAGTGGGGTGACCCTGGGTAAGTCCCTGTCCAAAACTGAACTCATTATCTTTCCCCCTAAATCCTCCTTTCTTTCAGATTTCCCTATTTCTGTTAAAGGCACCACCATTCTTCCCATCTCCCACATTCGTAATCTTACCATCACCCCGGAGACCCCACTCTCCCTATAGTCCCCACAAAGCCAATCAGTAATCAAATCTTGGTATTCCTATTTTGACAACATCTTTCACATTCATATCATCATGCAATCCATCATCACCTCTCACCTAGATTTTTTTTTTGGAGGGGGGAAGGCAAAGCAATTGGGGTTAAGTGACTTGCCCAAGGTCACACAGCTAGTAAGTGTGTCAAGTGTCTGAGGGCAGATTTGAACTTAGGTCCTCCTGACTCCAGGGCTGGTGCTCTATTCACTGCTCCACCTAGCTTCCCCTCACCTAGATTTTTGCAATAGCCTCCCAATTGGTCTGCTTTGAGTCATTCCCCAAGTCATCTTGCACCCTGCTGCCAAATTAATTTTCCTTAAGCAAAGATTTAGCTATGAGGCTCCCATACTTGACTCCATGAACATGATGGTAAAAGCAGCTTCTAGGGGGAAGGGATATCTGTTAGAACATGATAGAGAAAGAAATCTGGAGAGTCAGGGGTAGGACCCAGAGAGGAATGAAGGATCCTATGTGTTCCTTCATCCTAAACGTAGATTATATATGTATATGTATATATATATATACATATACTCAATAATAATAATTCTGCAAGAAAAAAGGGAAGCTATGTATGGCATAGTAAAAGGAACACTTCACTAGCAGGCAGGACAACGAGGGGTCTATCACTAAATCTACCACTTACAGGTACCTTAGCCAAGTAATTTAACTTCTCATTTCAGTTACCTCAACTGAAAAATTGAGATCTAACAAATTTGAAAGATCAAAGGATCTCTTAAAGTCCCTTCCAACAATGAGATCCATCCTTCAGTGATAGTACACAGCTTTGAATTCTCCAGGGTTAAGTGGCACATACAGTTAATAAATATGCTTTCCCATGTGTGACCTGTTTCTTAAGGACTATGTACAAGCCTTTGCTGGGCGGGGGGCATGAACAACTAATATTTGAACAACTTTCTTGATATGAGGACCTGAGTATAATTTTGGAGGTGCTTCTTACACCTGGTTCACGCCCCTATCTAAAGTCGGGCTTGCTTTGACAATCTCTCTAGCTCCATTGGGGGAATCCTGGGGACTCAGTCCCTGTTTCATTAGATATCTTTGTTCCAGGATGGAATATTATTTGAGAACAACTTGGTTTGTGTCAAATTGCTTTAGAATTCCTCCTCTCATTCCCCTTTGCTGCCAGACCATGACCCTTCCCTTTCCCTGAAGGCAAAGGTTGCTCATGTTTTCCCAAAAGTCTTAGCTACCATACAAACACTCAGGCCAACAAGTAAATTCAACAAAGAAAAAAAATTGTTCATACAATGAACACATAGAAAGGATTCAGACCCAGGCCCAAAAAGTTAGTCAAGAAAACAACCCTTATGATTTGTACCAAAATAGCTCATCTCGCGACCCAAACCAGCTCCTAAGTGATATTGTATCTCTTGTCCACATAACCAACTGATGAATTCCAAAGTCCATTAGAACCTACAGCCAAACTATATAAGGCAAGCTTTTAAGTGATTATGGACACCCTTTGATCAATTTATGTCTAGGCTGTAGTAAGTTCTAGAGAAAGGTTAGTGGTGATATTTCTATATTCCCTGGACATCTTCATGCCATGGACCTACACTCCAGTCTTTGTCTCTTACCTTGCTTTCCAGCTCCTGCCCTTAGGTTCTGGTCTGATTGGTGAGAGTTCACTCTATCTAGCCCAATACAAACCACTCCCCTGCCCCCAACCCCTGTTCCCACTGATCCCAAATCAATTACTTGCTATGCTTTGGCCTTTGTATCCTTTCTCTCCTCCCACCCTCACCCTGCTCCACCTCACCATTCTCCATTTTTAGCTCTTGAAACAGCAACTAAATCAACACTGTCATTCCTGAAAAGGAAGCATCAATCAATCTCCCTATAACTCCACTCAGCCTTCTCACCCTTCTCTGACCACCACTCCCTTAAGTGAGTAGGTCAACTTCCCCATTAGAATATAAACTTCTTGAGGGTGGGGACTGTCGTGTTTTTGTGTTGGTACTCCAAGAGCTCAGTACCCTTCCTGGCACATTGCAAGCCCTAACAAATGCCTTTCATTCAGAGTCAGAAAATCACTGGAGATACCTACCCCCTGTCTCCTCACAATAGTCTGGTGAAGCTGATTGCTTGTTTTTGTTTTTCAGGGAACCTTGAAGGAGAAGAGAGAACACAATCCTCTGTCCATTCTTCTAAGAGTCCTTCCCTCCCCTTGGAGCCAACAGAAAGAAAGGATTATATACACCTCTGTTCCTTGTCTAGAAAAGGGAACTACAGTGATTACAATGGAGATCTGAGCCAGTTAGGTGAGGTCTGTTCTGGGATGGGATATTATTTGGGAGCAACTTGGTATGTATCAGTTGCTTTAGGATTCCTCCACTCACTCTTCTCTGCTGCCAAACCATGACCCTTCCACTTCCCTGAAGGCAAAGGTTGCACATGCTGCCAGCAAGGCTCACTCTGTCCTCTGGCCACAGGATGTAGAGGTTTTGCCTTCCCTGAATTCAGCTTGGGAAAGCCATGGGAATGGATAGCCCCACCCAAATCCAAGTCAAAGGAAGAGCGTGCTTGGGATGGTAGATGTTATGTTTCTTTAGAGCTTCTGGGCACAGAAATATGGGTGTGGGGGAAAGTGGGGGGATAGGCTCAATTGGAGTGAGTTGGCCAAGCTTGAAATCCTGAGCTGACCTCTACTGGGATAGATAGTTGTCAGAGAGGCTCATTCAGCAGCCCGTGCATATTATGTAGCAAGTACATTTTCATACCCCAAGAGCTTGGGGTGTTGGATTTCTGACACATAGGATGACTTCAGACCACAGCCCAGTCTGGAAGTAGCCCCAAGGCCTAGCTTCAGAAAATGGTAGAATCTTAGAACCTTATAGGTCCTGTAGTTCAACTTCTACCTGATGTGTAAATCCTCTACAATAGGTGGTCATTCAGTCTTAAACACTTTCTTTTTTTTTTTTTTAAAGCAATAGCGGTTAAGTATCTGAGCCCGGATTTGATCCCCAGGTCATCCTGACACTGGAGCCGGTGCTCTTACTTGCTGAGCCACCTGGCTGCCCCTAAGCAATTGGGGTTAAGTAACTTGCTCAAGGTTACATGGCCAAGTGTTTCTGGGTGGGTGCTAAGTGTCTGAGCCCGGATTCGATCCACATGCGATCCCGACACTGGAGACGTTGCTCTTACTTGCTGTGCTACCTGGCCGCCCCAGTCTTAAACACTTTCAATGATGAAGGGCTCACTACCTCATAAAATAGCCCATTGAAGTCTATATTCAAGAATCTAGTTGTTGGGAAGGTCTTATACTTATACTGAAACAAAATATGCCCTCCACTCACTGATCTTAGGTCAACCTCTCCAAAGCTACATAGAATAAGTCATATCACTCTTCTACATGATAGATCTCCAATTTTTAAAAGAATTTCATTATGTTGTTCCCACTCCCACACCCCCGCCCCAATTGCCTTCTTCTCTAGTCTAAACTTTCCCAGGTCCTTCAACATGGTTTCAAGTCCTCTCATCATTATTCTTGGACACAGTCCTCACCTGGATAAAATCCAACTTGGCAATGTCTCTCTTAAAAGGTGGCATTGAAAACTAAAAACAACACTTTGAATTTGATCTGACCTTGGGCAGAATACAAAAGGAGTTATCAACTTTTTGATTTCTAATTCCTATAACATGCTTTTACTAATGTAGCCTGGGATTGCATTTAAAAAATTTTTTTTGCATCACATTTTCAATTCATAATGATCTTTCTATCCACTACAAATCAAGTCAACAATCAATTATTAAGTTCCTACTATGTGCCAGGCCCCGTTCTAAGTCCTGGGGAAACAAGGAAAAACAAGAGGAGCCCCTATTCCCCTAGAGTTCATTTCAAACGAAATTTGGTCAAATCATATCTTCCCCAACCAGCGTCCATTTAGTTGATTTTTTGAACCTAAGAATAAGACTTTACATTTATTCTTATTAACTCTCACCCTGTTAAATCTAGCACATCATTTTAGTCTATTGAGATCTTTTTATTTCCCAATTTTGTCTTCTAGTGAATTAGCGGTCTCTTCTGGCTTTATGTCAGCTGTAAATTAGCAGGGGATATGAAAAAACTGAACAGTATTCCATGCCAACCACCAACACCTGTCCATGTTTTAGTCCTTCTCTGGCCTCCAGATTGGCACAAGTCTCCTTGGTCATAATCAAATTTGCACTGGGCCTGCTGCCTGTTGGACAGTAACCCAAGAGATGAAGGAGGTTTTTTTTTTTTTTTGTAATGTTTGAAAGTGATTTGGAGACACAAATTTGTCTTTTCCAATAATATCCTCACTCTATCCTACCCCACTAAAGGTTCTCCATTGTGAGATGCTTTCTTTTCCAAACATGAATTTTAGATGGAAAATATTTGAGCAAAAATTTGCTTTGGGGAATAATCCAAAGCCAAGCAGCTAATGAGAGAATTAAAGTGCTAGGACCATAGTGAGGAGGAGGGATGGAAGCTGTCAGGAGATGGGAGGGTTGGGGGGATGGGGATTAGGCGAGACTCATTTTCTAGTCAGGGTGAAAAGGAAGCGGGCACAAATCACCAGCCAAAAGCAGAGGCTGACTCCAGAGCCAGCCACGAGATCAGTCCATAGAGAGTGCTGACAAGCAAAAAGGAGGGGACGGGTAGGAAAATTAAGACCACGTGGCAATCAAGAAATGTCAGGCATTGGATGTTCTTAGACCAGCTCAACCACTCCCTTGCCGTGGTAACTCTCCCCCTTGACTTCTCTCATCACTGCATCTACCTGAATAATGTCTGAGATCTTATGCTGATGGAAAATATATCCAAATGCCATAAAGATCAGAAGAGGAATGTGCAACCCCATAACACTGCCCTCAGAGAACTATAGCTCTGAAAAGTTGGTTTACAAAAAAGAGAAGGTTGGGGTAACCCATTGTGTGACATAAGCAATGCCTGAGACCTCTCTACCATAGCAAGGAACAAGTGAAGAACTCCATAGACAGATGGGAAGAAAGATGTGTATATATATATATGTGTGTGTCTGTGTGTCTGTGTGTATACATATATGTGCATTTATATATTCAGAGAAGATATTGAGTGGGCTAGGTAATAGGACGAGGGAAAATAGATACACTCACTATATATTCCAAGGAAGTGAAAAACTTAGGCACAAAAATATTTATGGCAACACTGTGGTAGCAAAGAAATGGAAGCGAACTGTTCATGCCAATCAATTAGGGGGTGGCTGAACAAACTTGAGGACGTGAATATAAGGGAATATTATGGAATTAGGCAACACAGTGGATAGAACACCGATCTTGGAGTCAGGAAGTCTCCTCTTTGTGAGTTCAAATCTAACCCCAGACACTTACTAACTGTGTGACCCTGGGCAAGTCACTTATTCCTGTTTGCCTCAGTTTCCTCATCTGTAAAATGAGCTGGAGAAGGAAAGGGCAAACCACTCCAGTATCTTTGCCAAGAAAACCCCACAAATGGGGTCATGAAGAGTCAAAGTTGACTGAAAGAAATGATTCAACATCAAACAAAAAGAAATTACGTAAAAACCACAAAGAAACTTTGGAAGTCCTGTATGAATTGATGTCGGTAGAAAAGAGCAGAACTTTGTACAATGACTATGATGTAAAGGAAAACATCATTGAAAGACATAAAATCTCCGATGGACACAAACTAATCTTGATTTCAGGAGACTATCAGTGAAGCAAGCCTCCCTTGGCAGAAAAGGGGTGTGCCATAGAGACAGAATAAAGCATACATTGTCAGATATAGACAATGTGTTGTTTTGTTTTGCTCAATTATGCTCTTTTCTTTCAAAGGAGGACTCTGGGGGAGGGGATCATCTGGAAGTGATAATGATTTTTTTTTCAATGCTAAGCTTAAGAGATTGGCTGCCACAAACTGGAGACTTTATGGAAGAACCTAACATTACAGCTATTTGGACAAAGAAACAGCAGCAGCAGTTTACTTTTATATACCATTTTAAAGTCTTCAAAATTATCTAAATGTGTTATCTCATTTGATCTTCATCAAAATTCCATAAGGTAGGCAATAGAATTAGAAGGGGATACAGGTGTTGTTATGTTTGTTTTACAAAAAAAGGAGACTGAGAATCCAAGATGTTAGATGACTTGTCCAGGGTTACACAGTCAGTAAATCTTAGGCAGGATAAGACCTCAGGTCAGAAAGCACAGCAAAATTCTGATATTTAGTGGATCCGTTCTCATGTTGTGACAAAAAATGATGGATTAAACCATAGATAGTGGTTCCAATATCTTGTTTATATGTCACATGTCTATAGATAGCTAGCTACCTGTTGGAAGTTGATAGAGAATTTATTTTCCTTCAATTCTTGGTGTAGAAGGAGATTAAAAGAGGACTATAGCTCTAGAGCAGGAAGGGACCTCAGCAGCCACCTAGTCCAATTCCCCTCATTTTATAGACAAGGAAACTGAAGTTATGACCTGTCCAAGGTCATACTGTTAGTAAGGGCCAGAAGTAGGATTTGAACCCAGGTGCTCTGACTCCAACCTAGTAGGAACAGAAGTGGTAGATGCCAAAACATACATTACAAAGTGAGACAAAATGTCATCAGGGAAAAGCAGGACCTCCACTGGGCTTCGGCTTCCACCTTCCCCAATCCATGTAAAAGGGGACTCTAAACAAACTTTGGAGTTGCAGAACCCACAAAATGACACAGACAAGCTAACCTCCCGCTGAGGACAGCCCAGGAGGCCAGCAGGAATTGGCCAGCACAGCGCTCTGGGAGCTGAGCCAAGCCCCACACCGAGGCTTTAGCCCCAGAGCAGGCCTGACCAGCCGCAGGCCGGAGGGACCCCAGATCAGCAGCCCCTGTGGCCATTTCTAGATTTGTCAACACATATATGCAAAGGAAAAACTGAGAAGTCAGTGCAGTCTGGACTTTGGGACCCAGTAAGTGTGAGTACATGGCTTTTGCCCCTGGGACAAGAAGCCACTAAGACACCGGCACAGCCAGCAAGCGCCACATGGCAGCTTCAGCTGCTGGCCTGCAGAGTGTAGGGGAACCAAGCACCAGTCTGAGGGGTAATTGCTCTTGCTTTAACCTTCTTGGATCTGGATTGCAGTCTAGGGTGGAGGTCCTGGGGTGTGTGTCCAGCCTGCCAGAGTGTGTGGAGACCTCAGAGAGGGCACCCATCTAATACTTCCAGTAGCTGAGAAAACCCCAATGTTTGGGACGAAAGCTCCCCTGTCTGGTGGCAGAGTCCTACTGTGGCAAAAAGCCCAGGGGTCAAGTGACTGTGGGACGACATGACCAGGCAAAGGAAACAAAGCAGACAGAAAATTCCAACATTAGACTCCTATTTGGGGGACAAAAAGGAGCAAAGCATGGAACAGGAGGAAGACAGTGAAGTCAGAAGTCCTGCACCAAAAGCTTCTAAGGAAAATATGAGCTGGTTATAGGCCATAGAGGACCTTAAGAAGCAGATAAGAGAAGTGGAGGAAAAATTGGGAAGAGAAATGAGAACAATGCAAGAAAATTATGAAATGAGAGTCAACAGCCTGATTGAGGAAAATCATACCTTAAAAAAAAAACTAACTCAAATGGCAAAAGAGGCTCAAAAAGGCAATGAGGAGAAGAATGCCTGAAAAAGCCGAATTTGCCATATGGAAAAAGAATCTCAAAAGCTCACTGAGGAGAATCATTGCTTCAGAATTAGATTGGAGCAAATGGAAGCTAATGACTTTATGAGAAATCAAGATGCTATTAAACAGATCCAAACAAATGAAAGAATAGAAGGCAATGTGAAATATCTCATGGGAAAAACCACTGACCTGGAAAATAGATCCAGGAGAGATCATTTAAAAATTATTGGACTACCTGAAAGCCATGATCAAAGTAAGAACCTAGAAATCATCCTCCAGGAAGTTCTCAAAGAAAACTGCCCTGATGTTTTAGAAACAGAGGGCAAAATAGAGGTTGAAAGAATCCACCAATTGCCTCCTGAAAAGATCCCAAAAAGAAAACTCCTAGGAATATTATAGCCAGGTTCCAGAATTCCCAGATTAAGGAGAGAATATTACAAGCAGCCAGGAAGAAACAATTTGAATATTGTGGAAACACAATCAGGATAACCCAGGATCTGGCAGCTTCTACACTGAGGGATTGAAGGGCTTGGAATATGATAGTCCGGAGGTCCAAGGAGCTGGTATTAAAACCAAGAGTCACCTACCCAGCAAAACTGAGTATCATGTTTCAGGGGAAATATGGTCATTCAGTGGAATAGAGGACTTTCAAGCATTCTTGCTGAAAAAACCAGAGTTGAACAGAAAATTTGACATTCAGATACAAGAAGCATGAGAAGGTAAACAGGGAAAAGAAATCATAAGGAACTTATCAAAGTTGAACTATTAACATTCCTACATGGAAAAACAATAATTATAACTTATGAAACTTTTCTCAGTAGTTGAAGGGAATAGAAATATATATGTATATATATGAGGGTATATGGGCATATGAATACATATGTGAATGTGTGTATATATGTCTACGGGTATACATAGATAGAGGGCACAGGACCAATTTAACAGGAAGGGATGATACTTAAAAGGTGAAATTAAGAGGTGAGAGAGGAATATAATGAGAGGAGATAGGGAGAGGCAGAATGGGGTAAACTATCTCATATAGAAGAGGCAAGGGAAAATGGTTACAATGGAGGGGAAGAATAGGAAGGCAAAAGGGAATGGGTCAACCTTATTCCCATTGAATTTAGCTTGAGGAGGGAATGAAATACACACTAAATAGGGTATCTCACCCTCCAGGAGAGTAAGGGGGGAAGGCGATGAAAGGGGGGATGATGGAAGGGAGGGCAGGCTGGGGGGGCGGGAAGTTGGAAGCACCCACTTTTGAAAAGGGACGGGATCAAAGTAGAGAATAGAACAAGTGGGAGGTGGGATAGGAGGGAGGGAAATATTGTCAGTCTTTTACAATATATCTACTATGTTATTGTTTTGCATTAGCCACACTTGTACAACCTATACTGAACTGCTTATCTTCCTAGTAAGGGCGGGAGACAAGGGAGGAAGGGAATGAATCTGGAATTCGAAGTTTCAAAATCAAATACTCAAATATGTGTATATATATATGTGTATATATATATATATATATATATATATATATATATATATATATATATACTACTATTAACACTATTTTACATGCAATTGGGAAATAAGATATACAAGCACTGGGGCATAGAGATCCACTGGAAAAGTCTAAAGGGGTATGGGAGAAGATATGGGAGAGAGCAGATTGGAGGAGGGGATATCCTGTGGGACTGCTATTTTGGGGTGGTGGGTAGGGGAAAAACGGGGAGAAAATTTGTAACTCAAAATCTGGCAGACATGAATGATTCAAATCAGAAGTTAATAAAGCATTTGAAAAAAAATGTCATCAGGAGAGGAGCAGCTGAGTACTGAACTTGGAATCAGTAGTTCCTTACTGCCTGTGCAACCTCTGGTCACTCTGAATCTCACTTTGCCCAGCTGTAGAAGGTGGAAATCAGACAAGCCTTTTCCTAAGGTCCTCTCTAGCTCTAATATTCTGTAATTCAGAGTGAAAAATACCCCAAAAATGACTTTTAAAGAGAGACCAAATGGTTCTGGATTCCAGTAGGAAAGAGATAAAAGGGGAGCCCAGGAAACTGGTCAGATAGTAGGGAACATTAGAGAAAAAAGTATGATAAGACAGCAGAAATTCAGCCCTGGAAGAGATCTGCTGTACCAACAGCTACAGAAGTAAGCATGACCTCTGTAAAATCTGCGGATCAGAAGAGAAAATTGTGCTCTAAGAGCCAGTGCAGGGGAACAGTGAATTTGTATACAGGAAGCACTTAATACATATTTGTCAAATGAAGAAATAGCTTAAGACTAAACCAGGAATGGAAGGAGATTAGAACAAGTCAGGGAACACTGACTGCTTTGAGATCCAGCTAGGAGGAATGTCTATGCTTTAGGCTGCCAGAGGAAGAGAGGGGGCTTCTGGTTAACCAGATGTGATCTGGGCAGAGCCACCCACAAAAAATCTCTGCATCTCATCTGCTACTGGCAAGGAAGACACTGGGGCTTTAGTCGATGAACTTTGTGAGCTGGGGAAAGGAAAAAAATAAAAAGACAAGAACAATTAGTCCAAGATGCTTGGGGGAAGTTGGGAGGCTTTTAATGCCTTTTTTCATTTTCTAATTGATTTACAAGGGACCATAGATTTAGAGCTGAAAGGCACTGTAGCCTAACCCTCTCATTTTAGAGATGAATAAACCGAATGCCAGGGAGTTTATGTGACTTGCCCAAGGTAACACAGGAAGTGAGTATCAGAGATAAGGTCCCTCTTACTCTAGAGTCAGTGTGACTGTCATATGATTGGCCTATGACATTCATACCTCTAGTAGCTGGGTACCAATGTCCTTATGTATATTAAATGGCATTAGTTTTCATGAACTAGTGTCTCTTGGTACAGATAATAAAATTAGGTAGATTTTAGCTCATTCAACTGCATTCCAATTTATTACATAGTCATTTGAGTGGGGTTTAGGGAGGGAGTATAACCTCAGTAAGAGATTGCTACCTTGGGACATAGGGCCCTGGGGAGATAAACAAAGATGGTGGAGTAGGAAGAAGTTGCATTGCCCAGATCTCTCCTGCAGCTACTCCAAGATCTAGAAAGAACACCAAACCAAGTAGTGATTGGAAAATCTTTTTTTTAAATACTTATTAATTTTTTTGAAGTTCATTTTAAAGAAAAATTTTGAGTTCCAAATTTTTTCTCTTCCTCTAGCCTTTCCCCCACCCATCAGGAAGGCAGGTGATATGATATCAATTATACATGTGAAGTTGTGTAAAACATATTTCCATATTAGCCATGTTGCAAAAAAAATCAAGAAAAATTTAAAGGGTGAAAAAGTATTCTTCAATCTGTACTCAGAGTTCATCAGTTCTCTCTCTGAAGGTGTTGAGCATTTTTCAACATGAGTCCTTTGGAAATGTGTTGGACCAATGTATTATTGATCAGAGTAGCTAAGTCTTTCTCAGTTGATCATCATTACTATATTACTGTTACTATATATAATCAGCTCTTGGTTTTCTACTCACTTTACTTTGCATCAGTTCAGTTAAATCTTCCCAAGTTTTTCTGATACAAGCTTGTTTATCATTTCTTATAACACAATAGTATTTCATCACAATTATTGGAAAATCCAAGGAGAAACTGTACTGGGTGATTTTTCCAGTTCAGTTCAACCTAGGGAGACATTTGAGGGGATACTAGGGAGCGGGTCCAATCAAAAAGGTCCATTCATAACTTTGCAGCACAAGGACAGGTCTAAGACCTGCAGCTCTTATCAGAACAAGGAGCAGCTGCAGTTCTAATGCAGAGAACAGAAGTAAATCAGTGATTATCCCTCTGACTTTGGAGAAGGATCAAAGCTTCCATCCATAGTTGCAGTCTGAAGCCTGCAGCTGAGCAGCTGAGGCAGGGAGTTTAAACCAAGAGGCAAACCTGTAGCTTTAAAAATATAGAGGCTTCCAGCTAGCTCCAAAGCTTAGAAAAAGAGGACAGGGATCAGACCTTACCCGAGATGAGACAACTTAAGGTCCAATGAAAGTTTGCAGTTCCCTGGTCTGAGCTCCCCCTGAGTTACTTGAAGAACATAGTTCTCAATAATGAGAGAAAGCAGCAACAGAATAGCATAATGTATAGAACAGGATCTTATAGGACTTCAATATTCCTTCCAAAAGTTCAAAGACCCTGACCATAGTTCAAGCCCAAATTCAGGTAGGAAGACTAGAAGAATCAATAAATAAACAAAAAATAAAACACCCATGACAAAGAGCTATCATCGAACTAGAGATGCCCAAGACCCAAATCCAGAAGAGAAGAATGTCATAACATCTGCAAGCCAAACCTCAAAGAAAAATGTGACTTGAACACAAAGTCAACTAGACCTGGAAGAAAGGAAGAAAGAGTTTAATAAGAATTTTAAATGGATATTAGAAATGAAACAAGAACTCTGGAAGAAAGACTTGAAAGGAGAATTGACATCTTAATAGAAGCAGCATAAAGCTTTTCCCAAGAAACAGATTCCTCATCAGGGATATGCTGGTAAATGTTTAACAACCAGAACTCAGAAAATACAAGCTATATTTTAAAAATTTAATTGAAATCACTAACATTTTTCCATTGCTTTCTTAAGTCTAGACAAACAACAAAACAGTAAGGGAGTTAGATATCTTTCTGCTTGGCCCCAGAGGGCAGAACAGGAAAACAAAGGGTAAAAGTTACAAAAAAGGTAGCTAGACCTTAAGGTAGTAAGGAAAAACTTCCTAACAATAATAGCTGTACAAAAGTAAGATGGTGAGTTCCCCATCATTGGAGACCTTCAAGCAAAGGCTAGATCACTATATGTTGAGTATGTTATGGTGAGAATTCTTTTTCATGTGTGATTTGGATAAGATGGCTATGGAAGGCTCTTTCTACTCTGAAATTCTATGATTCTAAATAACACAAAGAAGAGACAATTATTTTACACACACACACACACACAGTGGAGAGTTGGATTAGGGAACTTCCTTTTGTGCTGAGAATGTGTATTTTGGCTCCATATACAGAAAACTATGTGCTCTAGACCCTACTAAAGAAGAGTCTGATCATCAGTTCCATGGAAAGTGGTCCAATCCAACTCCCGGCTACATATATTATAATTTTATGTATTATATATCAATAATGGAGAGGCAGCATAACATACTAGACAGAAAGCTGTGTTCCAAGCCAGAGAGACCTGGGTTCAAGGACAGTCTTTGACACATACTATACTTCCCAGTTGTGATGGATTGGTCCCTTCTAGAATTCCTGTCCTGTGGAGTAGAAATTCTAAAGATTCCTAGATCTTGTCATTCACACCTTTAGTACATCCCTAGGATTTTTGAGTCTTTCTAATCACTCTGCAGCTGATTCCCTATTTGTGATGTCCCTTGCACTTAGAGACTGTTTTTTTTTTCTTAATTTCTATGGAAAGGGCTTCCTCTTTCGTATATGAACAGTTTGATTGCTAAAGGGAAAATTTTTTTTAAAAAAGAACATTTGTGTAAGGAAAAAGCATGAAATCAAATTGTGAAGAAATACCACTTCCCAGATAAAATGTTGAGGAGAGACACAGACACATTAACTTTTCAGTATTCCAGAGAATTCTGAAAGACTCTAAGTTGTCAGGAATTTGCTGGTCTTCTTTGGTGGAGGGATTTCATCACTGGAAATTCCCCATGATAGTAAAATCACAGGGCCACTAAAGCAAGCAAATTATAAAAGATAAATTATAAAATTATTTTAAATTCCATTAAAAAGGAATGTGTGTTGGGGTGGCTAGGTGGTCCAGTGAATAAAGCACCGGCCCTGGAGTCAGGAGGACCTGAGTTCATATCCAGCCTCAGACACTTGACACACTTACAAGCTGTGTGACTTTGGGCAAGTCACTTAACCCCAACTGCCCTCCAAAAAGCAAAAAAAAAAAAAAAAAAAAAAAGAAAAAGGAATGTGTGAAACAATGGAAAATCCTCCAACTTCAAGGTAATTTGGCAAATAATTTTGTGATGACAGAGAAATGTTGATCCCTGGAGGTTAAAATAACATGTAAACATGTAGCCTAAAGTCTTTTTTTTTTAGGTGATGTGTATAGATGCATTGTCTAGTCTAACTGTTAGGAACAGAGCATGATATTCTTGGGACAATGGCTTCCCACAGGAAATGATCTGTGGTCAAGAAGAATCTAATTACACCAGGCTATCTCCTCCTTCCCAGGCTCAGCAGCCTCCTCCCCTCATGAGGCCACTGTCCTATGGCAATGTGGGCGTCTTCACTTATGGCTTCTAGCCAATGCAAGGAAAGTGTCAATGAAGGAATGACTTCATGCTTACTCTTCTTCCAGGTCAACTCATATCCTCTTTTGTACCTCCCAAATTTCACCTCCTACGTGAGACACAGCTACTCAGTAACTCTTTTACCCCCCAAAGTGCGAAGGGGGTGGAGAAGTAGAGGAGAAAGAGAGAAAAGACAGTACAAGAACAAGGTTATAGTTCTTGTTTTTTCTTTCTTGAGGGACTTGGTATGCTAGTACTGGGGACCTGTTCTCTGGAAAACCCTCATTTAACCCTGTAATTTTATGTTTTTGACAAAGCTCCAAATGGTTTTGGATGGATGACTTATCAGAACCACCTAGATTCTTTAAACTAAAACTATGCTTTTGAAGTGACTCCTACAAGAACTGTTTGGTTGTGGGTGTAATCCAGGCTAAAGGGTTATGTTGGTGAGCACTTTGACAGGTAAACTATGTGAATAACTCCAAGCACTCCTTCCTTCATATATCCCTATATATAAGGCATTCCTGTGAAAATTTTGTAAAGATACTCTTGTTTTTGTGAATGTTTCATACATACATACATACATACATACATGTAATCTCTATTATACTTAGGACTAGGGGCTATGTCTTTCCCTTTATAATGATATTTACCATAACAAATCACTTCATATACATTTCCTGACTGAATTTTCATCAAAGTCTAGTGAGGTAAGTAATAAGTGCATTATGACTCCTATTACAGGTGAGGAAACTGAGGTTCAGAAAAATTATTTGCCTCAAGGTATCTGGCTAGAAACACTAGGACAGGGAGTTGAAGGAGAATGTCATGGGTGATGATCAGCAAGTAGGCCCATTTGTCTGGACTGTAGACCATAGAAAGAGGAAGAATGTATAAGTGTGATTCCAGATTGTGACATGTTAAATGCAACACAGAGAAGTTTGTATTTGATTCTTTTTAAAAAATTAATCTTCCTGGTATCTTGTCTTAACGTTGCCTAAATTTCTACTGTATCCCTCCACCTTCCTCCTAAATAACCACCTCTTACAACAAAGACTTTTTTAAAAAAATCAGCAAAACTGATTGACATGACATAAAATGGCTAAACAAATTATAGTATGTCAATGTCATGCTATAAGAAATGGTAAGATGAATACGAAGAACCATGGAAAGTCTTCCTGAACTGATGTAGAGTGAAATAACTGGAACCAAGTAAACTATATGTACAGTATAAAGGAAAAGATAACCACAATACAATAAAAAAATTAAAAGTTTATAAAATTGGAAAGAACAACCTTGATCCCAAAGAAGAGACATGAGAAAATACCTTCTCTACTCCTTTGCAGAGATTGGGGAGGAGGGGCTTCCACTGATGTAAAACATTAAATATGTCAAATTTTTTCAATGTATTCATTGGTTTTGCTCAATTTCTCTTCTTTTTATTTTCTTTCTTTTTAAAAATCTTTGTGATAAGAAATAGTTCTTTGCACAAGAGGAAATATAGCATTATAAATACTATATATATATATGTATACATATATATGTAATTGTTTTTAAAAATAATCTAATCATTGTTTTTTTTAAAAAAAAGACTAATCAACACTGAAAAAAATCTGACATTAAATGCAGTGTTCCAAAACCATTGACCCTGATCTCTGCAAAGTGGCAGGGCAGAGAGGGCAGGGTATCACTGACTCATTTCCTCATTAGCTCTCTGGGTTCACAAGCAACACAGGGTATGGATATCAGACAAAAATTATAGAAATTCCCTTTCTCATTAACTTTCCCTAACCTCAGCCTAAACTAAAGAGAAGTTCTCCTTTTAGGGGGTAAATTCTCCTCTCAATCCTGAAATAGGCTTTGACCAAAATCACCCTAACTGTTTATATTCTTCAAATAGCACAGAATTGCAGATAAGCATTTAAAAAGCAGGCTTCCTTTGGCTGGTTTGGTTGCTTGAAGGGCAGAGTTGGGGTGGGAATCAAGGAGGAGCATCGTCTTTCTCCTCACTCCAGCAGTCACAAAGGATACAGGAAATGGTTGGATGGATGAAAGGGAACAGAGTTTCCTCCAGGCAATGCTCCAGGGAAGAGGGGGAGAGGAAAAGCTGTGGACTAGACTCTGGGCTTCTCCTCAACAACTGCTATTTCCCGGTCAGTTCTCTGATCCATTACGTTCTGGTTGGTCCACCTAATGGCATCTGTCTTTGGCTTCATGCACCTCGGCCACACTATGGATGTCAGATCCACTTGCTTTCTCTGCCTTCTGCCAAAGAATAAGCATCCAGTATCCCAATTACTCATTGACTTGGCAGAAAAAGCATGGGGGATCCGCGTGGTTCCCAGTCCTTCCTCTTTTTCATCTCTCTGTGGGGTTTCTCTGTGTTTCAACCATATGTCTACTCAATGTAAGGAAGACCCTCCCAGTTCAAAAGCCCTAGAAACTTAGGGAACTCTGGGCAATGCCTACATATTGGCATGCCTACTCCATCAAATCTCTATTGCAATTTCTCTGGGGAAGATGTTACATTTATTTTGTATTTATTTGTATTTACTCACCTGCAAACTCACTAGAAAATAAGAACCTTGAGGACAGGTACTGTTTCAGTTTGCATTTTTATTAGTGTTTAACATAGTGGCTGGTACATAGTGGACAACTGACAAATGTTACTGATATTACAGGAGCATTTAGGGTAGGGAAAAATAAATATAACAGTCATAACTATATATGTGAATGAGATAAACTCACATAAAAGTAATGTGGGTAGTAAAAAAGAATTAGAAAGTGAAACATAACAATTTGTTGTTTACAAGTATAGGGAGGCCTGTTCCCCACATGTAGTATGAGGATGTGGCTTTTCAGCTTGAAGGGAGGTACAGTAGACATCTCTAGCCTCTTCTTTCCCCACCCCCACACTACTGTTCCCTAAAGGAGACTTTCATTCCTGCCAAGAGAGGAAGAAGAAAGTTGGGGCCAAAGGTCACTTGGCTCTTCTCAGAGAGGAGGGAGAACCGGATGAGAGTCTTATTTGCTCCCATAAACATCACTAGTCTAGGGGATAGGATCTGGTTCAATCTAACTTCTGATTGCAATTTTATTATTGGGGGGAAGGAGGAGGACCCCAAGCTCCATATACAAAGCTTGACCCCTTTTCCACTAATGCTGCAAATACCAGTTCCATACTGAACACACATAGTGAATAGAAACTCATTTACCTGGATTGTAGCAAAACAGAAGATCAGAAAAGGTATACATATGAGAATATATACCTTGGATGATGATGATGATGATACACTCAAATAGCTCTCCTATTGAGCCAAGGTAACTCAGCTCAACCAAATGAGTGTCAGATCATCCAAGAGGAAGTTCACCAAAGTCTCTAATGTAACAAGCTGGTTGGGGACAGGGACATGATGGAGACCACCAGCCAGTTCTTATCTCATCTTTTGAGAGTCTGTCCTTTCAGTAACCTGAAGTGAGCTTGGCCTCTTTCGTCTTCCTTCTTAATGGTAGAAGCCAGGGTGTCCAAAGTGACTTGAAAGTGTAAAGAAAAACTAAATAAAGCTGGAACTCCTCCACTCCTTCCAACTCCATTCTGCCCCTCATGCAGGGCAGGGCATTTACATCCTCTGATGAGAAGTCTCATAGCAATGGGCTTTAGGACTGGAGTTACACAAGAAACACATTAAAAGCTTAAAGATGCATAGAGGTAAAATAAAGGGTCAGAGTAGAGTTATGCCTCAGACAAAATCCAAAGAAGCTGGAGTACCAATCTTGATATCAGAAAAGGCAGTAATAAAAATGAAAGTTAAGAGAGATTGGCAGGGAAATTATATCATTCCTAGAGACACCATAAATAATGAAACACCCTAAATGAAAGAACCACTTATTACAAAATCTCAAATTACACCAAAAATCAGCAGTCATCAAAATAATATAATACTGTTAAAAAAAAGTAGACCACTGGAAACAGAATTTACAAGTAAGATATGGAAATATATGTCCAATGTTTGGTAAAACCTCAAACCCAAATGATTTGGGAGGAGAGAGGAGAAATCCTTGGAATCCATATTTGACAGGAACTTTTGGGAAAAGTAGAAAATAGTTTGGTAGAAAATAAGGTAAAGTAGCATTTTATACCACATCCTACAATAAACTTTAAATAGATATATTGCTTCAATATATTTCATCCCAGTAAAAGAAAAATTACAAAAGAATAGTAAGTGTTACCTTTCACAACTATGACTAAAGAATTATTTTTAATAGTTTCATTGATTTTTTTTGTTTTCATATCGCCTAGATTTTTTTCCCATATGCTGTCTTCTTCCCAAAGAGTCATTCCTTAGAATAACAAGGAATTTTTAAAAATTGAAATAAAAAGAGGAAGAGGAGACGAAATTCAGCAAAACTGATAAACACATTAATAAAAAAAAATCTAACATTACATGTGCAAACCACAACTTCTATAAAGGAGAAGGAAGAGGGGTCTTCTCATAGCTCTTCGTTGAGGCTAAGCTTGTTCTTTTTAATTTTACAGGATTCATTTTTTATTATTGTGTGGTGATTGTTCTTTCTACTCACATTGTTCTAATCATTATATATATTGGTTTTGGGCTGTTTACTTTATATTGTATCAATTGATGTAAATCTTTCCATGCTTCTCTATATTCATTATGTTCATCATCAGCACAGTAATATTCCATGACATTAGTATGCCACAATTTATTTAACCATTCCCCATTCAATGGACATCTACTGTGTTTCCCGTTCTTTGCTCTCACATACATACAAAAAAGTACTAAAATATTTTTTGCTTATAGAGCCTTTCTATCAATGACCTCCTTGGGGTATATAGCTAGCAGTTGAATTTTAGGGTCAAGGTTATGAACTTTTTGTCACTTTACTTCATTCAAGATTGTTTTCCCAAATAGTTGTACCAGTTCACAACTCTACCAACAATTCATTAATGTGACTGTCTTTCCACAATCTAGTGGGAGAATTGTTAAGGAAAAAAAATTTAAACTATAAAAGATAAAATAGCCAACTTTAATTCTATAAAATTTAAAAGCTTTTGCATGAAAAAAAATCAATAGGAATAAGAAGTTGTAGAGTGGGAGAAAAAAATCTTTGCATAAAAAGCATCTTGTAAAAGTCTGATTCCTAAGATATAGGAAACTGACCCTCATAAATACAACCAAGAGCTACTCATTCATAAATAGAATTGATAAAGAAGATTAACAGTTTTCCAAAGAAATTCAAACTATTAAAAAGTGTACTAAATCAGTAATAATAAGATAAATATAAATTCAAACAACTTTGAAATTTTATCATCCACCTAGCAAGTTGACAAAAATAATCAAAAATAGAAATATACTGTATTGGAGGGGCTACAGGAAATCACACTAATACACTGTTGGTGGAACTGTGAATTGATCCAATCATTCTGGAAATCAATTTGAAATGATGTTATGTCAGAAAAGTAAGTAAACTATTCATATCCTTTCACCCAGAAATCTGACTATTGTGCCCCAGGGAAATCAAAGACAAAAAAGAAAGATCTCCTATGTACCAAAATATTCATAGCAATACTTTTTTGTGATAACCAAAAAAAAAAAAAAAAACAACCCACCAAGAAACAAAGAAGGTATCTATGTATGGGGAATGGTTGAATAAAACATAGGATATAAATGTAATGGGATATTATTGAACCATATGAAATTACAAGCCAAAGGAATTCAAAAGAAGTTGGGGTGATTTGCATGAAATGATACAGAGCAAAGTTATCAGAGCCAGGAGAACAGTATATGGTATAAAGGATAGCGTGCTGTACTCAATTCTATCACACTAGCTATGGGACCCTGATAAACTCCTTTATCTCTCTGAGCCTCAGTTTTTGTGTCTGTAAAGTGAAGGGGACAGAGTAAATGATTTCTAATGTTCCTTCCAATTCTCAATCTATGCACAGTGACTCTAGAAATATCAATTAATTGGAACTCAAATTTTTTAAAAAATGAATGCTAAAAATTGTTTTTACATGCAATTGGGGAAAAAATAATTTAAAAAAAAGAAATATCAATTAAACCAATACAACTTAGCTTGCATGCAGTGACCAATATTGAATCTAGGAGTTAAAGGGTAATTAATGGTATAGAAAAGTACAGTTATATCAATGGGGTTTATGTAACTTTTCTTTATTACAAGGATTCAGGATGGGTGAGATAGGCAGAGAAAGAATAGATATTGAACTGATTGTGATTTTGAAACCATGGAGACGTTAATAAAAAATTAATTAAAAAAAGACTAAAGCAATGTGCATTACCAGTTCAAAAAATGTTATCAAATAAAACCATCTCTGTCATGGTTCTCCAGTGCATTCCCAACTGAAGGTGGATCCCCAACCCAAAAACTGCCTTCAGTTTTTCAGTGCAGTAATTGAGGCCATGTGTTACGCTGCAAACAATAATGATGGGAAATAGCTGGTGATTCTTTCCCTTCTGAAATCTGGGAAATGAAAGGGAAGGGGCGGGGTGGTGTGATGTCTGATCATTTTCATTTTCTTATGTTAACAGCTCTAAATGATTAAGGGTGAGAAGGGAATAGTAATAGAACATAAAAGTGCTTTGTATAAAGTTCACATTTGCTCGTACTTTCAACTCTACTGTGGCTTATTAGTTCATGGGAAAAATGACAAAAAGGAATAAAAACCCAAGAATGAATCCAGGATCAACAACTTGCCGCTATAGTAACCCAGAAAGTGCAACTTGTGGATTTAAAAGAAAAAAAATGTTAGTGTCAGGAAATGGTCACTGGGCAAAGAGTATGATTAACCTGCGGGAGGCCCAGGCAGGCCAGTGATGTGCAGGCCTGCACATCCCTGGGATAACCAACACACATGTCTGGCTAAGCTGCACGTTGGAAATTGGCAAAGACCCTATAATCCCCATTTGATAGACTTTCCAACTCAGCTGTAAAAATTCACTCAAGGATAAAACTTGACATAAAAGAACTCCGCCTGTCAAGAATTTCTCGGCTCATTTTTTGGTCTGAATTAAATTTGGTTCTCATTAGTTCAGCCCAGCTTCGAAGTAGGAAGACAATAGGGTGTGTGGCTTCTCATGCATTTCCATAGCCAGCTCTGAAATGACTGGAAGCTGCCCAGTGGATAGAAATCCGGGACTAGAAATCAGGACTGCAGCATTTCAATCCCACCTTTCCCTTAGGGATATGTCACCAGTTTCCCATCTGCTGGGACAGGGCTCGTGCACCTCTGGTTGAGACATGGTACCATTGCCAATGACATTTTGCAATAGATGGAACTTTACACTAGCTGTCCCAGTTGTAAGCTGTGGTTGACACAGGAAGATAGGAGAGGAAACATTGGACTTGCTGGAGTCCTTCTGCTTTCCCCATCCACTGTCTTACTTAACCCTCTCAGGGTTCCACAAGCAGAGTCATTAAGGGACCAAGGACAACTGGGTGTCTTGTTTTGACTATTAAGCCAGACCTTAGCTCCTAAGAAAAATAGCAAGACAAGTAAACATGACAAACTTCACGAGTGGTTCATTGCATGCCAACTGGAAGAATTAAAGAGAATTTCCTTCTGACTCTGGTCTCATGATATTTTGGAATCCTACAAGTCATAGAGACCCAAGACAGTCTGTGGGAGTGGCAGGAACAGTCACTGCCACAAAGTCACACATAAATTTCCCAGAGCCAAGAGCTATAACTAAAATTTTTTTGGAACTGGGTTAAGTATCATCAAGTATGCCCAGGGTAAGGGCCATGAGGTGTGCCCTTTCTTGGGGGAGGGTGGAAGTAGGATTTGCCAGGGATAGGAGGAGCAAGGCAGGATTTAAGGGGAGCTCTGTCTCCCCAGCCATTGTCATCTGGTAGGTTCCCATTTTAATTAATTTTTCTTGCTAACTAGCTGCTAAGCTCCATTGTTTTATGTTATTAAAGGACTGCAATCGAGTTCTAAATCTGGCACCCCAGTGCAAAGCCTAAACTGGAAGCTAGAGAGGAGACTCAATGTGCTCTCCTCTTCAACTCACTTGGTACTCGCCTGAGGCTAGAGTTCTACTGAACCCATCCCACTACCTTTGTCTGGTGTTCAATAAAAGGAGGTTGGTAGAAGGGAATCTCCAATGTGACATTCAGTCCTCTTTTCAAAAACCTTCAGTAATTCCCCTCAGCCTACAAGGTAAAATCCAAACTCCTGAATCTGAAATTCTAGGCCCTTCACAGTCTGGCCCCAACCTGCCTACCTGACATGATGATTAATTCTCAACACAAAAGGAATAAAGGATTCATATTTAGAATGAACCTTGGAAACCACCTAATCTAACACCATTGTATTTTCGCCTCTAGCCCCCTAGAAGAAATAAGAACTCAAGCAAATTGCTGGTTCTAGGGTCTCTTGAGGGACAGAGAGATGTTGGTCAACTTCCTTTCAGTCTTAGAGAGAGAATCGATGTCAACATGGTGACCCACTCTGAGGGTGAGAACTTGGCAGAAGGATGGAGGAATGCCTAAGTGCCAATCCTCTTGTTTTGCCAATGAAGAAACAGACTCATAGAGCTCAGATGACTTATTCCAGATTATACAGAGAGTCAGCACAGCAAGGCTTCGAACCCAGATTCTTTGATTCCAAGTCTACCATGTCCAGAAATCATCCCCCGCTCCTCTTTTCCCACACTTTCTGTCAATCCATAACATTGAACTTAAATCACACACACTTCTTAGGCCCTTGCCTGGGTAATACTGTCCATACTAATCTCACCTCCCACAAATCATAGCGTACTTACTGTCTATACTACTCACATGTGGTATTATAAAGAGTAATAATAAAACAACATTTTTGTGGCGATTTGGTTTGCAAAGCACTCGACCTGTGTTGTCTTAAAATTTGATCCTCACAGTGACCCTGGGAGAAAAAATGTGAGTTGGAAAGGTTTGCAGAGATCATCTAGTCCCAAACCCTCATTTTACCAATCAGGACACTGAGGCTCCCAGGCAAAATGACCTGCCCCGCGTCACAGGCAGACAGCCTTGTTTGTTGTTGTTGTTGAGTTGAAATTTCATGCTTTTAAGTCATCTCTCCAGCAAGGCTTTAAATTCTTCAAGGAGAGAGAATTTAAAAGCTTCTTATTTTATCTTTCTCACAAAGCCTAGCAAGGCGTTAGGCACAATGTTCGATAAATGTGTTGAACTGAAGGAGGAAAAAAAAAGAGTTCAGCTTGGCACTGAGGAAACAGGTAGGTGGGGCTCCTTTCCAACAGAAGTAAAAAGGGAAGGCTCTGGGCAGAACTGAATTCCCGACAGGTTAGGCAGAGCTTGTAGCTTATTTGCCTCCATTCCTGTCAAGCTCTCACCTGAGTGATTCCCGCCCCCACTCCCGTGGGTCACCAAGTTGATGGGGATTCTCTCTCACCTTGCCCCTCCAGACTCCCTAGAGTCAGCTTGCTTGTTTGCATTCTAATTCCACTTCATTCTTAGAAACTGGATACCTCTTTAAGTTCATGGTTCCGCTGTTAGCTTTCTCACCTACTTTTTATTAGCCTACTCTTGAATACCTCATTTATTTTGTTTAAGTTTTATTGTTGCCTTTTGTTTTTACACATCGAAATTCTTTTCAGATATACTTTTCTCTCTCTCAATGAGATGTCTCTTATAACAAAGGAAAAATTATTAAGCAGAAGCAACTTCCATACTTTGTGACATGAGTCACTGTAATATAACCATCGCCCAAATCAGCTCATAACTTGCTTTCTTTGAGAGTCTGGAAAGTCAGTGTGTCACTATATAAATTATCCAGTGAGGGAGTATGACATCTGAGTGCCAGTCAGGTACTACTCTCCTTGGGTCACCAGCCTAAAAGACACTGTCTTTTCTCATCCTTACATGTATGATATGACTTCCAAAAAGTTATAGTATATTCTCTGACTGTTACAAGAGTGCACTGGGGGTCACAGTTTAAGAAGGACATTAATAAGCTGCTGAGGACCTCTGGCAGAGTATATGTATCATTGACTTTGTTCATTTAATAAATGTGTACAAATAATTTATTGCAACAATTATTATTAGTAATTATGATGATATTAATACTATAATTGTCAACTATTTTCTATAATAATTAATAATAAACATAAATTATAAAAATGCTAATAGCATTTATATAGTACTTTAAGGTTTACAAATATTGATCTTCACTTGATCAATTTAATCCTCATTTAATCATTTGATCCTCACAACTACCTGGGAGGTAGATGGTGATACTGTAAAATATCACCCTTTTACAGATGAGGAAACTTTAAAAGAGAGAAATTAAGTGACTTGCCCAGTGTCTCATAGCCAGGAAGTATCTGAGGCTGCATTTGACCTCAGATCATCCTCATTGGAGGTCCAGGATGCTATTCACTATGCCACCTAGCTATGTAGTAATGTGCAAGGCACTAATATTGTGTTTATCATTCCCTGGCTTGTGGCTTATTGATCCAAGTTTCTCCAAGGATTTCAGCTATTGCCAAGGAGAACATCCTTGACCTTTGGGCCTTTAGAAGCACAAATGCTTCTAAACTACTAAGGCGGGGGAAGGGGGTGTTAATTGTCAAAAACTACCTGATTTGTTCTGTCTACTTGCCACATGATTGTCTAAGAGTGAGGCTGAGTTTATACCCACAACCCATTGAACTGTTTTGACTGAATAGTAATGTCTCTTATTTTTCATCAAAAGGTAATTCCAATATATATTTCCCTCTCTCAGAGATTCATTCCTCATAAAAAAGATTTTTTTAAACAAAGATAAGTTCTTGGGGGCAGCTAGGTGGTGCAGAGAATAGAGCACCAGCCCTGGAGTTAGAAGGACCTGAGTTCAAATTCGACCTCAGACACTTGACACACTGTGTGACCTTGGGCAAGTCACTTAACTCCCATTGCCTTGCCTTCCCCCCTCAAAAAAAAAAAAAGATAAGTTCTTGACTAACCAATTCAAAGAAATATTTAAAGAAGGTCAAGGATGATTTTTCATTCTCTCTGTATTCCCGGCCCTAGTTCAATGTGTTGCCTATATTAACAAGTGATAGATGTTTGTTGAATTGGATTAAAGAGAACACTGTAGTGGGGTTGGGGGTTGGAAGGAGAGGATCAAAGAAGAATTCCAAAGCTAGGTGACCCTGTGGCTGAGCCTTGAAAGAAGAGGATTCTGAAAGGCAGATAAAGGGAGAATATAGACCTTCAAAGGCCTTCACAAATTTGGAAGGTGGGTGAAAGTATGACAGCCACAGAATCACAGAATTTGAGAGTTGGAAAGGACTTTAACAGTCATCTGGTATTTCCTAGCTGTTTAACTATGGGCAAACTCTCTAAGTCACAGTTTCCTGATCTGTGAAATGGAGATGATAAAAACACTCAATACCTGGAATACCGACTTCACAGTGTTGTTTTGAGGTCCTGCTTTCTTGGAGGTCTTTAAGCAGAGGTTGGATGACCACTTCCCAGAGATATCCTATTTGGGATTCCTTTGGAGCTAGGGCAGGGGTGGGGAATTTGTGGCCTCAAGGCCAGCCAGAGGGCCCACATGGTGCTCAAGTGGTCCATTGACTGAATCCAAACTTCACACAACAAATCTCCTTAATAAAAGGATTTGGTCTGCAAAACTTGGACTCAGTCAGAAGGCTGTACCCAAGGACCTAGAAGACCATTTGTGACCTCAAGGCTGCAGGTTCTCCACCCCTGGAGGGCCACTGAAGACCCCTCCAACTTTAAATTTTGTGAGAGTCCAACAGCCTTGTTTCTTACTTGCCCTGAGGGCTCATTTAGGGGACTTTAATCAGGACAAACATTGGGGCTTCTCAGAGGGTGGTTCTGTCCAGAGGCATGGCCCTCCCAGGTTGTTCCCTGGGAATAGGAGAAAGGTGAAAGATCATTCCCAGTTCCTGTTTATTCTCAGCCCATACCCTTGTACCCCTCAGGCCTCAATGAAGCTGCCTCCCCAAGCACCTTCAATCCGTGTAAACAGGTTTGCAGCATTGTAATTTAGAGTCTGACTTCCTGAATTCAGCAAGGAGGCCACCTGTGAAAACAGAATGTTCTGCACGTCATGATGTAAGAAAACATAACTAAGTGTGGTTGCTATTGGGGAATATACTTTCTGCATTTGTGTCCGCAGAGATGAAATTGCTTTTCTAGTTGGTCATAAAATCCTGCTTTGGAAGGCTTTAATGTTTGTTCTCTAAGAAATGTAATTCTGGTGCCAGAAGTCACAATCGGTGACTATCTCATTCTGGGGAAGGTGGAAGAGATGAGAGAAAACTGAACTTGCCTTCATTTCTCCAAGTCCTGTCAAAGATAAAAACGTATTATTTTGCTAACAACATTGCCCTCATTATTCTTTCTAAAGAATAGCAGGGATGACACGTTGGGTTTTCCAAAATTCCCAGAATCAGAGAGGGACAATCGAAAGAGCTTAATGGCTAAGTTTTGGCTCAGGCAAGATATTATGGAAGAGAAGTATTGGGGGTCTAGAGAAGGGGTGAAAGTATAACCTGGGAGATGTCATAGAATCAGAGATCCAAAAGAGATAGGTAAGGCAGTAAGAGGTATAATGAATAAGTGCCATAGCATTGAAGAATGCATGAGATAATCAAATGAGATGTAAAAAGAGGTATATGATGAAAGAGTTGGATTAGATGGCCTCTAAGATCCCTTCTAACTCTTGATCCATGATCCTTTCTATAGGAGAATCTGTGCAGTATGATTTTCTGAGAACATATTGAAGGTTTTCATGTCATATAGTACTGTGGACTCCAAAAAAGAGTCCATGGAATCACTCCAAGGAAGCCATGGATTAATCCAAAGGATTTGTGTGATCAATCAATTAGACAATAGGAAGATAAGTCATGCTATGCCCTCCCTTTGATAGTTAATCATATGTCACATCTCCAATACAACCAATACAACACTCCACTATGCTGCTGCTTCAGACTTGGTGTTGTCTTTGATGTTTCCCTCCCTCCCTCTTCAATCAATTGCTAAATCTTATCTGGTCCCTTCTCTCTATTTATGCAACCATTACTATATTAGGGCCTTTATCACCTCTCATCTGGACCATAGCAATAGGCTTGTAATTGGTTCCCCAGTCTCCATTCTCTCTTCTCTCTATCTATCAACCACATAGGTCATTGTTTGGGCCTAGATAGGCTCAGAATGAACATAAATAGCAATTGTTTGTTTCTGTTTTGTCCAGAAACCCTGAGAGTATTCCCCTCCCAGATCTATTTTTTTTTTATTAGAGACCATTCTTTGCCTCATCTCTTATTAAGCCTTAATCACTGAATATGCTTTGCCTCAGTCAAACTGAGACCTATTAAAGACCTTAGCTTGAAAGGGCCAAGGTCCCCCAATGCATCCTGGGCCATCTCCTATTGTCTGGTTCTCTATCTAGTCACTGAACTCAGGTGGCTCTGGAGGAGAAAGTGAGGCTGGTGTTTTTGCATAACCTCCCCTCACTTAACACCAATTCATTTGCATTTCGTGGCATTCCCTCCCTGATGTCATGGTCTTCTTTGAGAACAAAGAACAAACAACAGCAGATGCCAAAGTAATTTTTCTAAGGTGCCAGTCTGACTGTCATTCTTTTCCTCAATAAACTCTAGTAATTTCCTATTAACTCTAGGATCAAATATTTATCTTCATCTCATCCTTTTTAATTTCTATTTTTGGTAAGTTTTATAATGCACATATAGTATAGTAATTGTTTATATAATATAATAATAGTATATCACAGTACAGTATAGTATTGTATAGTATAATATAGTATAGTATAGTATTAGTATAGTAGTATAGTAATTTATTTATATAATTTGCATAGTATAATAACTTGTTTATGTAATTTATAAATGGGTAAATCTACACATAGTGGGTTCTGGGCTCAAAAAAATTTTATTGATGGGGTACCTGATCAAGTTTGGAGACCACTGGTGTAGATAACAGAATAGTGTTTTGGAGTTAGAAAGATTAAAATTCAGAGCCCACCTCTAACACGTACTAGCTACGTGACCCAGGGCAAGTCACTTAATTTCTGTGTCTTAGCCAACTCCCAGGGATTTATCTGCTCAGTCATAGACTTCAAAGCACAGAGTTCCCTAGAGAAAAACTGCAGATTTGGGTATGCAATATGGTTATTTATGTAAAGCATTATCTTACATATTTACCAAAGTCACTACTTTGCACTGCTTTGAATTTCATGCTAAAATCCTTTCAAGATGCCCAATCAACACACATCCCTAGGTTTTCATGTTCCACCCACTTCTGCTTTTCTAAATGAATATTCAGTTTTTATTGAAGTCTTTTGTTTGTACGTGACCTTCCCTTTTCCTTGATTCTGGATTGTTGCAATAGTGTGCTGCTTGATATCCCAAATACAAATCTTTCTCCACTCTATTTCATCTTCCTCTCAGCTGTTGAAGTGATCTTCCAAAAACCCAGGGATAACCATGTGTTGCCCTGAAAGTCAACTTAACCTCTCTTAATAAACTCCAATGGTTCCCTATTATCTCCAGGATCAAATAGAAAATAAATGTAATATAAATAGAAATAGATTTACATATTATATTTGTAACATTAATAGAAATATATTTATATTTCTAATTTGTATTTGATTTATTATAATTTATTTATATTTATATTTCTAAAATAAATGAATATATTTTATATATTTATATGAAATATAAATATAAAATCCTCTGGCAATCAAAGCCTTTCATGACCTGTCTCATTTACCTTTTCAGTCTTCTCACACCTTACATCCCTGTCCTCCATTCCTTCCCACATATGCTGCAATCTAGTAAAACTGGCATCCTTGGCTGTTCCTCCAACAAGACACTCCATCTCTGGACTGAAGACATTTTCATCAGCTGTGATCCACCCTGGGAATGTTCTCTCTCCTCATCTCTGCTTCCCTGTTTCCCTCACGTATTCAGTAAAATCCCCCTTTTCACATGAAGCCTTTCCCAATCCCTCTTCATTCTAATGCCTTTCTTCCACTGATCATTTCCAATTAATCCTGTATATAGCTTATTTGCACATAGTTGTCTTCATGTTCCTCCCATTAGAATGGAAACTCCTTGAGAGCAGGGACTGTCTCTTGCTTTTATATCCCCAGTGCTTAGCACAGTGCCTGGCACATAGGAGATACTTAATAAATGTTTGTTGACTGACTGATTAAAGTATATCCCTAGCCCATCTCCTTCTCAGTGAATGACCTATTAGAACAAAATAAATTAATAAAAGCAAGCAATTCAGCAAAATAAACCAGTATATACAGTGTTCCATACTTATACTTCCACACTTCCTTCCTGATGAGAGGAAAGTACATTTTTTTTATTTTTTCTTTAGGGATAAGCTTGTTATAGTTACAAAAGATTTAGTTGGTATGGGTTTTTGTTCAGTTTTTTTTTGGTTGTTCTTTCCATTTATATTGTAGTCATTGTATTGGGTTTTTTTTTTTGCTTGTTTTACTTTCTTCACTGCATCAGTTGTGATGTCTTCGCTTGCTTCTCTGAATTCTTCATATTCATTGTTTCTTGATATAACATTTCTAAGAATGGGATGGAATGGAGTGATACTTACATTATATCTATGTACAACAATTTGTTTAACCATTCTCCAATTAATGAGCATATACTTTGTTTCCTGTTATTTCCTACCAGAAAAAAAGAGCTGCTATGAATATTTTGATGTACAGGGAAACTTTCTATTTTTTTTTAACCTCTTTAGGGTATGTGCCTAGGAGTAATTGTTGTTGTTGAGTCATTTCAGCTGTGTCTGATTTTTTGTGACCCCAATTGCAGTTTTCTTGGTAAAGTTACTAGAGTGGTTTACTATTTCTTTCTCAAGCTCATTTTATAGATGAGGAACTGGGGCAAACAGGGTTAAGTGACTTGCCCAGGGTCACATAGTAAGTGTCTGAAGTCAGATTTGAATTCAGGAGGATGAATTTTCCTGACTCCAGGCCCAGCACTCTATCTACTGTATCACCTAGCTGCCCTGGATAAAGGCATAAAAGCATTTAATTCACTACCATAGCATATTTCAAAATTGCTTTCCTGAATGTTTGAGCCACTTCAAAGTTCCATCAGTGGATTATTGTGTCTTCTTTCTAGTACCCTTCAAATACTGATTATTTTCAATTTTTTGTCATCTTTTCCTGTTTTCAAGGTGTGAAATGAAACCTCAAGTTTCAATTTTCATTTTTCTTATTAGTGATTTTGAGCTAGGTTTCATATGGTTTTAAAGAGTTTGCAATTATTCTTTTGAGAACTGCAATTTCATCCTCTTTGATCAAGTCATTGAGGAATGACTCTTGATCTTATGTATTTATGATAATTTCCTACATACTTTACTTATCAGACCTTTATCTGAGATTTTCGGTACAAAGATTGTTTTTCAGTTAACGGTTTTTCCTTCTAATCCTAGTTGCATTGATTTTGTTAGTGCAGCTCTTCCTAATCTCTGCAAAGCCCTGTCCAAATCAAGCTCTTATGTCTATCTTTGTAATGCTCTATAAAATGTTTTGAAACTCTTTTTAGAAAGAAGTCTGTACTAATGAATTGGTAGTCATTTTATGGTTTTCCAATGAAGTGTGAAATACTCAGATAATTTGTCAACCAACTGTCAAGTAGGCCTTGCCATTAGAGTGAGCAAAGTACTGTATAGGGGTCAGAATAGTAAAATACAGTACACTTGGGGCACATGCCACCATGGCAGGCTTCCTCAAGACTTCTCCTGTATAGCAGTTACAAGAAGCAACTGCCCTGGACTCAGGCGGAATCCCTTCTTTACATTTCTTTTCTTCCTTCCTTTCTTCCTTTCTTCCTTTCTTCCTTCCTTCCTTCCTTCCTTCCTTTCTTTCTTTTTCTTTCTTTCTTTCTTTCTTTCTTTCTTTCTTTCTTTCTTTCTTT
>NW_027186296.1:16689507-16704510 GCF_028583685.1 Petaurus breviceps papuanus | reverse complement strand
CTTTCTTTCTTTCTTTCTTTCTTTCTTCCCTTCCTTCCTTCCTTCCTGCTTTCTTGCTTTCTTGCTTTTTTTTTGGAGGGGGAAAGTAGAGCAATTGAGGTTAAGTGACTTGCCCAAGATCACAAGGTTGGTTAAGTGTTAAGTATCTGAGGTCAGATTTGAACTCAGGTCCTCCTCCCTCCAGGGCTGGTGCTCTATTGCTGTGTCACCTAGCCGCCCCATCCCTCTGTATTTCTGCCTAGGTTTAAGGCAACCAGCTTACTCAATGGAAGTCAGGGAAAGTGACAATGGTAGGTTGGTTAGAAAACCAGTTACAGAGAGTATATGGAGATATAGGCACAGCTGCATAGGTCAGTAACTCATAGCCCGGAGGAGTCAGGAAGACCTGAGTTAAAATCTAGTCTTAGACATTTACTAGCTATGTGACCTTAAGCAAGTCACTTAATCTTTGTTTGCCTTAATCCACTGGTGAAAGAAATGGCCAACCACTCCAGTATCTTTGCCAAGAAAACTCCATGGACACTATGATCTGAGGGGAAGGTGTCACAGAGAGATGGACATGACTGAACAAAAACAATATCGAGATACAGAAGGGAGCAACTGGCCACACGAATTCAGCAACTGGAACCTCTTGGTGTGGCCAGGGTGTATGTATTTATTTTGATTGACTTCATTTTAGAAACTTTGTCAGGGGAAATGTGGTATCTGTGTCCCTGAGGTGTGTGTGTGTGTGTTTGGGGATCTGAGGTGGGGTTCTATGTCTGTGCTGTGGAAGAAATAAATAGCTGACCTCTTCCTAATACTGATTTTCTACACTTCATATCTTTTTCTTAAGGAGAGGCCCTATTTCCCAATTTTGAGGAGACCCTAGGGCCTAGACTGTTCAGAGCCCAGAACGTGAGCAGCTGGAAGAAAGGTTGTGATGAAAAGATGATGGCTCCTCAGTCCTCATACAGAGGCTCTAAAATTGCTGTTAGTGAGCCACTGCCTCCACACTGAAGGCATGCCTATGTCTGGCAGCCCAGGACCTTGGCCCTTGGCCCTTGGGGATCCTGACATAACAACAGCTGGCATTTATATTGTGCTTCAAAGTTCACAAAGTACTTTCCCCCTAACAACCCTGTGAAGTAGGTGATGTATTGTTATTCCGATTTTTATGATGAACTGAGTTTCAGATAAGTAAAGTGACTTGCGCAAGGTCCCAGATAATAAATATCAGTGCTAGGTCTTGAATTCAGGTCTCCCCAAACTGGCACTACTCCATGTTGCTGTTCAATTCTTTCAGACTCTTTGTGACCCTATTTGGTGTTTTCTGGGCAAAGATACCAGAGCAGTTTGCCATTTC
The DNA here is from genome assembly GCF_028583685.1 of Petaurus breviceps papuanus. Taxonomy (NCBI): domain Eukaryota; kingdom Metazoa; phylum Chordata; class Mammalia; order Diprotodontia; family Petauridae; genus Petaurus; species Petaurus breviceps. Next base: position 16,703,165 of record NW_027186296.1, on the reverse strand, counting down.
CTTCTCCAGCAGATTTTACAGATGCAAAAACTGAGGCAAACAGGGTTAAGTGACTTGCCCAGGGTCACACAGCTAGTAAGTGTCTGAGGCCAGGTTTGAACTCAGGAAGATAAATCTTCCTGGTTCTAAGCCCAGTGTGCTATCCACTGTGCCACCTAGCTGCCCTGCTCAGCAGGCTATAGTGTTGTAGAAAGCCTCCACTGTTTTCTAGAATACTTCATTTTATCATTTTCCCAGCCTTCGTTTGGACTTCCAACAAGGGAAGGGGGTGGATTTCTCTCTTCTCTCCCCCATTTGTCCTATCCCCTAGTGCAATGGCAGCTGAAAGAACATGGCATCAAAACTACGTGCTTGCCTAGACCAGCAAGAGACTGAATCCCTTGTACTTGTGTATCTTTCCTTGAGCACAGGCCAAGGAACAGAGATCCTGAGAGATGGACGTTTCCAGACTTGGCAGTTAGTACATAAGATTGATAGTCCCTGGGTTCCTGAGTTGGTGGCGGCTGCCCAATGGGAGGTGCTTCTTGCAAGTAGTCTGTTTCTTAAAAGAAATGATAACCACCAATAGTATGGTCCTGAACCTCAAAGGACAAAAGAACCATGACTGATTGGATGGTCATCTGGGACTTGTCCAATTGCTTGGACAGTGAAGATCCAAGATAAAAGTGAAAAATTTGCTCAGCAATTCCACAAAGTGCCTTTTTACTTTTTGGACAGTACAATAACAGTGATAGGTTATTGTTTTAAGTTTTAGGTATTTATGATACTTATGAATCTTTGTTTTAAGCATTCAGGAGGGGTAAAGGCTAATTAGGGTGAGCTATTTATAATAGCTATCTAACTTAATTTATGATAACTATTTCCTCTGCCTATATTAATTAATATTAATAATAATTCAAAAAAGACTGACTCTCCTTTGGAATTCATCTACCCCTGGGATAAATTTAACTCTCTATGAATCCAGAATAAGAGCTCCTTTTCGGGGAGGGCTTGTGCACTCCCTCTCCCACTCAATGCCAGGGCCACAGGTGACATAAGGAAATAGCAAAAACTGAAGGACAAATATATTGGGATGACCTTTACTTTAGGAAATGCTTTTCATTGAGGAAAATATCTTCATTATCGTTAAAGATTCACGGAGCACCTATTAGATAACCTTGACCGTGGCTTCTATACCACTCCTTACAATAGGAAAATTAATCAAGAGGAAGGCGGTGTTAAGATGAATTTCAGTTCAAGCAGTGGGTGCTTTTCTATGTGATGTCCTCATGGAATTTCCTCCTTCCTTTAAGGCTTAGCTCATGTACTACTTCCTACCAGAAGCCTTTTCTGATTCTGATTTCTGATTCCCCTAATGGTTAGAAAGGCCCAGTTCATCCATCAGTCGTCCTGACTTTTGTCTTGACATTGGACTTCGATGACAACTCTTGCCTTCCTCACAATATTGAATACTTACTGTTTACACAGGAGAGTAGGTCAAGAGCTACAAAGGATCTCAGAAGCTGATTAATCTAACCCCTTCATTTTACAGATAAGGACACTGAGGCTGAGCCTTTAAAAGATGATAAGAATTCTAAAAGGTAGGACTGAGGAGGGTGCCAATTCATATATAGGGGACTGTTGGAGTAAATTTTTGGAGGTAAGAAATGGGATGCTGAATTTGGAAACAATTTGGCTAGAACAAATAGTGTGTGTAAGTAGATAATGTAAAATAAAGCTAGAAAGGTAGATGGGAGTCAGATTTTGGAGAGACTTAAATACCAGGCCAAGTTTATATTTTATGCTAAAGGAACTGGGGAACCCTGAAAGTTCATTAGCAGGGGAGTGTCTATGTCTTAGAAAGGTCATTTAGACAGATGTCTACTGAATGGAGTGGAGAGGAGAGACCAGAGGTAGGCATACCAGTTAGGAGACCTTTATAATATGAGGCAAGAGGTAAGTAGAGATTGATGAAAGAGATGTTTCAGAAAGGGAATTTGCAAAACTCGGCCATTGGGGGAGAGGGAGGAGGGAGAAAGATTAGGGGAGAAGGAACATGTTAAGATGTCTGTGAGGTTATGAATCTGGATGCCTGAGGGAAATTGTTGTTCCCATAACAGAAAAATGAAACTAGTCCAAATTTCTCTGGACAGTATTTTTTGAGAGATCTGAGTCATCCAAATGATCTCCAAAGCCCTTCTAAATGATAGTAAAGAAAAAAACTTTAAAAATATTGTTTAATGAATAGAGAGCTGGCCCATTAGTTTTAGCGTTACAATTTAATGTAGCAAGGTCCCTGATGTAATTAGCACAGGACTTGGAACATAGTTTCACTACTCTAAATTATTATAGAGATCTATGGTTATTAAATATTTGCTTTTGGAACACATTGTTGGTCTTGTCTATACTGCATTTGATCCTGAGTCCTTGGCCACAGAAGCTACCCCTATGTTGTATCTGAGAAAGCATGATAATCATTGTGATGGTACACTCTGTGACAACTTCTTACGACAAGCAAGGAAAGGCTGAATACGACTTTCCCCTTACCTGCCCATTCCCTGCCTCCCTCCCTCTGGCAGAATTATCATTGGACCAAAATAAACAAGGAGAAGCAAAGATAAGAAAACCCCTCTCACAAATAGGAGGGATTTCAGTTTTCACTCCTTTCCTAAAGTTGACCTTCATCTCCTCATATGCATAACTTAACCTCATCTCCTCAATACTCCATTTTCCTCAGTTTCCTTGGCTTTGAAATGAATATGAATATTCATCAGCTCCTTTGGGATCAGCCATAAAGTAGAGGGGCCCTTCTGGCACACCCAGCTTTGTGATTAGCCATTTCAAATATTCCCCATTTGCTGTGCCAACCCCTGCTCCTTCCCTAAGTGATGAGTGACGACTCTTTGTTTTTGTTGAGTCCCAGGAGGTGCAGAGTGATTGCAAAAGTGTTTGTGTGTGTGGCAGGAAGGGGCCAAGAGGTGGGGGTGGAGATGGGGGGTTGTTGTATGGTGAACAGCTGCAATGTTTATTTTATGTTTTATTCCTTGGCAGTCTGGGGAGAGGAGAGTGAGCAAAAATATCTCTGCTGTATAGTCTATCAATTAGGGATTCATTTGGGTTAACAAGCTCCTCTATTAAAATTCATAAGTCCCCCGAGTCATACCTTAGTGTGAATTTTTTAATTAGATAAATGAACACCTAGCTCAGGAGATGGGAGTTTTGAGTGTAGTGGGGGAGGATTGGGGACCATAAATCCTCCTGGGTGGAGATGTTCAGAGACACTACTGGGAATTTTTGCCCCTGGGACAAAGTTAGTGGTGGTACTTATGGGGAGGTTTGCAGATGATAGTCTCACCTAGCAACCTCCTAGGAAGAGATAAAACTAGAAGAAGAGGAGCACGGAGGAAATTCAGAGGAAGTATGCCCACCAGGATGTTGGTGCTTTGGGCAAAAGCCTAGGTTGCCTCCCCCTAGTTATGGCTCTGAGAACAGTAGGTAGCCAGAAGGTCTGCATAGGAATCCTGAATATCTAAAGGGCACAGGAAATGATGCAAAGGATGGTTTAAACTGGTCTAGAAATGATGGCAAAAGGAGAACAAAAATAAACTTTGACTACTTTGATATTTTGCCTCGGTCAGTCAATAGTCAACGTGTCATTGGAAATCTCTGGCATTCCTGAATTAAGAAATGAGGAAAATTTTAGAAAGTTTCAAACTTTAACTTGTTACGATTCAATGCAGTGTTGCCAGCATAAACCAGTCTAGTCCACCTGTTCTTGTTCAATGACTATCTTCTATCAATTCCATAGGGAAGTGGACAAAGGACAGAGAGGGGGGAAACAAGAAAGAGAAGTAGATCTAATAACAGGTGATACTTATATAGAACTTTAGGATTTCAAAAATTCTTTATCCACATTATCTCATTTCATCTTAACAACTCAGTGAAGTATTAGTATTCCCATTTTACAGACGGGGAGACAAAGGTTCAGAAAAGTTACATGATTTGTCCATGGTCACAAAGTAAGCCTCAAAGGCAAGATTCATCGATTCTAATACCTTTCCACTAGATATATTGAAGTTGTTCCTTGGTACTCTACTTGGATGTCCCATAGGGCTCTCACTCTCAGCATGTGGGCATGGAGTCAGGAGAATTTGGGTTTAAATACTGCCTCAGACACTTACTGCTCTGTGAACCTAGGCAAATCACTTCAGAACTGTATGCCTCAGTTTCCTTTTCTGTAAAGTGAGGTGGGAGGCATCTATGGCCTCTAAAGTCCATTCCAGTTCGAGGTCTACAATCTTGTATCCAAAATGGAACTCACTGTCTTCCCCCAAACCCAACTGGTCTTGCCACAAAATTCCCACAATGTCTTACAAACAATTGTTCAGTTGTGTTTGACTCTTCATGACCCTATAAACAGTGGTTTTCTTGGTAGAGATGCTAGAGTAGTTTACTAATGCCTTTTCCAGTGAATTAGGCAAATAGAGGTTAAATGACTTGCCCAGAGTCACACAGCTACTGAATGTCTGTGGTCAAATTTGAACACAGGTCTTCCTAACCCCATGCCTAGCACTCTATCTACTGAGCTGCCTAGCTACCTCCTTATATATAGTAGGCACTTACTCAATATTTATTTAGTTGATTGAATGAATAATAATGGTAAGCACTTATTTATATAGTATTTTAAGGTTTGTAAAGTGCTTTCAAATATTATTTCTTTGATACTGGGAAGTAAATGCTATTATTATCCCCATTTTACAGATTACAAAACTGAGACAGAGGTGTGAAGTGACTCACCTGGGGTCACATACCTTGCAAGTATCTGAGGCTGGATTTGAACTCAGATCTTCCTGATTTCAGATCCAAAGCTCCATCCACTGCCCTATCTGGTAAGATTTTCTTATGAGGGTCTTTTAAGGGTATTCCCTGTGTTCTCCTCCCTTTAAATGCATATAGTGTCCTATACTATAGAAGTATTAAATGTTAAATTAAATTAGAATAGGAGACGGAATGCAGGCATGAAATAAGTAGAGGGAGAAAGAAAGGGAAGACAGATGTTGATTTTACTGGGCCTGGCAAAGTACAATATGCCTTCAGAGCTGTTGAATCTATGGATTATGATGGAGACTGCTGAATGAAAGATTTATTCAGCACTTATGTGAGCATGGTTCTTTAATCCCCAACTTTATTGGTTTTCAGATCTATAGAATAGTAAAGATGGTCTAGTATGGGTAGGAAACAAGAAATAATAACCATAATGAGCAAGGAATTCCAAGCCTCGTGGAAGATCTGGTGGGCAGGACAAGGAAGGCAGAAAAGAACCATTTGGCCAAGTTTAAAGGTCAATGAGTTTACAAATTACAAAAGACAAAAAGGGCTCTGAGGGAAAAAGTCATGAACTAGCAGGGGATCAGGGATGAATAAAGAAGGGTGGGTCCCAGAAATGGAAAGAAATGAACTGTGGGAAAGGGAGTGGAAGAGGAGAAAGGAAGCCTGGTGAGCCCTGAGCTTTGGTGCTGGGTGGGGGAAGATGAGAAGCAGAGAGGGAGGGTCCACAGAGATAATGGCTGCCTGGGGAGGGAGAGATGAGCACAGGGCTGGACAATGGGGAGGAGCACTCCTTGGGAGTGGACTGAGGAAAGGGACTTCACGATCCCATTTGGGAAGCAGTTTGGAGTTCCCAACCCACCACCAGAGAGCTGTGCACTCAGGAAAGTCTCCCAAGCTAATGAAATCACCAGCTCTCACTGCAGGGTGGCTTGTCTGCATGCTTCCTGGCTTATACAACAACTTGAAATCATCCAGAACAGTTTAGTTATTAAAAATATTCAGGGCAGGACTAGTCATTGTTGCCAACATTACTTGAATTATGTTACGTATGCCGCTGATCAGTCGTATGGAATTCCATTTGTTCCTTGAGAATGCAAACAGCCTCTTTTTTTATCCTCCAAGAGCCTTGAGCCTTAGAAGCACCCCCCCCCCTTTGCTTTTCCTTACTAAACTTTTCTTAATCACTCAGAAATTATGTAGTTTTTTATTATTGCTTTTTTCCCCCCACCCATGTGTGTCCCGATGCACAAGTGGGCATAGTGGCAGAAAGTAAGTGCACACTGACAAATTTGATAACGTTTCAACCTTAATGGGCAAAAAAAAGCTTAAGAGGAAGGGATATAGGTCTCTGCAAGCTCAGACTCACATTTCTCTTTCCCTTGACTTTGTTATAAAACATCTCTCCTAAATAAATCCTAAAAAACATCCTCCCCATTCAACTATCAATTCTTTTTAGCAATCTGCAGGTACAAACGTGAAACTAAGTAGCATGGTGAAGAGTACCAAGTCTAGAGTCAGGAAGACCTGAGTGCAAATGTGACCTCAGACACTAGCTGTGTGACCCTGGGCAAGTCATTGAATCCTATTTGCCTCTTTTTCCTCATCTATAAAATGAGCTGGAGAAGGAAATGGCAAACCACTCCACTATCTTTGCCATGAAAATCCCAAATGAAGTCCTGAAGAATCAAACACAACTGAGGGGCCTCAAGGTCACATTTAGCCCTCTAGGATGTGACCTCGAGGTCACAGGTTCCCCACCCCTGCAAGTAACAACAACAAGTACAAACCAGCAGTCAGTTTAAATTTAGTGAGGTACTGGTGCATTGTTAATTGTACATTTGAAGTTTAGTTAAGTTAATTAACCCATCAATCATCGTGAACCACAAAATAATACATTTCTTTATCTTTCATAACTCCTAATATAATTGAAATAAATTATTGCAAATTTTTCAGAATTAGTTTTCTCATTTTTGTTGACACACCCACAAAAGGTTCTGATAATTAATAATTAATAATTCTATTCCACAAATATTTATTAAGTGCCTGCTATGTGCAAGGCACTGTGATATAAGGACAAAAACTCCCTGCCCTCAGGGAGCTTAAATTCTATGGTACAAACTAAGAAAATACAAAGTAATTTCAAGAGGGAGAGAGTATTCATTTCTGGGAAGAAAGAGAAAGAAGTGTAGACTAGGCCCTACAACAAAATTTGATGAAAAGTTGGTCAGGGAAGAGAAGAGAATGGGAAAGAGAGCGGCAAAGTTTCTCTTCCATAAGATAGGGAATGACCAATTGATAGTGGACACCTACTCTATAGAGAGTTTTCTGAAGACTGAGTACAGAGTCATTGATACTCCTCATTACCTCTGACTACCTAAGGGCCAGAAGAAGACTAAACTAATCATTGCATCTCTACTAGAATCTTATTTACAGATGTGGGGGATGAGACACATTCAAGAGATAAATGTTGGTTTTGTTGTTTTTGTCATCTTCTTAACTTTTTGATGGAATTCATATAAAAATGACCTTAGGACAAGTCATTATACTATTATTATTTTTCTGCATTTAATGTGCTGCCCATTACTGAGCAAGAGGATAAAATGATTGCTTTTTTCCTCATTGAGAAAGAATATTGGGATGTAAACTTGTCTTCTGTAAACCCCCTGAAAATATCTTTGGGACAATGCTAGTAGCAGACTGGATGACAGGGGTGATATGTACTTTATCATCTTCCTACATATCATTGATTTCTTCTAAGTCTCTATGTTTTGAAAGCTTTTTATTCCGTGTAGTTTGGAGATGATGAGTTTTTAGTAAGGTGACATATTTTTAAAATATTGTTCTTAAATTTTTTATGAATAAATGCTATGTCTGGATGGTTGTGGGCAACAGTTTTATCTGTAATAATGTTTCAGTTTCTGTGCAGTTTGATGAATTTGCAAGGATATTATGGGATGTGTAATACAGGGATTTGTCATCTATTATTTAATGAAGGGTAGAGAACATCTGGTGTATAATTCTAGCCACCTGATGGTGTCTTTCTACAGATCCCATAGATGCTAAATTTTTACAGCCTACAGTGGTATGTGGCAGTTTCCACCACTTCATTGCATATTCTGCTCTGGCTAACAAGTCCAGGCTCCTTAAGAATAACCTTCCTGTAATTTCTGATGGAAATGACCAGATCTTGAGTCACTATTGCAAATCTCTCTATTTTTCCAAACAAAGTTTGGGGAGAGAGAAGGATAAATGCTACAAAGATTTTTCAATGGCAAAGAAACTAGAGTCTGAACTTTGAAGATTTGGCTTTAGCAGCCATGGTCTCCACACATTAGAAAAAAATCTGATGCATATGACTGAAACAAATGAGTAGCAACTGACTTTAAATCACCCTCCCCTGCTCAGAAGAGGCACCATGCTATGTATGTACAGAATTAATAACAATATCAATAATAACAGTAATAATGGTCCCATCAAAACCCAACCTATCATCCATGTAGGGAAGGAGGCAATACCAAAGAAAGGAGAATACCAATATAATGTTAATGGGATTTAAGATCTTCCCCACCCAATAATAGGCCTCACCTAGAGCCCTTTAAGGGAAGCATGCTTAGGGGAGGCTTGCTTGTAGGAAGGCTTTCTTACTTTTTGCTAATTTCTAATTAGGCACTAAGTCAGGAGGGTTGTGATGCCTTCTGGCTCTGAGAAGTGTATATATACTCTGAGTTGTTATTTTGCTTTGGGGGCTCACTTATGAGAAGTATCTTGTGATTCCCTGGTTGAAATATTGCATGACTGTATTTTCGGAGCTCCTGGACTGCTCAGATGTAAAGGCTCTCTTGATCAAGGGATGTTATGTAAAGTGTATAATTAATTCAGGCAGTCAGAGCCCTGTCTGTTGGTCTTTATTTCTCTGCTTGCATTTTTTCTGTTTGTATTTTCTCTGATGTTCGGGGTACTTCCTTTTCCCCTGAACTAGTGAATGTAATTTAAAAAGATTGTTGACCCCTTAAATAGCTATCTTTCCTGGTAAAGCAGATCTAAGAACCTGTGCTAGCAGCCATCCTAGGTATGCCAATGTGGTTGCCGTTACAACTAGCCAGGTTAATGATATGCACTGAGACAATTATTGTAGCTGTGAAGGCCTGGGAGGAAGCCTGGAATGCTAACCAGTTGGATTCTATAGATACCATTGATTGGTTTAGCACCCCAGATGATGAAATTCTTCCTATGAATCTAAGAAACAGATGAGGTAATATGAGCTGGTCCTACCCAAAACCAGCATGACGATCAGCTTGATACAGAGAATAGTGAAGTAAGTGGAGTTCTTACCACAGGAAGGTAAAATATTTTGGAATAAATAAAAAATACTGATATCTTACCTACTAGAAATGCTTTAGGACAGATAGCACTGACCAAAGTGGGCAAATAAAGAGTGTATATGAAATGAACAAAGAATTGAAGAGTTTCATTGTACACAACATTTTTAGTGGGAAAAGATATATGAATAGGAGTCATTCGTGAGACATACATGCAGGGGGTCATGTGTAGCCAGGCCACGTGAGTAGACGAGCTGTTCCTGCCACCAGGGCTTCAGAATTGCTAATAGCTTCTGCTGCTATTGTTGAGTTTCTCTCCACTATCCATTAGACACAGCTAGGTGGCACAGTGGATAGAGGAACAGGCCTGTAGTCAAAAAGACTCAGTTTCTTGAGTTTAAATTTGGCCTCAGACACTTACTAGCTGTGTGATCCTGCACAAATCATGTAATCCTGTTTGCCTCAGTTTCCTCATCTGTAAAATGAACTGGAGAAGGAAATGGTAACCCATCCCAGTATGTCTGCTAAGGAAACTCCCAATGGAAGAGTAGAACATGACTGTTGTTTGTCCTTTGTCCTTGAAGAGGGCTGTGATGTGGAGAAGGTGATATCATGATTTGCAAGGGAATTGGATTTAAGTGAGGGAGGGCTGTGCAAGGTCACCAACCTCACTCTCTCCTTCAGAACCATCTGGGTCCAGTGGTACCAGATCAGGATGACTGGAGGTGACCCCCAGGACATGACTAACAGAACAACTGACTAAACCCCCACTAGACATTTTATCTCTACTGTTCCACCCCATTGGGAGTTCCTTGTGTGCTGTTCTCCACCAACCATTACGTTTCTGTTGTTTTTCACCAGTCTTCAGCTCTCAATTCTCCCTAGAAACACTCCATACTCTCTATCTCTGTCATCCACTCAGGATCAACTCCTCTCCTTTAAAGAATACAGAAAGATTATAGCTCCTTTGGACTTCCAGTGTACCTCAGCTAGTCTTATACTGAGTTACTGCTCTCTTTAGTTTCCTTGCTACTCTGTCCACCATTTGGTAGGGGTGGTAGAGCTCTGGTTAGCAAGCTTCTCCCCTACAGGGAAGGGCTCTAACACTTCTAACCAGTTTTTTCAGCCAATAGCTATGAACATTTTCTCCTCAGTCACACTGCACCGGAAGACAGCGGGGGACCAGGATAATATTACCCTCCCTAGACTTTTCTCCAAACCCTCTACTCCCTTCCTCTGTGGTTGCCTGTGACTCAGTTCTGTTCTCTTCTCACTTGGGATAAGAAATCCATTTCAGTTTTTAGCTCTTATCGTACTCTCACAACTAGAGCAAACAATTCCCAGGGCTTCACTTTCTCCAATTGAAAAAAAGAGCTAGAGGAGGCTGGGTGTCACAGTGAATAGAACACAGGCCCTGGAGAAAGGTGGACCTGAATTCAAATCCGGCCTTGGACACAACACAAAAATTAGCCGTGTGACCTTGGGCAAGTCACCTAACCCCAATTGCCCTACCTTCCCCCTCCAAAAAAGGGGAAAAAAAAGAGCTAAGAGAAAGTATGGTGAGGAAATAGTTTTTAACTTCATCCACTATAATTCTTTTTTTTTAATGCAAATCAGAAAGGCCACATTTGGCTGGGCTGATGGAACAAGCCTGGAAAAACTGATGGTCTTTGTTCCATTTTCACTAGGAAAAAAATCACAACCTTTCCACTCTACTGTTCTGGCACATGAAGACTTGGGTTCAAATCCTACCTCAAGCACTTAATAGCTGTGTGACCATAAGTCCTCTTCTGTGAAACGAGGGAATTGGGCTCTAAGGTCCTTCCTATGATTCTAGGATCTGCGTACAGATAGAAGTAAAATCTGTTGGATTTGAGTGTTTTTACTGAGCTAGAAGAAAGACTGTTTATTTAGTGGAGGCCCAGCCAACCAAGGGCACTATTGTTTTTTGCCTAAGAAAACTCAATTACTAGTTAGGAAAAGTTGGGGTAAAATTATATGCCAAATTCTCTTTTCAGAGGAACGGTCTTGGGGAATTTTAGCAAAACATGGGTGTAGAGTTTTAAGGGGAATAATGTTTGTAACAAATCTAGAAGAGCTTTGCAGATAGGTCCCCACAATGTGGGCCATATGTTTGCTGTATGAGGCCTAGACTTGCTAAGTTTGGAGAGGTAAATCACCAGAGTCGGTCATTAAGGAGATGCAATGTTTTGGCTACAGCAACCCATAAAAGTACAGTGAAAAGAATATTGGTTGTGAAATCAAAGGACCTGGGTTCAAATCCTGCCATTGACATTTGCTACCTATGTGACCTTAGGAAAATCACTTAATCTGGTCTGGGCCTCAGTTTCTTTATCTGTAAAATGATGGTTAGACTAGATTACTTTTGTGGTGCCTTCTAGCTCTGAGTCTATGATCTTAGATCTAGAAACTAGGAACCTATAGAACCTGTACCTTAAAATGCCTTCTAAAGAAGTAATAGAGTTTGACCCAAATTGATGGGGATCACTGTCAATTCCTAGGAAACTCTGGAATCTCTATCCTGCTCTGACTAGCAATTTCTAATCACCTCCCAAGGTAAACCACTGGGAAATCTCTGCTGCAACCTGCAGTTTCTAACTGTCCTTGTTCTGGAACAGAGATAACTCCAAGGATACTTTGACAATCCCTCCCTTCCTGCCCTTCAGCTATTCTGATGACCCCCTAGGTAACCCTGCTTGGGACACGGTAAGCACTCTACCTCTGTTTTCTAGGCTCAGCTTAAACCAGTCCTGTGATATTTCTAGAAAAGTGCTAACACCATGCAGTAAATAACTTGTGAACCTCTGTTCCATGTGTCTACCTGGCTGCCCACCCTGCCTTCTGAGTGTGTAGAGCCCCTCTTTACAACTCTCCTCTTTGAACTTCCCTGTCTGAGTAAGACAGTGTGCTGTTCCCAATTGCAATTCCTTGATCTCGAATAAATGCCTTACTTTATTTACTGATCACCTCATAATCTGAATTTTTCTAGAGGCTTGACAACTTATACCAATTACTAAATCTCTTAAAGTATTGAGGAAATAGTACAGCAAGGGTCATATAATTATTATTTAAACACAGACCAGTTTGAGGAAAGGGTGGGCTTTGTCAGAAATAGTTTGGGGGCATGGAATGAAGAAAACTTCTAAGACTGAGCAAGGATGGGAAAATGAAAAGATTCAGCAGTTAGGGCTTGTGGGATCATAGATCCAAAGGTTCTTTAGGAAGCCTTTCCAAATCTCTCAATGCTAGTGTCTTTCTTCTATTAATTATTTCTTATTTCTCCTGTATGTAGTTTGTTTGAACATAGCTATTTGCATATTTTCTCCCCTATTAGATTGTGAGCTGCTGCGGCAGGGGGAGGGGCAGTGATCACTTTCTTTGTATCCCTAGCATTTAGCATGAGGCCTAGCACATAGTAGGTGCTAACGAATGTTTATTGACTGACTGACTGAAATGATCTTAGAGCAGGGTTTTTTAAATCTTTTTTTTTTTTTATCATAGACCTTATTAGCTGTCTAGTAAAACCTCTAGTTAGGACAGCTAAGTGGCACAGCAGATAGAATACTAACTGGGTTTAGAGTCAGGAAGATTCATCTTTGTGAGTTCAAATCCTGTCTCAGACACTAGCTGTGTGACCCTTGGCAAATGCTGTTTGCCTCAGTTTCTTCATCTGTAAAATGAGCTAGAGAAGGAAAGGGCAAACCACTTTGATATCTTTGCCAAGAAAACCCCAAATGAAGTCACAAAGAGTCAGTCACAATTGAAACTACCAGATAACAATAAAACTTCCAGTTCCTTTTCCAATAGTGCTTTTAAAATACATAAAAATTAAAGTAATAGAATTACAGAGGAAAACAATTAGAGTTTGTTATCCAAGCATGTCTGGGCATACATAGGTCAACTAATGGAGGTGCCTTTGAGGGGCATTTAGTTCATATCCAGAAAGCCTTAAATGGAGACTTCTTCATCCCCTTCCCTGTGGGTAGGGGTAGAAGGCTGCCTGCATCTTTAAAACTGAAAAGACTTGGAGAGGCTAAAGCTTTCCTCTCTGCCTCTCTCACCAGCTCTACCCTGGCCCTCACTCAGGAAGATGCAGGGCATTGATTTCTACCAGTTGTACCCAGGAAAGTGAAATGGAAAGAATACTGACTGTAAAGTCAAAGTTCATGGATTCAAATCCTGCCTTTGACATTGACTACCTGCGTGACCTTGGGAAAATCACTTAACCAACCCGTGCCTCAGTTTCCTCATCTGTAAAATGATGGTTAAACTAGATTACCTTTGAGGTCCCTTTTAGCTCGAGGTCTATGATCTTAGGCTTAGAACACAGGATTCTAGACCTTAGACTACCTTCTAAAATTTTGACCCATGTCGGTACATTGATCTTCACCAATGAGATGAAGAATTTTATAACAAGGAGTTTTGGGGACTCAGTTTCCATACAGTTATTAAAATTTTTTGTCAATCAACAAGCATTTATTAATTGTTATAATGATCTGTATATTATTT